>NC_045732.1:41890251-41988506 GCF_009834535.1 Camelus ferus | reverse complement strand
CAAAACACCTGAACCAACATTTCACCAGAGGAGATACGGATGGCGAACTAAGCACATGAAAAGATGTTCAACATCACTAGCCACCAGGAAAATGCAAATGAAAACTTCGATGACATACCACTACATACCCATACCCATTAGAACAGCTAAAATACAATGTGATGACAATACCAAATGCTGGTGAGGCTGCATAGAAATTTCTCTTATACAGTGCTGGTGGGAATGGAACATGGTACAGCCACCCTGAAAAAGTTTGGTAGTTTCTTATAAAACTAAACATGCATATACCACATGAGCCAGTAGTTCCACACCTGGGCATTCATCTCATATTATGTCCACACAAAAACCTATACACACATATTCAGAGCAGCTTTATTTGTAATAGTCAAAAACCAGAAATGATCCAAATGTCCTTCAATGGGTTAATGGTTAAACAAATTGTGATATATCCATGCCATGGAATACTACTCAGCAAAGAAAAGGAATGAACTATTGATACCCACAACAACCTGGATGGAACTCCAGAGAATTATGCTGAATGAAAACAGACAACCTCAAAGGGTTTTACAGTATATGATTCCATATATACAACAATCTTGAAATAACAGTTATAGAGATGGGGAACAGATTAGTGTTTGCTAGGGAAAGGGGTGGGATAAGGTGGGCTATGTGACTATAAAGGGGTAGCGTAAGAGAGTTTCTTTTTACTGATGGAACAGAGCTGTATCTTGATTGTGGTGGTGTTTACATGTATCCATATAGGATAAAACTACATAGATCTAAACACACACATGCACACAAAATGTGTATATGTAAGAACAGTTGCAAACTGAATTAGGCCTGTAGATTGTACCAATGTCAATTTCCTAGTGCTGATATTGATTTATGTATAAGATGTTATCTTCAGGAAAAGCTGGGTGAAGGGTACACTGGACCTTGCTGTACTGTTTTTGCAATTTCCCATGAGTCTATAATTATTTCCAAATAAAAAGTTTTCCTCTGTGACTGATTCTTTGTGCAATGTGTTCAACTCTCCACTGGGGTCATTTTAAAGACTCAAGAACAACTTGGCAGTAACTCAGGGTGGCTTTCCATCAATTACTAACCAAGTGCTAAATGTTTCCTGGTCAGATCCCACGTCCCGACAAACGTTTATGGAGATACTATAACCTCTGGACCCAATCTCTAGCCCCATAAGCACTCTTTAAATCTTTTTATTAAAAATCTTCTTAATCCTCTCTCACAGGCATCCAGGAGCTCAGATAAATGAGTTTCTACTGTATAGCACAGGGAACTATATTCAATATCTTGTAACCTATAATGAAAAAGAATATGAAAATGAATATATATGTATGACTGAAACATGATGCTGTACACCAGAAACTGACAAAATGTAAACTGACTACAGTTCAATAAAGAAAACTTCTTAAAAATTTTTTAATCTACCTGAAAAGCTGCTTTTCATAAGTTCAAATTTTTTTTTTATCAAATCATCCAGCAGTACAAGGTGGGGAGGAGAGGAGAGACAGGTGCTCTGAAAGATTATTATATTATTACTGCCCCTAGGGTATTTGAAGAACAGTTCTGACATCCTGCTAAGCAGGCTGGGCACCCCACAGTGCACAGGCAGCAACCTCACAAGGCCCTTTCTCCACACTCTAAATGGATTCCCATCCTCCTGGTTTGGTCTCCATTCTTGAATGTCACTGACCAGGCAAGGATGCTCAATTGCCTTCCTTCCAGTTTTGACTTAACCTCCAAGGAGATCCTAAAAAACTATCAGTTAATTTCCTACCATTTTCCCTTATTTTTTTGGTTGTCTTTAAAACATAAACTTGTCCATGAATTCTTAATGTGATGTTCCCTCAAATTCTTAAGCCCTTTAGATACAGGATTAAGAATTTAACTCCAGACCCCACTCTTCTTAATACTTATGGGGCCCTATTCACTTGGAGCTATAAAGTATTCAAATTTGCATGCATATTTTAAAACTGAACTCTTAGTTTATCAGCCAGCTACAGTCACCAAATAGCTAGCTTTGCCCCTTTTTCCAGTTGCTAGATGTCTGACCATGCAGACTTAAAGTTTAAGCTACTAAACTCCTTGATTAAGACAATTTCCACTTGCCCAGAGTCTGGGGAGAATGAAAAGGTTTGCTACTGCTTGCACCATCTGAAATGGTGTAGACTCTCCTGGTCATTCCTAAGTCAAAACTATATAAAGACCTATCCTGAACCCTCTTACACTGTTGGTGGGAATGTAATTTGGTGCAGCCACTATAGAGGACAGTACTGAGGTTCCTTTAAAAACTAAAAACAGATTTACCATATGACCCAGCAATCCCACTCTTGGGCATATATCCAGAGAAAACACGAATTCAAAAAGATACATGCACCCCATGTTCAGAGCAGCACTATTTACAATAGCCAAGACATGGAAGCAACCTAAATGTCCATCAACAGATAAATGGATAAAGAAGAGGTGGTATATATATTTATATATACAATGGAATACTACTCAGCCATAAAAAGAATAATGCCATTTGCAGCAACATGGATGGATCTAGAGATCATCACATTAAGTGAATTAAGTCAGACAAAGACAAATATCTGAATGTATATGGATCAGGGGGATAAATCTTGAAAACAATGTTGAGTGAAAAAACAGCAGATACCAAAAATATGCTAAAAATGGTGTAATTTATCTGAAATGTAAAAGCACATATGGTAACACAGGTAGTTTATGGCTACACACACAAATGTTGGGATATTTGGGAAATAAGATGGGGATAAAAGCTTCTATTATGTTTGTAAAATTTGTTTCTTATAAAGGAAAAATGATCTAAAAAAGACAACTATCATGTGATATCACATGTATGTGGAATCTAAAAAAAAATGTTACAAATGAAGTAATTTACAAACCAGAAACAGACTCACAGACGTGGAAAACAAACTATGGTGACTGAAGGGGAATGGGGTAGGGGAAGGGATAAATTAGGAGTTTGAGTTTAACACATACACAGTACTATATATAAAATAGATGAACAGCAAGGACCTACTGTATACCACAGGGAACAATATTCAATATCTTGTAATGACCTATAATAAAAAAATCTGACAAAGAATATATATATGTATATGTATAAATAAATCACTATGCTGTACACCAGAAACTAACGTAACATTGTAAATCTACTTTACTTCAATAAAAAGACCTATCCTGTATAATAAGACAGCAGATAGTTTTTAAAAACTTAGTGTATTTAATTTTTAGAATTATAGAGATTTCTGTATATTGTTTTGTGAAGCATATGTAAAAGGTTTTTAAAACATGTGGCAATGAAATGTGAAGTCATTCCTTAAAACTCAAATGATTCACAAATTAACTTGCACTTTTAAAAAAAACGGCTTGTTTAACTTAGATTCAAAGTCATACTCTCACGAGTTGGGTGTATTTTATCTACTTTGCTACAGTTCCCCTGGGTATTTAAATAACCAGTCGGGGCCCTAAATGCAGCTGGCCGACTTACTAATAGCCTCACTGCCATCAAAGGGAAACTTCATTCCAGGCTGTGATTGCCTGCAGTTGGCTTGGCTGAGGCTCCCCCGGCTATGGTGGCGGAATAATTCAGGAAGACACACTCTCAGCATTTTAATCATACTTTTTTCAACCTTCGAAGCTGGGATGGGGGAGGAGGAGGAAGAATCAACTTCCTACCAGTTTTCAAGTTTGAGATCAGAAGGGTTAACCAGATGAACTTGCAGGTCTGCCTCTGTCAGTGGCCTCCCTGGCCCATTCCAAGTCAGATATTGAGCCCTGGACCCCCCCAGGTGGCTCTGTGACCCTGCACGGGCACCTCACTCCCCTCCTCGAATTGCACTTGTAGATTTCTGCCCGCCCTTCTTTCCTTCTGGTTTGTCTCGGTGTCGCCTGTCCCTGCCCACACATTGTGCCAGGTGAGGCACCCCGGCTTCACCACCTGAAGCTGCTTCACAGATGCTAAAAGTTGGTGCCAGGACTTGGCACTTGGGCTGCGGGGGTGAGGTTTCCGGGTATTCAGCCAGCCCCGTTATCACGGGGGAATTACTTTGCAGCCTATTGTAACAGCCTTCCTCCCTGACCCACTGCAGAACAAATGGGCTGAGGACAGGCATTACGCTCCTTTTCAAGGGCGATGTATTCTTGTGAGGTCTTCTGCCACCATCCTACCCTGGAACCGCCCTCTGTGGGTGATGTTCCCACCCAAGCTTATCTGTTAACCCCGGTAAAGCTTTCTTCACCTTCCTGTTTTCACCTCAAATCAGTGAAATGCAGTGCCAAGGAAAACGGAAATGATTGACAATGTTTGCGACAACAGAGCCATTAAGTTGTCTTTTTTTTTTTTCTTAAGGGAGCTGCGGAGGGATAATGGATAATGGATAATGTTAAAATAATACTCGAAATACCAGAAATGTCAAAATGCAAGCATTCTCTCATTGTGACTCTGAAGCAAATTGTAATAGGGAACACTGAGTTTGCTAACACAACTGCACCCCCAAATAGCCTAGAAATGTTCTTTAAGCAGCATAAATGTTATAAATTGTTTCCAGTTCCAGACTTTTAAGCTGAAAAATTAAGTGCCAGTGGCACGGGGCACCGGGATATTTGCACTAATCAATAATAGTTTCAGTACTATTTAATACATGAAACAACCCTCGCTTCAAGTGAAAACAGAGACTGAGTTAAAACACACAAACACACACACACACACACACACACACACACACACACACACACACACACCTCTTGCCTGGGGAGGAGAATCTAGGGGGGGAGAAGCTGCTTGCCTGGCCCTGGGCAGCCCGTGTCCAGAGCTGAGCCGCACCCCCGCCCCTCCCTGCCCCCAGTGGGAGAAGAGGACTCACTTCTTGTTCCGGAATTCAGAGTCAAACCTCATTCCATGTGACTCATCAGTCAAGCCCCAGAGTCAGCCAGTGCAAAAACGCAATGGCCATTCCATTTCCCCAACAGAATAGAGTAAAGTCACAGTGTTTCCAATCTTACCATTCCCACCCCCAGCTAAAAATTTCCCAGGTTTCTGAGCTCCCTTCAGAATAAAATGAATGCGCTCCAAACCAGTATTCATAGAACTTAGAAAGAGGCGAGTTTCCCTAGTTGACTTTTGGTTTTCCTTTTCATTGAGCTGTTCACAGATACAACTTTAATTGGCAAACATGATTGCTTTTGTGAGTAAAGTCGTCCTGAACTCAAATAAAGCAATGGAGTTAGTATTTGACAATATGTATTTGACTGTCCACTCGCAGATGTTTGCCACCTACCAAATGGGGGTGGCAGGGGTTAGTGAGAACAGGGAGCTGTAGAAGTGACTGGAGCTTGGACCTGCCATTCAGGTGGTCCTTTGGCCCCACCGGGGCTCTGCATCAATGGAGTGGCTGAAGGTGGGGTGGCGGGCACTGGGGCCGCCCCTCCCCACCAGCTCTAGGATTCACAGGTCAGGATGGCTAGTCAGGGTACAGTCTATGCGTCAGCCTGAGTCTAGCCTGTCACTTCAGGTCCTCCCTCCCTGCAGAGCGAGCCACTCTGTCCGTTTTACCCTTTCCTAGCCCCATCCACATGCCAGTGGGGACAAAATGGCCCTATGGCCAAGAGCAGTTTCACGTTCACGCAGGACATTGGAGCGAGTACACCAGCCCTCTCCTGGGCCCATAGGATTGCCAGAGATTGCTATATTTAGGACCAGGACATGGATTTTCCCTGAGCTCAAAAGCAATTTCTTTTCCCCTTTGACTGTTGAGAAATTAAACTAAACTAAATCTAAAAGGCATTCCATAGTTCCATAATTGTTGTGCTTTGGGAGGGTCTACGTATGTTTATTTTCAGCCAACCATCTCCAAAATGCAAAATCATCCCCTCTGCCCTCCCCAGCTGGGGGGACGGGGTGAGGGGTGGAGTGCACAGAAAGGTATCGGAGTTTAACTTTTTTGTTTGCAGAACCTGCAAAATGTATTGTTTTCCCTTCTCCCATTCATGCCAGTGACATCCTTTATTCAAGGAAGAGACAGCATCTATTTTATTGCTTCTAAAATCTGTGTATTTAGCACAGGTCAGCCCTAGGCTGTTTGAAAGGAAGTCCTATTTTTAAAACATTATCTTGACGAGTATTTTTGGCTTACTGTTCCCAGAATCTCTCTGAGGCAGTTTTTGGTAAAGTCTGGTCTCCGTCATGGGGAAAAGGACCCTCAAGGCCCTGGGACGTTTGTCCTTGCTGTTCACTTGATCTGTATGTAGGTCAGGACAGCTTCAGTTAGCCTCCCTGTTCATGCTGGGGGCTGCTCATAGCTTTCCCCAGCTCATCACCTTTACAAAAGAACTGTCTCACACCCCGACCCACTCCTCAGACCTTACAAATGTTTCTGTAATGGTCTGTTTCAGCCTTTCAGTTAGGCTGGCTTCTCTGCTTCCAGCCTACTGGTAACCACGACCAAACGATCTTAATCAAACAATATTCATCTCTCCAAGCCGGCCTTCTAGGCATTTGGATTTCAGGCCAGATTTGAGGCTCCTTGCTGGCAGGACCTAGAGATTGCCCCCTGCCCAACCCCATCCTCATGACTCTCCGCGTGCCTTCTGGGGCTCCTTCTAACACCTCTGCCTGAAGGTAACACTTAACAGAAAGGGCTCCCATGAGTAAAATCGAGTCTATCTTGAGTCTGGAGAGGTGATAAGGCAGGCTAACTGACCCTGGCTGATTAACAAGGGAAAGAAAGTGTCAGGCTGTTTTAAAAAAACAAAAAAACAAGTTGTTTCTTTTATCCCGAAGCTGGCTCCTCGGTCCCAAGGACATACCCCAGTTATCTCTTAGTTCTCTTTCTTCCCTGTTGAAGTTTGTTTTAGAGCTGAGCTCCACAGGCATCACCCGAATGAAGATAACAAAGGCAGAGCCTTCCAATAAAAGATCCTGCGGTGGGATCGTGGGTGGAGCTGTCTCCACCAGCTACCTGACTGACGGCTCCCTGTTTTCAGTGTTCTTTTTTTCCTTCTCTCTCTGAGCAGTAAAGCAGCTTTTTTTTTTTTTCTACTTTGTCCCTCTGCCTCTACTGAGAATTCTTTCTCAAATCAGCAGGCAAGGACCCACACTTTCAGGGGGAACCTGTCCACCCATTTAGTGAGCTTTCCAATCTGGGGTCTCTTTATCCGCTAACAGGGCTATTTTTGGAATGCGACTCTCCAGGAAAGTTCCCTTCCACTGGGCATCCACCTCGGGGGAGGGGAGTCTGTTCACATCCAACACTGTCATCACTGAAGTCAAACGTGGTGGTCCTCTTCCACAGCCTCTTAACACCCTAATTTCAAAACACTTGACTATCAGCTGCTGTTCCAATTTCTTCTCAGCATCCAGCATGACAGCCTTTCATGTGAGACCAAAGGCCAGCTGCCCCAAACTTCCAGACCCGGCTGCTGGCTCGGTGCCCGTGGGCCGGGAGCAGAGCTGAAGGCTTCCCGGCCCATGTTCCCATGAAGCCATCACTGAGCTCAGCAATTTTGCTCCCACTGAAACTGCTTCCTGCTCAGCTCCTGAAGAGTTCTCCACTTCCCTGCGTTCTTGAACTTGGGCCAGAGCCGTTTCTTAGTCCATGCTGTTCTTTTGGGGGGGGGCGGGTAATTAAATTTATTTTTTTTATTGGAAGTACTGGGGATTGAACCCAGGACCTTGTGCATGCTAAGCATGTGCTCTACCACTGAGCTATACCCTCCCCCCTCTTTTTTTTTTCCTGCTGTTCTTATTCTACACTGCACCTGAGCAGAAGTGGTTCTTTCAACAGAGCCAAGTTCCTGGGGTTCCACAATGAAGCAAGAGGATGAGGGGCCAGGAGACCTCCACAGAGACAAAAGTTCATTTCTCAGTTACCTTGTTCAACTGGACACAAAAAAAGTAAGGCCCGTTGAGCTTTTTTTAGTTCCAGTCTTTTCTATGCTGGTTATACTGAGAGCAGGCTGAGAGAAGGCATCCTGGGGAATTTTAAGCCAGCTGCTTATAAATGTTTTTTAAAAGCATCACTCCAAACTATTTATATTACATTTGTATTCATGGGGAGCAAATCTCTGCCCAGACTCAAAAAACCTCTTTGAAAACCCTCTGAATCCTGCCTGGACAAATGCAAATGGGCACTTCTGCCCTCCATCCCCTCCTCCAAAACAGAAGAGGGTTCTCAGGAATATAGAGAAAATGTATAAAGAGTTCAACCTTATTTAAAATTGGCTTAAGTTCCCCAATGATTGTGTCCTGAAATAGCAGAAGTTCAAGTTACTAAGTACAACCCACTGCAGCAGTACCAGGAGAAGGCCATCTCTTTTTTTAACTGAAGTAGAGTTGATTTACAATGTTGTGTTAGTTTCTGGTGTACAGCATAGTGATTCAGTTATACATCTAAATATATATTTCTTTTCATACTCTTTTTCATTATAGGTTATTACAAGCTATTGAATATAGTTCCCTGTGCTCTACAGTAGGACCTCGTTGTTCATTATTTTACACATAATGATTAGTATCTGCCAATCTCAAACTCTTAATTTATCTCTCCCCTCCCTTTGGTAACCCTAAGTTTGTTTTCTATGTCTGTGAGTTTGTTTCTGTTTTGTAAATAAGTTTATTTATATGATTTTTTTAGATTTCACATATAAGTGATAGCATATGATATTTGTCTTTCTCTGTCTGACTTACCTCACTTAATATGATCATCTCTAGGTCCATCCATGTTGCTGCAAATGGCATTATTTCATTCTTTTTTTTTTTTTTTTGGATGAGCAGTATTCCGTTGTGTATGTATACCACATCTTCTTTATCCAGTTATCTGTTGATGGACATTTAGGTTGCTTCCATGTCATGGCTATTGTAAATAGTGCTACTATGAACATTGTGGTGCATGTACTTTTTCAAGTTAAGAGTTTTTTCTGGACATATGCCCAGGAGTGGGATTGCTGGATCATACGGTAACTCTATTTTTAGTTTTTTAAGGAATCTCCGTACTGTTTTCCACAGTGGCTGCACCAAATTACATTCCCACCAACAGTGTAGGCGGTCCCCTCAGGAGAAGGACATCTTAATAAGAAGCTTGCTACAACCTGATGTCATGTGGAAGTGTGGTTTTACAAAGGGATGATAATTTTTATTTCAAAATGTGTCCAGTCCTTCAAAAGTATCACAGAAACGAAACTTTGCAAATCCAGGTGCATCGAAGAAGGGCTAAGAAGTGGATTTCATCTCAGCATCTGGTTACCACAACCTGAGGTGTGAGGCAATCATTCACTGGCTGAGATGAACTGTAGGGTCAGAGAGAGCCAGGGTGCTAGGAGGACGGATGCTCCACCCATCACACTGGTCACGTTGGAAACAAAATAGATAAAATACACATTGCTGAAAGCCTAGGACACAGATAATCCAAGAAACATTTGGTAGGAGTGAACACTGGCACGACCTTGAACAACTTAACCTCTCAGAAAGTAAAAAAGCCTAAACTCTTTGCGACATAAGGTCACCCTACTTTAGAAATTTTTCTTACATGTATGCAAAAGATGCTATTCAAAATGTAACAACGAAATGTTGGAACTAGGGATTAATTAAATACGCTACAATACAGTCCTACAATGAAACACTAACTAGATAGCCACTAAAATGAAGATATGGGAAGATATTTTTTTTTAGGTTTCATTAGTTTTATTTCTGTAACCTTTCAATCATACCTCACAAATTAATTTTGTCACAACTGAAGAGAAAGCAGAGGAATCAAGTTCACTATTTTCTGAAACACCGACACAAAAAGAAAAGAAGAATTACTTAGCAAAGATGATTCACAAAAGAACACGAGAAAAATCCCTAAACAAAAGCTAAAGGATTCATCACTAAGTTTAATTCTAATTGGTAAAGGATTTTAAATCAACTAGCTGGCATTGAGTTTCTTGTTTAAGTCCACAAATCTTCCCCTAAATATTACTGATCCTTTGCAAAGAGATATATAGTTGAACTCCATGGCACCTTATGACATAGCTAACCGCTGGAACATTCCTTAGAAAAACAGAAAATAATTTTGCCAGAACACGATGGCAACCATCAGCAGCCAATATTCTCAGAGTTTCTAATTACCATAAGCATCTACAATTTGAGTCTACAGAAATAAGTCAATTTTATAAAATGAAGCTTTTAGATCAAAAAGCATCCCCCTTTCACAGGCACAAAGATACTGAAAAATAGTCCCTAAAAAATCTCACTAAACAATTTATAGAAAGTAAAACATGCCCTTACAGTTATTAAATGCAGTTGGTCCTGGATTCTTCAAAAACAGGTGATACATGTGCCCTCAGCTGCTGGCCAGGGACCGGTGGATGGGTGACTGAGAGCAGTGAATGTGCCTCACGGCCACGTTCTCTCCATCACCCAACTTCCAGTATTTGTCCAAGACAGTGATTACCTCATCATTTAGAATCTGGAACTGGCTGATTCACATTCTCTCCACCATCTTCTTCAAAGGCACTTTTTTTTTTTTTTATAATCTCATCTTTGCCATCATGTCTCCGGACTCTAGGTAGATGACAGCAGAAATCCAGTACAGCAAAGCGCCCTCCCTGTTGCCCAAGAATGGTGGGAATGTGAACTGGTGCAGCCACTATGGAAAATGGGATGGAGGCTCCTCGAAAACTCAAACATAGAACTACCATTATGATCCAGCAATTCTACTTCTGGTACTTACCCAAAAGAAATGAAAATGCTAATTCGAAAAGATATCTGTACCCCTATGTTCACTGCAGCATCATTTACAACAGCCGAGCCATGGAAACAACCCATGTGTTCATCAATGGATGAATGGATAAAGCAAATATGATATATATGTATGCAAGGGAAGGTTATTCAGCCACAAAAAAGAAGGCAAACTTGCCATCTACGACAACATGGATGGACCTTGAGGGCATTACACTAAATGAAATAAGTCAGACAAATACTGCATGAGCTCATTGATATGTAGAATCCAGCTCCTCCTCCCCCAATCCCCATGAAGTTGTAGATACAAAGAACAGACTGGTGGTTGCCAGAGGCAGAGGGTGGGTGAAATGGGTGAAGGGGCGGGTCAAAAGGTACAAACTTCCAGTTATAAAATAAATAAGTCATGGGGATGTAATGTACAGTATGGTGACTACAGTTAATAATACTGTATTGTATATTTTAAAGGTGTTAAGAAAGTGGATCGTAAACGTTCTCATCACAAAAAAAATTGTACCTATGTGTGGTGATGGATGGTTTTACAGTATATATACATATTGAACCATTATGTTATACACCTGAAACTAATATGTTATCTGTCAATTATATCTCAATTTAAAATTTTTAAGGAATTAAAGACAGAAAGCTTTAACTACAGAAAAGGCTACAGATTCCTGTTTGCATTTGAGTAAAACATTGCTAGACATATCACAAGAAATGTGGTGGTTACTGCTGGGAAGTGAGACTGTCCACCTGTACTGTTGAACTCCTTTTCTTCCATATGCTTCTATTAGTTCTAAAACGTTTTTACACACTAGTTTCAAAATAGAGAGCACCTGATTTTAATCCTCTGGCTGTGTCATCCATGACAATTACTCAACCTCTCTGAGCTTGTTTCACCATCCATAAAATGGGGTTACTATTGACCTCATAAAGCTAAGATGAGCACGAACTCAGACAGCAGGCATTAAGCAGGCAACACAGTGCACAAAATAGGCACTTAATAATTGTCACACTCACGCCCTTACTGGCAAGAAACCTTGGAAATCCTCTTAATTCAACCTCCACTTCTTATTGGTAAGAACACTAAAAGCCAAAAAGGTCAATTTGCAGTAACCAGGAGAGCCAGGTTCTGATGCCTGGGTTCTCGTATCCTAAAATAAAAACTGATTTCATATGAGCCAAGGAATGACTTGTTCCTATCTTACGGCCACACCTCACCTTGCAGGACCAACATCCTCTCCTGCCTCACCCGCCAGACTCGATGAGTCTTCATTTTTCCTAAACACCAAATCCACCATCAGCTGAGGGGGGGTCCTGCGTAGGAAGGCAGCCGCAGGGGGGAGCTCCAAGAATGTCTTGATCAAAGGCAGCACTAACCTCACAAGGGGGCAGTAAGAATTTGGATGTGGATGTGTTTTAGGAATTTGAACAAAATTTGTTGACCGAAAAATTCTATGCAGGAACAAAGTTTAACAAATGCCTGGTTTTAGCAGTACAGACTGCTGTTTAAACAAGAGGTTACCTTTTCAGTGATTGTTATACATAAGCCATTTGGGACACAGCGTCCTGATTAAAATGGAATGACTTTCAAAACGCTTTGGGATTTGGTGGTGGCTAGCCATTTCTTTGTTTGTTTGTTTGTTTGGATGATTTCCTTAGAAAGAAAGCTTTCTGATTGTTGGGGTTTAGGTTACAGTGCGTTTAACTCGTTTCCTAATTTCACTCAGAGGGTCCATCTATCTTGTTAGGAACAAAGGCCAAGGTGTCTTAAATGCCTACAGGAATGAAATTTTTGTCCACAGTCACTATAATGATATATCCACAATGCCTAACTCAATGCATGGTCCCTGGGGATCCAGGCCCTTCCCTTCTCTGGAGTAGAGGTGTGACAGACTTTTGGAAACTCATCAGTTGGTCAGTTACATTATCTTTCTAGGAACCAGGAATACAAGCATTTCATTAAATCCACTGGTTGGTGGTGACACCGTAAGCGCTGGGTAATTCCAGCAGAAATGTAGGAGGAAGGGCTCAGCCACTACAGTATGAAAGAGCCTAAAGCTTGTCCCCTGCAACCTTGCAAAGGAAGCCCCATCGGCTCTTCCAAAACAGCAGCCCCATAGTCACTGTCACCCATACAGAATCTAACTTCCTACCGGATGAAGACTGTGTCCTCTTAACCCTCCTCTCTATTCAGTTTCTTACCTCACCCCTGTCAGTGCTCAATAAATGTTAGTAAAAATGAAAACAAAAGTAAAAGTCTCTGAGAGATTGTCAGTTCTTAAAGCCATAAAATGCTGCAGCAATCTGTCCCGAAGAGGCATTCCCTCAGACCCGTGAAGGAGGGCTGGGGACCATCATGTTACTTACATCTGTAAATACAGGATTAGCAGACGAGAGGATGTTTTTGTTGAAATGTGACAAGTCACCCTGTGCCTTACCTTCCTCCATTCTGGAAATCAGGAAAGAACACAGACTTCCTAAGCAATTACAGAAACTTGATTGCTGGGAGAAAAATCAGTCAGCTTCCTAAATCACTCTGAAATCCTGGCTCTATTAACAACAACAAAATCCATCTTCATTAACATCTTCAACTTTGTCCTCAGAGCTTCATCCCAGAGGAATACTGAATTACACTATAAACTAATGAATGGAAACTTAAGTCACTTCCGCCCACCAGGCACTGCTTTTCCTCCTCTGGACTGCACAGTGCAGAAGGCTGCACCCTTCCAACTCACACAATGTCGGGGGGAAACGCATTCCCAAGCCACTAACTAGACTGGTGAGGTCAGCATCATGCAGAACAAACTCTTCCCTCAGCCCAACCAACGGGTCATGGACTGATCCAGACAGTGAACACATTTCCAGATCATTTAAGCCCCATTTTGGCATTTTAGGCTATTAGGATATATACTTTACAGATAAAGAACAAACAAACAAAAAACTAACCAAATGGACAGAGGTGATGTCTTTACACAAAGCTCCTTCTGCAGTCACAATCAAAACTGCTACTGCCAATCCAAGGTTCCATCTCTCAAGCGGATGGGGCAGAGTGAGGGAAGCCCAGCCCTGATGTCCTATATGCACCAGAGGAAGCAAACCAGGCAGCTTTTGTGATTTGATGTGAAGGGGATATGGTCAAGTATCCTGCAAGTGCCTGCCACTGGGGGTGGGGGGAGCCACCTCACAAGCCAGGGGAAAGCAAAGTCCGTTGACGCCAATATACCAGAGCCTGAGATACACACATGTGCAAAAACTGTTGCAATAGAGGCCTGGCTATGCCTATATGCTTGGCAAATCCGAAGGAAAGCCTTGGAGTCTGCACATCAGAGAGGCAGAGGCAGAAAAGTGTTTAAACAGATTAGGGGTAGGTAGAATAAAAGTCAGTACTTCCCGCCTGAATCCTGCTTTTGGCTTTCTCGGTGCCTGCAAACACTGCTGCAAATGGCTTCTCCGCGGGACAGACTGGCATCGAGATAAAGTCATCATCATCCACCTCAAAAGGTCCCCGAAATCCTGTATTTTTTATGTCAATTTCCAGTCTGAAGATTGGATTATGACTTTCAAACCTTCTCTACTCTGCTCAGACCCCTGGTACCCCTCTTCTCTCTCCCACCCCCTCATTCTCAACAGAGGATCCTACGTCTTACTTCATAGAGGGGACTGGGAGTGCGGAGACCTGGGTTCCGCCTCCGCCATCTTTAACCTCTCGTTTCTCAGGGTCTTCCTCTGAAGAGGCAGGTGGCTAAGCTAAAATTCCCGATGACTCTCTCCAAATTCTCCCAGCTGGGCTTCCTCTCCCGCTCGGATCTGTTTTGACAGGGTGAGATCCCAAGACGGCATCCCTCCCCTTTCCCTGCAGGCTGATCCAAACTCCCCAAAGACCCTCTCTTGCCCCACCCTGCCCCGAGGCCACCTTACCGGGATCCGTTCCCGGGGGCGTGGGTCGGGGGCTACGTGGCGCCGTCGGCCTCCGTCTCCAGCGGCGTCTCCTCATCCACGGAGGGCTGGTCGTCACCGTCTTCTCCGCTGCGAGGGTAAGCCAGCAGGCGCATGGCTGGGGCGCAGGCGGCCTCCACCTGACGCACCTGCTCTCGGCTCAGGCGCTCGCGCCAGGCGTGCACGGCCTCGCGGGCGTCGCGCGCCGACAGGTGGAAGGGCCGGTCGGCGCCGTAGGCCGCGCCGCGCGTCATGTTGAGCGCGAATGCGTCGAGCGCGGGAAGCGCGCGGAGCCCGGCGAAGCGCTGCAGGCGCCGCAGCTGGGCGCGCGGCTGCCGCACCAGGTCCTCGTAGCGCAGCCTTAGGTAGCGGCGCCGCAGCCAGGCGGGCGCGCCGCGCGCGAAGAGCAGGTCGCGCAGCCAGGCTTCGCAGATCACCTCGAGCGCGCCGGTCAGGAAAAAGTCGGCGCGCGGCGCGGCGGGCAGGGCGCGCGACTGGCCCCCCGGGCGAGCGCCCACGCCGTGCGCCAGCAGCACGCGGTGGAAGCGGTCACCCCTCTGGCGGGTGCGCAGCACCTGGATGCTCTCGCGCAGCAGCCCCTGCCGAGACTTGAGTCGCGAGTTGTGCACGGCCCGCGGGTCGCGGAAGAGCTGCACCACCTTCAGGTTGAGGCCGGGGTCGCGCAGCAAGGGCACCAGCACGCCCAGGTCGAGGAGGCGCACGTCCTTGATGACCACCACTGGATACTTACGGCACTCGGCCTCCAGGGCGCGGAGGGCCACGGGGGGGCAGCTGCGCTCGCAGGCGGTGTCCTCGACGAGACCGACCTCGGCGCGGGCCCGGGGCGCTCCGGGGCACAGCGGCGGTGAGCAGATGACCTTGTTGGTCCGCCAGCGGAAGAGGGCGGCCGTGGTGAGGTTGGCCGCGTCCGGAGCGCGCGCGGCGGGGTCCCCCGGCGGCGCGTACAGCCGCAGCACGGAGAAGTCGCAGCGGAAGAGCGAGCGCAGCATGTCGCGCAGCGCGCCCTGCAGGCTCTCGGCGTCGCCCGGATACAGTGCCTGCCACAGATGCCACATGGGCTCATACAAGTAGAAAACGTCCGGGTGCTGGTTAAAGAGCTCGCCCAGGAACGACGAGCCGGTGCGCCAGGTGGCGTGCACATAGATGTGCTGCTTTCCGTGAGACGCCGCCTCCCCGACGGCGCCGCTGAGGTTGCCCGGGGACCTGGGGGACCGGCCCGCGTCTCCCTCAGCGGCGGGCCGCGCCTCCGCGCCCCGCTCGCGCTCGCCCGCCGCCGCCGCCTCCAGGCTCCACACTCCCAGGCTGCGCTGCAGGCCCGGGCAGTGCCCGGCGCCCTTGTCCCCGTCGCGGCCGCCGTCCCGAACGGAGGGGACGAGCAGAAGCACCAGCGTGTAGAGCACCAACAGTAGCGCGAACTTGCAGTACTCCCGGCGGCGCCGCCGCCGGCTCTTCATCGTTCACCGAACCCCTCCAGAGCGGGTGGGGCACCCTTCCTCTCCCTTTCCTCTGAAATCCCGTTCCGAGTCCGCTCCTGCGGCCTCTTGGGGCTCCTCTGTGCCGGGAAGAGCGGAGGCACCCGGGCTGTGCATCCAGAAAGGAAACTTGGAAGGCAGTGGTGCTATAGCGGCGGCGCCCCTGCCCTCTCCCGGCTCGGCGATGGAGAGCCGCCTATTGGCCGGCTTGGCAGCCGCCCGCCCCGCCTTCAACCGGCAGCTTCTCCCCGCCTCCCTACCCGCCCGGGTTCGCCCGGGGCTCTGCCAGATCTGGGCGGGGTTGCCGAGGGGTGGGGTCGCCAGCTGGGGCGCACAGAGCCAGACCCCACCTTTCCCCAACCCCTCCGTCATGAAGTCAAGTCTTCATGAATTGATTTCAGGCAAGGGAGGGGCTCGTGTGTACAGAATGTACCCAGTGACAGGACGTGGACCCCACCCGGAGAACTCCACTGCCTCTCCTGTTTTATGTCCCCTGCCTGGCCATCTCTTTCGTCAGCCGAGTCGCTTCCACGCTATTTAGAATGGGGCCCCTGGTCACTGTCTACATCCAGCGCCCCCGTCAGCCCCGGGATGGGTGTTAACTAAGTTCTGGATGGGAGCACCTCTCCACTAGGATAAAAACTGAGATTGCATAATGCATTGTGGTCCAGAGGAATTGGAAGCACTATCACGCAGCGCATTTAATTGTTAAAGTGTAGCGTTTGTGAAAATTTGTGCTGTGTTCCCTAGGGTTTTGCCCGCTGAAGGCCATCCCCTCAGACACCCTGAAGATCAGTTTACTCATTTGTAAAACTCGGATCGTTTTTAGTGCCTCCGTACCTCCTGGCAAAAGATTTTGGGGTCCTTTGTTAGTACAGCACAACCTAGCCTATTATGACTCATCTGAGCAAAAGACAAACAGAATCAGAGTGGTAGAATAGTGGTATTTCTCAGGAGCTCATAAGGAGGAACATGTACTCAAGGGTGGATGAAAAAGTAACAGGAAGTTCAAGAGGCAGATTAAGCTGAAATGCCTGAAATCCGAAAGAGAACTAAAAGGGCCAATTTTTGCTCTGTTTCGGGAAGATAATGGACATCCCCTTGGGGAGGGTATTGTAAGGTTAATGAGACTAGAAAGCAAATCTCATCTCCACCCAGGGAAGGTGTTCAAACTGGAAAAATGAGAACATCTCCAAAGATCTTCTCTGGTCTTTTTCATCAGAGAAACGACTCCACCTCTGAAATCACTAGCTCAAGCATCTCATTTTTGTCCACAGTATCTTCTCCTTTCAGCCACTAGTTCAAATCATTTTCCAGCCTCATTGACACTACCCCCACTTTCTTCTCGGTTTTTCATATTCAGCTAAAAGACCCCAGATCATTATTTTTAATAATGCCTCTAACCTAAACTCCCTGGCCCTCTGTTTTTTCATTACTCACTTAGTAACATCCCCCAAACCCCGCTTTTGGCTTTCTCTGTGCCTGCAAACACTAGTGCAAAAAGTTTCCCCGCAGGACAGATTGACATCAAGATAAAGTCAACATCAACTCAAATGGTCCCCGAAATCCTATGCTTTTCATGTCAATTCTCAGTCTCAAGTTCAATTATGACTATTTCAAACCTTCTCTGAGGAGAGGTCTACTCTGTTACCCCTCTTTGCCCTCCACCCTCTCCCCACCCCATTCTCAATAGATGACCTTAACCTCCTACTTCACAGAGAAAATGAATTTGTCAGACAATCTCACTTATCCACCATCAGACCCATTTATCCACTTACTTCTGTACCCATCTTCTCCTTTGTGGCAAGGATATTATTTTCCAGTATTAAACTGTAACTTTTTCCTTCCTTATGTTTTCCCTTCTCTCCTTTTTAAAGCAAGTAGGTGGCTCTGCACTCACCTGCAGGGAGGTAATGTGGCTGGGCAGCATGCAAAAGGTTGCTGGTGTTTCTTTCCAAAAGCCTAAATTCCAGTAGTAGAGAGTGTGGTAGGTTTCGAAAAAAAATAACCGCAGAGTTTCCCCCTCCTCTCTCCATGTCCTTTGGCAGTGCCTTCCCACAATTGACTCTGGGATGGCCTTGTGACTTGCATTGGCCAATGGGACAGGAGCAAATATGACACAAGCAGAGACTTGGAAAAAAAAACCCACTGTGGGGTTTGCCCCCTTGCTGCTCTTGGGAACCCTGAGCAAGCCTGGGCTAACCACATGGATCAGAGAATAAGCCACCCCAGCTGAACAAGCCTGGGCTAGCCACATGGATCAGAGAATAAGCCACCCCAGCTGAGGCCCCCAGACCAACCAGCCTGCCAACTGCCACACAAATGAGGCAGGCTATCTTAGACCAGTGCTTCTCAAACTTTAGCTGGGGATCCTGCCCAAATGCAGAAAGTGATTCATTAGGCCCCAGGTGGAGATAGAGAGTCTACATATCTAATAAGCTCCTGGCTGCTGCTGGTCTGAGGAGCGTGATTTGAAAAGATGCTACGCCCTCCAGCCCCAATCGAATTGACCCAAACAAGGAGAACCACTTAGCTGACCCACAGAGTTGTGAGAAATAATAGATGTGGGCTGTAAGATACTAAGTTTTAGGGGGTTGTTATGCAGCAAAAGCTAGCTGATACAGAGGCAGTCTGAGGGCTTCGAGAAAATATCTTGGAGAAGCAGAGGAAAGAGCAGCATCCCACTGGCCCCTCCCCTAGGCTGGGGGTGGGAGAAGGGAAAGAGAAAAGTCTGCTGCTGCACAACAGACAGCACCTGAGCTCTTCCTTGAGCGCTTCCTGGCTACGGGTCAAGGAAGAGTAGGACTCGAGGAGGGGGCGCCTGTATGGTTCATTGTGACAGATGGAAGGCAGCAGAAAGGTCACAGAGACAGTGATGCTGACATCTCAGGGGCAACTCTGTGGACCAAAACCTAATGATCCTAAGACCCCAGATCAATTGTACAGCCCTGAGGGTAGAGATACCCTAGAAATCATTGAGATCACTTGTCTGTCACCCCAGAAGACAGACAATTAACAAAAGCTACTTTCTACAAAGTGATTTTTATCACACCTAAGATAGTGAACCCGCCACCCCTTTTTCCTTCTTTCTGATATAATAGACACCAGCCCCCCATCAATCACCACTTCTCCTGCCTGTTAGTTCAACCACACTCTTCAACCAGATTATTCTCACCTGAGATGATTCTCATCTGAGCATTAAACATACTTAAATGTCTCCTTTTTTAAATTGGAGTATAGTCAATTTACAATGTTGTGTTAATTTCTGGTGTACAGAATGGTGATTCAGTTATATATATGTATATATTCCTTTTCATATTCTTTTTCATTATAGGCCATTACAAGGTGTTGGATATAGTTCCCTGTGCTATAAAGCAGGTCCTTGATGTTTATCTGTTTTATATATAGTAGTGTGTATCTGCAGATCTGCAGCATGCTCTTTCTTTTTTGGAGGAGGGGGGAGTAGTAATTAGGCTTATTTATTTATTTAATGGAGGTACTGGGGATTGAACCCAGGACCTTATGTATGCTAGGCATGCACCCTGCCACTGAGCTATACCCTCCCCACTCTCCTTTATTAAAAGCCCCATTGAGTCGCATTCTCCTCTAGCACAGCTGCTGCTAATACATACAACACCTTTATGGGAATCAGAAGGTGTCCTCTCTGGGCAGATGAACTGCGGAAAGGGGGATGACCACATGGGAAAAACACGCCTTCCTTCAGACCACAGCCCCAGCACAAACTTCACCACTGCAATATGCAGAGCCTAGCCGGATTCCAGCCTGAACCGGTACCTTCCTGCCAGGCTTCCTCCCCACACCCTCGTCCTGCTGCCACCGGTTTCTCTGCCTGCTCCTCACAGCCCAACTTCTTGGTGGAGTTGTGTATACTTGTTCTCTCCCCGCTGTCATCACCTCCTCCTTCTCAGCACCGTTCAATCTGGATTCTGACCCCATATTTCTACATCAACGGCTCTTTCTAAGTTTATTGATGGCTTCCATGCTATTAAATCCAGGGAACATTTTCACGTTTTGCCTATTTGACCTTTCAATAGCATTTACACTGTTTTGGTTTTTGTTATTGTTGGGGGGGGGGACTAGATTGACTGATTGATTAATAGAGGTACTTGGCGATTGAACCCCGGACCTCGTGCATGCTAAGCACTCTGCCACTTAGCTATACCCTCCCCCCATAATAGCATGTATACTCTTCACAGCTCCTGAACTCACTCTCTTCTTTCAACTTTGATGACAACACTGTTGCCCGGCTTTCCTCCCGTTTCCTAGCTGCACCTTCAGAGCACAGCCCTTGGGAGACTGGGCTCTGCAAAACAGGGACCTTAATAGTACCTACCGTACAGAGTTATTGTAAGAATTAAGTTTTATAATCTCGGTAGTTAGATATGGATGGAGCCCAAGTGTGTGACATGGAGTAAGCTTAAAGCATTACAAGTTACTGTCATTGTTGTTGTCATAGGAGGCTCACCATCCTCTGCCTGGTCAGTGTTAGAATTCCTTCAGGCTCAGCCCTAGGCTCTTTTTCTTCTCTATGGTTTCTTTAGTAACCCCACATTGACATTTCTGGCCTAGATTTCTCCTTGGAGCTCCAGACCTAGAAATCCAGTTGCCTTCATTGACATTCCCTTTTGGTTGCCTCAAGTTTAATATGTGAATGGGAAAACCATCTATTCTATTATGCAATCAGAAAATTAGGATTGGTCTCGGCACCTACCCCTTCCTTAGCCCCCTTTCTTCAATCCAATCCATCATCGAGTCAGGTTGATTTTACCTCCTTATAGCCCTTTACTTTATTTTTATTTGGGGGGGGTAATTAGGTTTATTTGTTTATTTACTTTTAATGGAGGTACTAGGGATTGAACCCAGGACCTGGTGCATGCTAAGAATGTACTCTACCACTGAACTATACCCTCTCCCCTCTCCCTATATCTCTTTAATCCACTTACTTCTCTTCATTGCCCCTACCATCAGCCTAGCCCTGTCCCCTAGAGCACTATAAAAACTGCCTCGCTGATCTGTTTCCACCCTGCTCTCCTTGGATTTGAAATCAGTGATTTAATTCCAGTCATGTCTCTCCTTTGCTTGGAGTCAGTCATGGCTTCCAGTTGGTCTTTGAGTAAAGACTCAAACCATTAATGTTTGTAAATTGTGTGGTTAAGGGGTCTTGAATGCCACAGCTGATTATGATGTCAAGCATGTAGTAGATGCTCATTTAAGTATCTGTTGTCTGATTGACTTTACATTTGGTCTCTGAAAGCAAAACCACTGACTGTTTTTACTGAGGGAGTACTATTAGCAGAAATGACTTTCCACAAATAGTCTTGCTGGTGTCCAGTGGATTGAGATGGAGGCAGGAAGATGTTTTGGGACAGAAGGGGAAGAGAATTTCAAGTAGATGGCAGTAGGAAAGGAAGTGCTGGAGAGAGACTAAGGAGGCAGAATCTGCAGGCCTGACTGAGGGAAAAATGAGACCAACAGTTGGGCTGGAAAAATAAAAAAATGATTCCTTTTGATCCATTTATTCTGCTATCTTTTCTCTTTTTTGTGAAGTTTCAAACATTATAAGCAGGGGTGCTAAAATTACATCTTTAATACTTTAAAAATGCTGGGCGTGAAGACCAAACTTCCTCAAAAATGGCGGGACCTTTCCTTTGTATTTTTTTCATATCTTGATATTTATTCAAAAATATTTATCAGATGCAACCATGTGCCTGAGTTGTGCTGGGCTGAGGAGATACATGGTGAGAAAAAACAGATCCTGTCCCTGCTCTCATGATCTTTTCAGCCTAGGAGAGGAGATCAGCTTTAACCAAATAAATCCCCCAGTGTGTGAATAACCCCAAACTGAGCCAAGTGCTGTGAAGGAGAGGAACACAGTTTTGTGAGAGTATATAACAAAAATGGTGCCTTGACTGTGTGTGCGTGTGTGCGTGTGTGTACTAAAGACTTCCCAGAAGGGACTCTGTTTTTTTCAATTGAAGTATAGTCAGTTACAATGTGTCAATTTCTGGTGTGCAGCATAACGTTCTAGTCATGCATACATATACATATATTTGTTTTCATATTCTTTTCCAGAAGGGACTCTTGAGCTGAGATCTGAACGTGGAGGGGTCCATTAAATAAGGTAGGACTGGAGTAGCAGAAGAGAACTTGGCCAGTTAAAGAAACTTAGACATTTTAGCTATTCTGGCAAATTTATTTTTCCATATAAACTTTAGTGTCAGCTTCTCTAGGTCCAGAATAAAAACTTATTGGTATTTTTATTGGGAGTGTGGTAAATTTTTCAAATAAGTTAGGGAGGAGAATTATCTTTATGATGTTAGCTTGTCCTATCCAAGATAAAGGACTATCTTTCCATTTGTTTAAGACTACTTTTTGTGTCTTTTAGGACTGTTTTAAAATTTTCATTGTATATATTAGCATATTTCATGTTCAGTTTATTCTTAAGTATTTTATTTTCTTTGTTGCTATTGTAAATGGATTTTTCTCTACAATTATATCTGCTAACTGGTTACTGTATATATGAAACAGTTGATTCCTTTATGTTAATTTTGTATCTTGCTAATTTACTGAATTCTTTCATTGTTTGACTTAGTTTTTATTACTGATTCTGTAGGGGTCTCCAGGTTTATTATCATGTCATCTGCAAATAATAGAAATAGTTTAACTTCTGTTTTTCAAACTCTTAGGCATCTAATTAATTTTTCTTGTCTAATTCTATTGGCTAATTGCTTTAGTTTAGTGTTAAATAGTCATGGAGATAATGGGTATCCTTATCTTGTTCTCTGTCTTAGCAGAAATTCCTCTTGTGCTTCTCATGAAGTAAGATGCTGGGTTTAGGATTAAGGTGTATACACTCAGATACACTCCCACATATACTTTATCATGTAAAGAAAGTATCCACAAATTTCTATTTTCTTGAGTGTTTTTAAAATTAGGAAATAAAGTTAACTTTTGTGGAAGGCTTTTTCTCATCAGTGGAGATAATCATATGATTTTTCTCCTCAGATGTATTAATATGGTATATTTTATTAATGATTTTCATGATATTGAACTTACCTTTCATTTCAGGAGTAAATCCCAATTAGACATGGAGTATTATTTACCAATGTCATGTTGGATTCTATTTGCTTATTTTTTATTTAGTATTTCTGCAGTATTCATAAGTGATTTAATTTGGAATTTTTTGTGCTGTCTTTTCAAGGTTTAGGTATCAAGATTATACTTGCTTCATAAAAAGAAAGTAAAGCTTTTCCTTCATTTTCCATGCTATGGAATAATTTACATAGTATTTGAACAATCTTGTCTGTGAATGTTTGGGAAAATTCTCCTCTTGAACCATGTGGACCAATTACTTTTTTGTGGGATAGTTCTTTTATAACTTTAAAGAGTTGATTGGTTTAAGCTTTGTCTCTCTAATGCGGTCAATTTTAGCAAATGTATTTTCCTAGGAAATTATCTATTTCATCTATGTCTTTAAATTTATTTGCATAGGGGTTTATAAAAGTTCTTGTGATTAAAAAAAATTCTTCTGTTTCAATGGTTATTTCCCACATGTCATCTCTAATTATGTATATGTCTACCACTCTTTTTTTTTCCTTGAAACACTAGAGAAATTTCTGCTAAGATGAGAAACAAGGTGAGGATACCCATTATCTCCACAAATTTTTAACATTAAACTGGAGCTATGAGTCAATACAATAGTGGTTTGTCTATTTTACTAATTTATTCAGGAAAACAGGATTTTGATTTACTAATTACATGTAAAAATAGTTTTTCTAATTTTTATCTCAGTAATTTCTTTTTTCATCTTTATTCTTTCCTCCATATGTTTTTATTTTGTTTACTTTGTTCTTTCTGGTGTTTTGAGTTGGGAATTTAGTTCATACATCTTAATTTTTTAATTTTATTGGTATGAACATTATTCATTCGTTGATATTTATTGATATTGTTTAAGGGTATGGAGTTTCCTCCAATCATTTCTTTAATTATATCCAATAATTTTTTATATGTAGTGTTTTCATTAGCATAATTTAAAAATTAATTCCATTATTTCATTCTTTAAAATTTCCCTTCCTCTCAAGAATTATTTAATAGAAGATGTCTAAATTTCCAGGTAGAATTTCTGGTTAATAAAACCAGAGAATGTTGTTTATAATAGTCCTATTTTATGGAACTTACTGATGATAACTCCCTTTGTGACTTAATATATGATCAATGTCTGTGACAGTTTCATGTGCACTTGAGAAGAAGGTATATTTCCAATTATCATGGAGTAATAGAGCTTAATAAATCCATAATTATGTACCTCATTAATTGGTCCTTTAGATTTTCTATATTCTTACTTTCTGTCCATTTGATCTGTCTTGTATTGAAAGTGATATGTTAAAAGCTTCTATCATTAGTGAATTTATTATATCCATTTCACATTGCATTTCCTGTAATTTTTGCTTTGTCGCTGTGGTTACTTTTTAAAGAATGTGGTGGATATAATAAGCCACTCAGATCTCCCTTTAGGCCACTTTTTACTTCAGCTGCTAGGAGTGCCTTGGGCCAACAGCCTTCAGCTACCTGTCCCCTTTGGGATCGCCTTAACTGAAGACACCTGTCTTGCCTGAAGTCCTGCCTCTACCGGGTGGGGCCCACATCCAATGACTGATCAGTGAGGGATTATAAGACCCCAGCCCTCTCACATCAACTTCAGACAGCTCTAAATGGCCATGCCATCTCCAGAGCTCCCCTTAGGATCAGCTGAGGCATCCACTGAGATTGCATCATAGCTCCACCTATCTCTTGGCTCAATTCTGCTTCCCTCCCACCCCTTTCCTTCTGCAGGTGTTGACCCTAAGAGCCCTCCTTCATAAAACTCCTGCAGGTTAATATCCATTTCAGAGTCTGCCAGATGACAATCTGCAGTGAAGTGTCCAAAGGACTAATAGTGTGTAGAATTATCACAGCATTTGTCCCCACATCACTGCTTTTAGAAATTAAATGCTCATGCTAGTGCTCAACCCTTAGAGCAGTTGTCCCAGGCAAATTATCTTATTATTGCCAAAGACCACAGCAGAGCGTGGCTGTTTGCACTGTGTCTTGCCTCACTCTTGGGAAGATGGTTTCCTCATACAGATCATGAAGTCCAGTGCCCCTGTTGTCTGACAATGGTGAGGGAATCCTCATGATTTTTTTTCCTCTCTTTTTTCTTGCACCAAAGAGAGAAGGCAACCCCAATCATGTGGAACTGCTGGACAACGCAAGAGGATAAAACTCTGAGATAACCCCATCTTCTGGGGGACCCATGAGAGCCTGAGAGTGTGGGAGAAATCCCAAAGAGAAGAAAGCTGAAGAAAGGAATCTCCTAATTCTGTTTATAAACCACGTAAGTCCTAGGTTCACTCCCAAGCTGCACACACATGAAACAGACCAAAAAAAGCATGGCAAAGACATTGAAAACTCAGCCGGGAGTGGAGCCACCACCCACAAATAGCAAGACATATGCCCCCTGGCGGCTCGAGGGGGAATCTGTTGTCTCTTCCAGCTCATGGGTAGCTGGCTGTTGGCCTTCCTTGGCTTGTGGCTGCGTCTCTCTCTGCTCTGTCTTCACATTGCCTTCGAGTGTGTGTAATCTCCCTCTTTCTTCTTTCTATAAGGATACATGTGATGTCATTTATTGCCCCCTCCCAGAATAATCCAGGATCATCTCCTCATCTAAAGAACCTTAATTACATCTGGAAACACTTTACCACATATAAACCAACATTCACAAGTTCCAGGGGTCTGGACACAGACATCCTTAGGTGCCTTCCATAGTACTATTTATAATAACACCAAAAAAATGAAATACTTAGGTGTAAATTTAACAAATATGTACTGGATCTCTGTGTTGAAAACTACAAAACAATGATGAAAGGAATGAAAAAAAGAGCTAAATGAATGGAGAGATATACTGTGTTCATGGGTTGGAAGACTCAATATTGTTAACACTTTGTTAAGTTGTTAATATTCTGTTTAGTATTGTTAATACTTGCTGTTAAGTGTCGGCAAGGTGAGTCTAAAATTTATTTGGAAAGATAAAGAAATTCAAATATTCAAAACAAATTTTAAAAAGAACAAAATTGAAAGATTTACACTACTTGATTTTGAGACTTACTATATAATGCTGCAGTAATCAAGACAGGGTGGTACTGGGGAAAGCAGAAACACATAGATCCATGTAACTGAATAAAGAGTCCAGAAACTGATCCACACAAATATGACCAACAGATTATTGATGAAGTTAAAAAGGCAATATAATGAAGAAAAGATAATCTCAACAAATGGTACAGGAACAATTGGACGGACATCCAATGAACCTTGACACATACCTCACTCTTCTTACAAAAATTCACTCAAAGTCAATCATAGACCTAAATATAAGATGTAAAAATTTTAGAAGAAAACAGAAGAAAATCTTTGTGCCCCAGGCTTAGGCAAAGAATTCTCAGAAATGACACCAAGAGCACCATGTATAAAACAAAAGTGATAAGTTGGACTTCATGAAAAGTAAAAATCTTTGCTCAGTAAAAGATGTTGTTTAGAGAACAACACTAAAATCTATATATTGGGATAAAATAATTACAAGAAACATATCTGACAAAAGCTTTGTATCTAGAATATACAAAGAACTCTCAAAACTCAACAAAAGAAACAAAAAACCCAATATGAAAATGCACAAAAGATTTGAACAGACATTGCACCAAAGAAGACATGCCACTGCATCATTGACTGTAAGATGCTCAACATCAATAGTAAAACGCAAATTAAAACCACAGTGAGATACCTCTGAACACCTATTACAATGGCTTCAAAAAACCTGGCAATACCAGTGGCTGGCAGGGTTGTAGCGCAATTAGAACACTAATACATTGCTGGCGGGAGTGTAAAAGTGGTTCAGACACTTTGGAAAAACAGTTTGGGACTTTCTTATAAAGTTAAAAACACCCTTACTACTTGCCCTATCAATTCCATGCCAACATATTTACCCCCAAGGAATGAAAACTGCTATTCAAACCAAATCCTCTATATGAATGTAGCAGTTTTTTCACAGTTACTACAAATTTGAAAAAACCTAAATGCCATTCAGTTGGTGGATGGAGAAACAAACTCTGGTGATCTGTACAGTGAAATACTACTCAATAATAAAAAGGAACACACTTTTGATAATACACGACATGGATGAATCGCAAATGCATTATTCTGTATGAAGAAAGTCAGCCTCAAAAGACTACGTTCTGTATAATTCCATTCATATTACATTCAGGAATGTGCATAAGTATATTGACAGAGAGCAGATGAGTGGTTGCCAGGGATTAAGGACAGAGCAGAGGAACTGACTATAAAGGGACAAAATGAGGGAGTTTGGGGTGGGGGGGTGGTAATTATAACTATTCTGTCTCTCGCCTGTGGTGGTAGTTACATGACTTGGTGCATTTGTCAAAACTCATAAAACTGGATGCCGAGAAGAATGAATTTTACTGTAGGTTAATTTACAAATAAAATTAAGAAATCCAGATATTCCTGGTCCTGCTTTCTTCCAGAGACCAAGCTGTCCTTAGCTCCTGAGCTCAAATGGATGAAAAGATGAAGTAGGGCTTGCCTGCAGCCCATATCTAAGCTCTGTGAATTCACCTCTGTTACAGGTTGAGTTCTGTGTTGAAGCCGATGCTGAGATGCAGATTAGCACAGAGGAGGTCTATTAGAGAGGGCCCTTGGCATCAATAGCTGTTGAAGGGAGTGGAAGGATGCAGGATTGGGAAGAGGGAGAGGCTCGGTGACAATAGGAACCCAGCAGCTCTTTTGGCATGCCACGTGGTGATCTTTGAAGATGGAATGTCTATTTAGAGTTGTCCCAAGTTGAGGGGATGAGCCCCGTGTCATTCAGTTATTAGATTCAGGCTGACCCGTAGAAGAATGTGACTTTGGGTGAGGCAGCTCTCTTTAGCCAAGGCAATCTCCGAAGAGGCTGGCAGCCGAGGGCTTCCTGTGGGCACCCCTCCCAGAAGCGAGGGAACATTTTCTTTAGTCCTGAAGGAGAATCTGGACAGCATCCACCACATGCTCCGACATCTTCAAAGGAGGAGGTGTTGCAATCTTCTTTACCACCTCCCGGAGGCCAGAAAGGATGGTTTCCTGTTGACATCCAATTACAATTCATTTCTCAGGTCTCGTTGTATTTTCTAGACTTAAATCAGCAAACAAACATAATTTCTGGGTGAAGAGTATCTTCTCACAGGAGTTCTTCCAATCTTACACATTTTCCTTCCTTGTTGTTAATATGTGTATAATTTATCTTGTGAGAAGGAAAGCATAAAATTTAATGGAACTTAGTTGGTTCATTTCATGTTTTTCTCATCAGAAAGGAAAAATTAGTGGGGGGAGGGTGTAACTCAGGTGGTAGAGCGCATGCTTAGCATGCACAGGGTCCTGGGTCCAATCCCCAATACCTCTTCTAAAAACAAACTAACCAACAAACCTAATTACCTCCTGCCCCCCCCAAACACTAAAAAAAGGAAAAATTAACTAATTATACAGTGTAGGTCATGGCATCTTTCATAATACTCTCAATATTCTCACTTCACATCCTTAAGATATTGACTTTCTAATATGGTGAGGATTGGACAAGCTTCCAAGCTGTGGCCAAAGTGAGGCAGCGATTATTCTAGAAATATTGTTAGGATATCACTGTATACCACATGATCTCCCACAAATATAGAGGCTGCACTGTGAGAGGAGAGTTAATTCACATCTTTCCTCTTCAGACATGACTCGATTCCCTGTGGTTCCCTTGCTACCTCTCAAGTTCCTCCTTCTTAATCTCCTTCATAGTCTGCACCTAAACTAAAATACTGGGAATCCCAAAGGTCCATCCTTGGGCCCCCCTTCTCATTGCACTCAACCACCTGAGACTCAATGACCATGGCCTCTCCCAGCAAGTTTACATTGTTCACTCAAATATCATTTCCAGCTTTCTCGCTTGAATTCCAATTGGTGTCATATTTCCACTTCTGTCTCAGCACCTCCACTTGGATGCCTCCCACCAGTCATCTCAAATTCATTTTGTCCCAAACTAAACCCTCTACAACCCTCTATAAATCTGCTATTCTTCGTGAATGTCCTGTTTTGAATAATGTTCTCATTACACACCAAGATGGCAGAATTAGAAACCTCACAGTCATCTTTGTGCATGTCTCACCTTTCCTCAGGCAACACATCCAGCCATTTCCCTTAGCCTGTAAGTCGAACATGTGAATGTCTCTCAAATATGTCTTCATCATTAACCCTTCTCCCTGTAAGATGTCACCATTTATCAATCCACACTGTGTTTTTCCTCTCTAGCTTCTGTCATCATGTCTCAACTGCTCTCTCTGCTTCCATCCTTCACTGCCTCCATACCTTTAAAATACAGCTCTCTGAGGCCCACAAGATCAAGTCCACACTTCTTAGCATACCTCACAAGGTTTTTCACAGAGCTGTCATCACTCTTTAGCATGCCTTCGAAGGGTTTCACAGTCTGGCCCTAACCCACGTATACAGTCTCCTTTTCCTCTTCCTTCCTCTTCCTCTTCCATCCTCCATTCCAGTTCTGTTGGTACACTGTGTTTTATGCTGTGTGTTCAAACCAAACTGTTCTGGGCTTAGCAAAAATGCCGAGTGGTTTGATGCTTCTAAATCTGAGCTCAAGTTGTTCCCTCTGCTTAAAATGCCCCTTGCCCACATCTCAGTCCATGAAATCCCACTCAGATTTGAAGGCCACATATAAACTTCCTCCAACAGAATTAATAATTCATTATCTGGGTTCCCATGGAATTTTGTGCACACATGCACTAAAATACCTCTTACATACTGTTTGAGTTTGTTTCTCTTACTAGATGGACTCTGAGCCCCACAAGAAAACTTGAAATACATGTTCAGTTGATGTTTGGTTTGACCTACTAAGTCTAATATTCCTGGTACAGTTATCATATTAAGCTGAGACTACTTATTACATACACCTAAGGAAGAATTTTAATTAGATGTTGTACTGTGGGTTAGAAACATTAATGTGTTGAGTTTAAACGAAGGGAGAAGTAATTCTCAAGAACTAATTTGGGAAACAGAGGGAACCTGCATAGAAGAAAGAAGCAGCGATAAATCAGAAGTGGACATTATTTAAAGACAAATTTACCCACTTTAACATTCTGTCTGTCCTGTTCTGTTTTTGTATACAGGCAGGCTGATGTGCCCTGATGCCAAATAAGAAAATATCTGATAAAAATATTATGCAACCCAGCACTGAAGAAAGTGAAAGTTTTTACTGTATATATTAGTCATGTTTTGTTCTTGTTCTTAGTCTACTTTTATAGATGTAGCTTCTTGATGACTGCTTTTTTGTAGATTAATTCAAGATGCAGATAAAGAAGAAATGAAATAGAGACAATTCTATTTTAGTCACTTAGCTTGCTGGTCCTTCTGAACAGTTTATCCATATTCTATAAAATGTCACCATCTGCTGGAGGAAGAAAATATGTGCAATTCAACTGTGTTGCGTGAAGTTTCATTTCTAGCCAACATGATTAACTACTTAGAACTATAAAATTTTTAGTAAGATGATTACACTAGTTCAGCGGGTGAAGAATTACCAAATCACATAAGTAAACATTACTCACCACTTTCCTTTATTTGAGGCTAGGCTTTGTCCATTGGGCAATTTGGATCAAGTATCCTTTAAAATGTTTTAACAAGCAGATATTTCTCAGGACCACTTGCCTTCTGTTTTCAGCTATTTGCTGTTAGCACTTGACATGAAAGTGTTAGGTATTAAAATGAGCTACTGTAGAGGTGGGACTTCCAAAATGGCTTAGTGAGAAGCTCAACAAATCCATCCTCAAAAAACAATGATAGGAGGTGGTGGGGAGGGGCATAGCTCAGTGGTAGAGCACATGCTTGGCACACACAAGGTCCAGGGTTCAATCCCCAGTGCCTCTGTTAAGGGGGAAAATTTTTTTTAAACCAAATTTATAGGGAAAAAAGCAATGATAAAATTGATGAAATAAACCAAAACCCAACTTCTTCAGGACTCTGGAAATTGATCAGAAGGAGAGGAAAGAAAGGAGCAGAAAAAAACATTTCAGAAATAATGGCTAAAACCATCCCGAATTTGATGAAAAACACTGATCTACACATATAATAAATTCAATGAATTCCCTGTAGGATAAATGCAAGGAGCTCTGTACTTAAACACAACCATATTCAAACCATTGAAAGCCAAAAATTAAATCCTGCAAGTCATGAGACAAAAATGGATCATCAGGTACAATGGAACCACATCACATACAAGGGAATCACAATGACTCCTCATCAGCAACAATGGAGGCCAGAAGAGGGTGGTATGATGCATTTAGGTGCCAAAAGAAAAAAAAATACATTAAACAGAATTCTATACCCAGCAAAACTATCTTTCAAAAAATAAAGGCAATGGGTAAAGGATCTGAATAGACATTTCTCTAAAGAAGGTATAGAAATGTCCCATAAGTATATGAAAAGAATCTCAACATCATTATCCTTCAGGGAAATGCAAATAAAAGTCCCAGTGAGATACCAATTCACACCCACTAGGATGGCCATTATCAAAGTCAGATAGAAACAACTGTTGGCAAAGATATGGAGAAATCAGAAGCTACATACACTGCTGGAGGGAAAGTAAAATTGTGTAGCCGCTTTGGAAAAAATTCTGGCAGTTCCTCAAAAAGTTAAATAAAGAGTTAATATTTGACTCAGGAATTCCACTTTTAAGTATATATCCAAGAGAAATAAAGACATATGTTGATATAAAAACTTGCACACAAATATGCATAGCAGCAGTATTCATAATATTCCAAAGTGGAAAGAACCCAAATGTCCATCAAATGAAGAATGGACAAAAAAAAATGTGGTGTATCCATGCAATGGAATATGACTCATCCATAAAAAGAAATGAATTGCCGATACATGCTACAACATGGATGAACCTTGAAGACGTAATGCTAAATGAAAAAAGCCAGTCACAAAAGACCACATATTATATGATTCAGTTTTTATGAAATCATCAGAATTAGCAAATCTATAGAGACAGAAAGCAGATTAGTGGTTTCCTAGGGCTGGGTAGGGCAGTGGGGCTTGGGGAGGGTGACAGACAGCTAAAGGGTACAAGATTTTTTGTGTGTTTATAACAACATTCTACAATTGATTGTGGGTGATGGTTGCACAACTCTGTGAATATACTAGAAACCACTGAACTGAACACTTAAATGGGTGGATTGTATGGTACATAAATGAGACCTCAATAAAACTGTTATGAAAAAAAGAAGTATGATTAAAGGTTTTGATGATAAAGGCTCTAATGGAAAAACTGCACAATGGCTAAACCAGATATGTAATGTCACCACAAAGATGAAAGCTAAAAGAATTTTTTAAAAAATGCTAAAGAGAGTAACATCATTGAAACAGTGGGGAAGAGAGCTCTGAGGATTCATCTCTCCTTAGAAACAATGATTAAGCTGACAAAAATGGTCCAAATCAACCCTTTTGGAACTCTGGAACACAATTTTAAAAACTTATAATAACCAGAGGAGTGATTAATGAGAAAAAAGGATGCTAAATTTTGGTAAGAGACTACTGTGGTATTTTTGTTTACTCACTTACTATCCCCCACTCTTCAGCTCAGCAGTGGTTGTGGGGACAGTGGCCTTATTGCTTGCAGATTTCTAGTACCAGAGGGGGTAGTACAAGTGTCATTCTCAAAGAACTGTGGTGGTACATTTTGACCTATCTGGTTGGCTCCCTGAGGGATCAGCTTAGAGGCTTCCCTTTGTTTCACCTTGCTTGGAGATCTCTCAGGGCTGGAGTGACTCCTGGGTAGCCATCTGTCAAAAGCATTTAAAGGCACTTGCTCTCAACAGTCCCTTGGGGCAAGGGACAATGGAAGGGGCAAGCAGCATTCAGACTTAAAAGCCTGAGAGAAGATACATAGGAGAATAAGGGCTTTGAAGGGTTCCTGCATATACCAGTGAAACTGGAGGGCACACACATGCCCAGGATTGGACACATGCTCAGAAAAGACCTTTAAGGACAACAGGCTTTTATCTCTAACTGAACTTTGGACTGCATGTAGCAGGAGGCGAGAGCTAAGGTAGAGTTGCAGGGAGCCTAACTAAACTTTAAAGGCATGTCCCAGCTCAGAGCTAACCTGCAAAGACCAAGAGAATTTTTTAAAGTTCCATGTATTTAAAGAACTCTCTTTCAGGTTGCTGGCTGACTGCTGAGATAATGGAATGGAGACTCCAGTGATCACACATGGTAAGGAATACAGTCTTTGCACACACACACACACACACAAATAATGGAAAAGTCACTAAAAAAAAAAAAGATGACTGAAACCCACAAAAAAGAGGAAAACACAATAACAAACCCGGGAGAGTTTATCCAAGTAGGAATAAGAAAGACTCAAAGAGATCCACAATGAAACACATTATAATCAAATTGTTGAAAACACCGATCAAATCACCAAAACAGCAAAAGAGAAGTGACATGTCACGTAAAAACAATGCTCAATGAGATTAAGAGCCAATTTCTCATCAAAAACTATGGGGCCCAGAATGCAGTGTAATAACATATTTACAGTGCTGAGAAAGAAACTGTCAACCAATAATACTATGTCTGGCAAAAATAACCTTCAAAAATGAAAGAGAAATTGAGATTCCCTGGTAAATAAAAGCTGAAGAAGTTTGTGGCTAGTAGACCTGTGCTATAAAAAAATACTAAAAGGGAATCCTGGTACAAAAACAGACATATAGACCAATGGAACAGAATAGAGAGCCCAGAAATGAACCCACAAACTTTTGGTCAACTAATCTTCAACAAAGGAGGCAAGAATATACAATGGAATAAAGACAGTCTCTTCAGCAAATGGTGTTGGGAAAACTGGACAGCAGCATGTAAAACAATGAAGCTAGAACACTCCCTTACACCATATACAAAAATCAACTCAAAATGGATCAAAGACTTGAACATAAGACAAGATACAATAAACCTCCTAGAGGAAAACATAGGCAGAACTTATCTGACATACATCTCAAAAATTTTCTCCTAGAAGAAATAAAAGCAAGAATAAACAAATGGGACCTAATGAAACTTACAAGCTTCTGCACAGCAAAGGAAACCATAAGCAAAACAAAAAGACAACCTACGGAATGGGAGAAAATTTTTGCAAATGAAACCGACAAAGGCTTGATCTCCAGAATATATAAGCAGCTCATATGACTCAATAAGAAAAAAATAAACAACCCAATCCAAAAATGGGCGGAAGACCTAAACAAGCAATTCTCCAAGGAAGACATACAAATGATCAACAGGCACATGAAAAAATGCTCAATATCACTAATTATCAGAGAAATGCAAATCAAAACTACAATGCGGTATCACCTCACACCAGTCAGAATGGCCATCATTCAAAAATCCACAAATGACAAATGCTGGAGAGGCTGTGGAGAGAGGGGAACCCTCCTACACTGCTGGTGGGAATGCAGGTTGGTGCAGCCACTATGGAAAACAGTGTGGAGATTCCTCAAAAGACTAGGAATAGACTTACCGTATGACCCAGGAATCCCGCTCCTGGGCTTATATCTAGAAGGAACCCTACTTCAGGATGACACCTGCACCCCAATGTTCATAGCAGCACTATTTACAATAGCCAAGACATGGAGACAGCCTAAATGTCCATCAACAGGTGACTGGATAAAGAAGCTGTGGTATATTTCTACAATGGAATACTACTCAGCCATAAAAACTGACAACATAACGCCATTTGCAGCAACATGAATGCTCCTGGAGAATGTCATTCTAAGTGAAGTAAGCCAGAAAGAGAAAGAAAAATACCATATGAGATCGCTCATATGTGGAATCTAAAAAACAAAAACAACAACAACAACAACAACAAAAAAAAACAAAGTGTAAATACAAAACAGAAATAGACTCATAGACATAGAATACAAACTTGTGGTTGTCAAGGGGGCGGGGGGTGGGAAGGGATAGATGGGATTTCAAAATTGTAGAATAGATAAACAAGATTATACTGTATAGCACAGGGAAATATACACAAAATCTTATGGTAGCTCACAGAGAAAAAAATGTGACAATGAATATATATGTATGTTCATGTATAACTGAAAAATTGTGCTGAACACTGGAATTTGACACAACATTGTAAAATGATTATAAATCAATAAAAAATGTTAAAAAAATAAACACCCTAAATTTTTTCCAAAAATAAATAAATAAATAAAAATAAAAGGGAGTCCTTCAGGATGAAATGAAAGGCACTAGACAGTAATTTAAAGCCATATAAAGAAATAAAGAACACCTGTACAGATAACCACATAGGTAAATATAAAAGCCAGTATGATTGTATCTTTGGTTTGGAACTCCTCTTATTTTTCCTATAGGATTTAAAAGACAAATGCATAAGAAATAATTATAAATCTGTGTGAATGAGCACACAATGTTTTAAGATATAAATTGACAATAAAAAAATAAAGTGGGAGGGAATGGAGCGATACAGATGCGGAGTTTTACATGCTATTGAAGCTAAGTTGTTATCAATTCAAACTGTATTGTTATGAATTTAGGATGTTAATTGCAATTCCCAAGGTAACCAGGGAATATGGTTATACAGGAAAATAACTTTAAAAATGTACAGAAAAGGAAATGAGGAAGTAATCAAAACAATATACTAGGAGAAAAAAAATCAATGAAATACAAAAGAAGGCAGTGATGAAGTAACTGAGGAACAAAATTGTTATATAGAAAATAAATAGCAAAGTGACAGAAGAAAGTCCTTCTTCATCAGTAATTACTTTAGATATAAATGGATTTAACTATCTAATTAAAAAGCAGACACTGGCAGAATGTATTTTTTTAAAAACCCAAGAGCATGACCTAACAGTACACTGTATACAAGAGACTCAATTTAGATTTTTTAAAAAACCTACATATGGGGAAAGTAAAAGGGTAGAAAATGATATCCCATGCAAATAGTAACCAAAAGATGTGAGATGGCTATACTAATATCAGACAAAATAGACTTTAAGTCAAAAATTGTTATAAGAGACAAAGGAGGATATTACATATCGATAAACTGTCAATCAAGATGATTTAAAATTATAAAGACATACACCTCAAAAACAAGACATATATATATATATATATATATATATATATATATATATATATATATATAAACTTCACACCTTAAGAAGCTAGAAAAGGAAAAGCAAGTTAAATCCAAAACTAGTAGAAGGAAGGAAATAATAAAGATCAGAACAGAAATAAGTGAAATAGATACTAGAAAAACAGTAAAGAAATCAACTAAACTAAAAATTGATTCACTGGAAACATCAACAAAGTTGACAAACCTTTAGTTGGACTTCAAGAAAAAAAGAGAGATGAAAATAACTAAAATTATAAATGAAAATGAGGACATCATTACTGACCTTACAGGAATAAAAATGATTATAAAAGTATACTATGAATAACTATACACAAAAAATTAGCTAACCTAGATGAAATGGACAAATTCCTAGAGACATACAAATTACCAGAACTGTTTCAAGAAGAAATAAAATATCTGAACAGATATGTAACAATTAAAGTGACTGAATCAGTAATCAAAAACCTTCATCAAAGAAAAGTCTAGGACCAGATGGCTTCATTGGTGAATTCTACTGAACATTTAAAGAATTAACACCAATTCTTCAACTATTTAAAAAAATAGAAGAGGAGGTAACACTTCCTAAATCACTCTATGAGGTAAACTTCCTCATAGTGTTATATAATACTCTGATACCAATCATACATATAATCATATATATCATAATCACATATCATATATAATCATATATGTAACTGTATGTTCCTATATATATCATATATATATCATATGATATATATATAATGTGTCACTCTGATACCAATCCCAGACAAGGAAAGTCCAAGAAAAGAAAATTACAAACCATTATGCTTTATGAATATAGATAAAAAAATCCTCAACAAAATACTAGTGAACCAAATCCAGCAGCATATTAAAAGGGATATATATCATGACTAAACAGGATATATCCCAGGGATGTAAGCATGGTTCAATGTATGAAAATCAATCAATGTGATATGGCACATTAATAGAATAAAGGAAAAAACACGTGGTAATCTCAATGGATACAGAAAAAGCATTTGACATAAGACAATACACTTTTATGACAAAAATTTGTAAACTATGAATAGAAGGGAATTTTCCTAACATAATAAAGGGAAATTTTTGAAAAACCCACAGCTAACATCATACTCCATGGTGAAATACTAAAAGATTTCCATCTATGATCAGGAACAAGACAAGAATGTCTGTTTTTCCACTGCTGTTCTACCTTGTTCTGGAAATTCTAGCCAGAGCAATTAGGCAAGAAAAAGAAAAGGCATCCAAATTGGAAAGGAATAAATATAACTATCTCTAATCACGATGACATTATCTTATATATTTTTTACATTTTTTATAGAGTAACAGTCATCTTACAATGTTGTGTCAAATTCCAGCGTAGAGCACAATTTTTCAGTTATACATGAACATATTCATTGTCACATTTTTTTTCGCTATGAGCTACCATAAGCTCTTGTATATATTTCCCTGTGCTATACAGTATAATCTTGTTTATCTATTCTGCATTTTAAAATCCCAGTCTGTCCCTTCCCACCCCTGGCCCCCGACATTATCTTATATATATAAAATCCCAAAGAATCTACACACACACAAACTATTAAAGCTAATAAACAATCTCAACAAAGTTGCAGGGTATATTATCAACAGGCAAAAGTCAGTTATATTTCTATTTACTAGCAATACAAATCTGAGAAAGAAATTTTAAAATTCCATTTACAGTAGTACTGAGAAGAAAAAAATACTTAGGAATAAAAGTAATCAAGAAGGTGAAAGACTTGTACACTGAAAACTACAAAGCATAATTGAAAAAAATTAAAGACCTAAACAAATGGAAAAGAATCTCATGTCCATGGACTGAAAAACTTAATATTGTTAAGATAGCACGAGTCAACCAAAGCAATTTACAGATTCCATACAATCTCTATCAAAGTCCTAATGGCCCCTTTTTTTTTTTGAAGTGGGAAAGCTAATCCTAAAATTCTTATAGAATTTCAAGGGACCCTGAATAGCCAAAATAGTCATGAAAAAAGAGAAACAAAGTAGGAGGACTAACACTTCCTGATTTCAAAATTTACCACAAAGCCACAGTAATAAAAGCAGTGTGGTACTGGCATGAAGATAGACATCCAGCTCAATGGAATAGAGTGGAGAATCCAAAATAGATTCATAAATCTATGGCCAGAGTTACAGAATAAAATCACTGAAATGAATACCACACTAGAAGTAACCAAGAATAGACTAAATGAGGCAGAAGAACAGATCAAGGAGCTAGAAGACAGATTAGTGGAAATCACTACTGCAGAACAGAAAAAAGAAAAAGGAATGAAAAGAAATGCGGATAGTTTAAGAGAACTCTGGGACAACATGAAGCGCACTAATATTCACATTATAGGGGACCCAGTAAGAGAAGAGAGAAAGAACCTGAGAAAATTTCTGGAGAGATAATAACTGAAAATTTCCCCAACTTGGGAAAGGAAAAAATCACTCAAGTCCGGGAAGCACAGAGAGTTACACACAGGATCAACCCAAAGAGGAACACACCAAGGCATATAGTCATCAAATTGACAAAAATTAAGGATAAGGAGAAAATATTAAAATTAGCAAGAGAAAAGCAACAAACAACATACAAGGGAACTCTCATAAGGTTATCAGCTGATTTTTCAGCAGAAACTCCACAGGCCATAAGGGAGTGGTGCAATATATTTAAAGTGATAAAAGGGGAAAACTTACAACCAAGAATACTCTATCCAGCAAGGCTCTCATTCAGCTTTGATGGAGAAATCAAAAGCTTCACAGATAAACAAAAGCTAAAAGAATTCAGCACCACCAAACCAGCTTTACAACAAATGTTAAAGGAACTTCTCTAGTCATCAAACCATAAGAAAGAGGAAAAAAAGAAGAAAGAGGGGGGAAAAAGACCTACAAAAGATTGCTTTGGCAGTTCGGGGTCTTTTGTGGTTCCATATACATTTTGGAATTGTTTGTTGTAGCTCTGTGAAGAGTGTTGTGTGTACTTTGACAGGGGTTGCGCTGGATCTGTGGATTGCTTTGGGTAGAGCAGCCATTTTCATAATGTTGATTCTTCTAACCCAGGAGCACAAGATATCTTTCCATTTCTTTGTGTCATTTTAGATTTCCTTCATCAGTGTTTTACAGTTTTCGGAGTATAAGTAACCTCCTTGGTTAGGTTTATTTCTGGGTATTTTGTTCTTCTTGATGCAATGGAAATGTTTATGCCAGTTATAAAATACTGGCTTTTAGAGTGGAAAAAAAAGTGAATGAAGGACTGCAAATGGCAAGATATCCTTCTTTCTTGTGGGTGAGTTGTATTCCATTACACATATATGCTGCATCTTCTTTATCCATTCATCTATTGATGTGCACTTAGGATGCTTCCATATCTTGGCAATTATAAAGAATGTTGCTGTAAATAGCGGGGTGTATGTATCTTTTTGAATTAATTCTTATTTTGTGGCTGGCTTTATTCCTTTGATAAATATGTAAGTTTAAAAAGCTAAAGCTCTAAATATTCTTAGAAACAATGAATGGTACATATATGTAAATTTTAAAAATAAGTGCAGTATATTCTGTATATGTATTTACATGCAATACATTGTATATGTGCAGCCAAATTGTAATAATTCTACCTAATAAAACTGAAAACTGAAAATAAATAAATACATACATACATACAGTCCGGAAGCACAAGTAATCATGTGTGTTGATTTTAGATAATTTCTTCACCAGACAGCAGCAAACAAATATAAATGCCAACCTCCAAATGTTTTCAGATTGAGAAAGGGAGTGAAAAATCTGCCAACATAGAACTTCTGAGCTTGATCCATCAGGCCCAGAGGGCTCCTCTCTGCATTTGGATGGTTGTGGTCCAGATTTCATTGTGTCAGATCTGGAGCATGGCCATTTCCTCTTGGCAGAACGTCTTGTCTCAATTTTCTCTCTACACCCACACTATTGCCAGCTTACCTTTTTTTTTTTTAATTGTGGTGAAACATGCATAACATGAAATTTGCCATTTTAACCATTTTTAAGTGTGCAGTTCAGTGGTATTAATTGCATTCACATTGTTATACAACTATCACTACCATCCATCTCCAGAACTTTTTCATCTTCTCAAACTGCAGCTCTGTGCCTCTTAGACAATAACTTCTCATTTTCATACTGCTCACCCCAAGCCCCTAGAAGCCACCTTTTGACTTTCTGTCTCTATGAATTTGACTATTCTATGTACCTCATGTAAGTGGAATCATACAGTACTCATCCTTTTCTGTCTGGCTTATTCTACTTATCATAGCATCATCAAGGTTTGTCCAATTTGTAGCATGTGTCAGAATTTCTTTCCTTTTTAATGCTGAATAATATTCCATAGTGTATAAACCACATTTTGTTTATGCATTCATCCATCGATGGACATTTGTATTGTTTCTACATTTTGGCTATTGTGGATAATGCTGTCACGAACAATGGTGTACAAATATCTGTTTGAGTCCTTGCTTTTAATTCTTTTGTGTAGATACCCAGAAGTGGGATTGCTGGATCATATAGTAATTCTATGTTTAATTTTTTTTTTTTGAGAAATCACCATAATGTTTTCCAGAGCAGCTGCATCATTTTACATTCCCACCAGCAGTGCACAGGGGTTCTGATTTCTCCACATCCTTCCCCAACACTTTTTTTTTTTTTAAATAATAGCTATTCTAACGGGTGTGAAGTGATATCTCACTGTGATTTTGATTTCTATTAAGCTGATGATTAGTGATACTGAGCATCTTTAGATGTGCTTATTGACAATCTGTATATCCTCTTTAGAAAAATGTCTATTCAAGTTCCTTGTCTATTTTTTAATTGGGCTGTTTGTTTTTGTTGTTGAGACATATGAGTTTTAACATATTCTGGATATTATTCCCTTATCAGATATATGATTTGCAAAGATTTTCTTCCATTCTGTGGGCTACCTTTTTACTCTGGTAATAGTGTCCTTTGATGCACAAAGGTTTTTTTTTTTTAAATTTTGATGTAGCCCAATTAATCTATTTTATTTTGTTGTTGCCTGTGCTTTTGATGTTATATCCAAAAATCACTGTCAAATCCAATGTCATGAAGCTTTCCCCCTATGTTTTCCTGTAAGAATCATTGTTTTAGCACTTAATGTTTAGGTCTTTGATCCATTTTGAGTTAATTTTTGTTTACAGTATAAGATATGAATCCAACTTCATTCTTTTGCATGTGGATATCCAGTTTTCTCAACAGCATTTGTTGAAAACACTTCACTTTCCCCATTGACTTCCCTTGGCACCCTTATCAACAATTGATTGACCATAAATGCAAGTGCATTTCTGGATTCTCTATCCTATTCCATTGGGCTACATGTCAACAGGTTAACTTTTTAAAGTGCAGCTCTCATCCAGGCCTGACCTCCCTCTGAATCCTTTAGTTGTATCCAATGTCTAAAGCTCCAAATCCAACTTGGTCTGGCATTTAAGTACCATCAAGTCTGGTCAAAGCCATGTTTTTACCCTCTCTCTCCCCATTCCCTTCCTACCAACTCAAGGTTTCCTGTACGAATGCCCTTCACTCATTTTCCACCTCTGTACTTTATTCAAGATATTTCTTTGGCCTGCAATCCCCTTCCTTCCTCTCACTCCCATGCCCATCTCTGCATGCTAAACTCTGGCCATTCTGCAATGCCTTGCTGAAATGCCACTTCTATGAGCCTTCCCCAGTTTTCTGTTGGAAGCTTTCTCTTGCTCTGCCAAAGTCCCCCTAATGCACTTATTATTCTTCTGCATATGCAACGTCGTTAGACAGGTTCCAGCCCTACTGGAAGCCTCTCTATGCCAAGAACATTGTCTTATGGTCCATTGTCTTATGTTTAACAGCTCATTCTCTGTGTTGTACTTGTCACAGTACCTCACACAATACTGTAGTAGAGGTGGATGCTCACTCAATAAATACTAATTCATTACTCGGAGCTACCCACCAAGAAAATGCAACAAAATTCCCTTCCTCTTACTGCAGTCATGAATATTAATCCTACTAGGACTCTGGCTGGGTTCAAGATAACCAGATAGGGGACTCTCATTGACTCTGCAGAAAATCCTCATTACCAAAGGAATATTCCCAGAAAGGACATGGGTGTAGGGGTTTTGCTTGTTTTTTGAGTTAATATTTATACAGACCTTGAGACATTCATTCCAACCCTTGGTCATTTGATTTGCTCATGCATGGGGAAACCTCAAGGAGAGTTGATGACCCCAGTCAGGGTGACTTAGTTCCTACTGACTTGGCCTAGAACTGAAGCCAGGAGTTTGTGACATGAGAGCCTCCCTGGCCTACCTATAATTCTTGCAAATGAACTTCCCGAGTGGGATTTTTGTTTTGTTTTGTTTTGTTTTTGTTTTTGTTGAGCAGAACACCGTGTACTGGTTACCAATTCTAGGTGAGGGTTCCAAACACTCTGCCCACTACGTCTTGTTATCGGAGTCGCCAAGGAAAATACAATGCAGTCAAGCACTGGATGGAACAGAGATGAGAAAGAGCAAGATCAGCTTCAATATTGGGTATTGGTCTCCCATGGCCACTGGGTCTCTCTCCCCAGCTGACACAGGGCGATTTGCCTATACACACCCCTCTTGTGCCACAGTAAAACGCCCTGGTCCTCCACTCATTGGACAGATACAGCAGTGTGGGGTTGGCCAGCTGCCATCTCATACACATGCTTAACAGTACAAAGGAGCACACACTGAGCTGGCAACAGGGAAAGATATTCACACAAGCACATGCTGTATGAGCTCTTTATCTCTGGTTAAGGAAGTGTTCCAAGCCCCAGGCTCGTTCTTATATGCCCAAGTTGGGGTCAAAAGACTGCACAATGATACTGCCTGTCCCCAGATCTTTGTTTCTGGAAAGAGACTAGGAAGGCCAAAGAAAGGTCTACTATGAAGAGAAACCAGAACTAGAAAATGTCAGTGAACATCACAGGCAGATGAAGAGGCTGGTAAAGGCCATCAACACTGAATTCAAGAGGATCTCAGTTATATTGAAGTGATGACAATCATAGCCAACACTTACAATGGTTTTTATTCTGTATCAGACACTGTTCTAAATACTTTATGGATATTAATTCCATTTAGTTCCCACAACAGCCCTAAGAAGTACACTTATTATTCCCATAATAATATAGATGAGAAAACTGAGGCGCAGAGAATTGAAGTAATCATCTGTTGGTGGACATTTAGGTTGTTTCCATGTCTTGGCAATTGTATATAGTGCTGCTGTGAACACTGGGGTGCAGATGTCTTTTCCAATTAGAGTTTTCTCCGGATATATGCCCGGGGTGGGATTGCTGGATCACGTGGTAAGTCTATTTTTAGTTTTTTAAGGAACCTCCATACTGTCCTCCATAGTGGCTGCACCAATTTACATTCCCACCAACAGTGTAGGAAGGTTCCTTCTTCTCCACACCCTCTTCAGCATTTATCATTTGTAGACTTTTTGATGATGGCCTGGATAGCCCCCTTTTCTTCCACAGATCCGCTCACCACCCTTCTCCACCCTGCTCTATGTGTCTTAGGAGGCTGTCCTCTGCATCCCTAGCTTGCCTCCCTAGCCTTCTAGCTTCTAGCTGAATTCAGCCAAATGAGGGAACCACTCAGAGAGGACGCATGAAAGGGAGGAATGCAGTTGAGAAAAAGGGAATCTCAAAGCAAGTGTTAACAGTAAGAACATGGGACACAGTCAAGGAGTCCATTTGAGAGACTTTTTTTTTAGGGATGATGTGTTTTGCTACTTTTCTCTTATTTTCAGTTAAAAAGTTTTCTGAGCAGTTATTACCTTGAATTAGACCCTGTCATCTACTAAGGCTGCAATGAGATGAATATTAAGGCACTGTTTGACTGTAGTATTTAAAACCAGATTAACTTTAAAGGTTACATATTTAAGATATTTTACCTCTCAGATGCACAAACTTACGACAAGGTATCAAATGCTCATTTATCTAGATATTAATTCAGTAATTATTTATTAAGCATCTATTATGTTTCCAGCAGTATTCTAGGCACTAAGGTACAAAATATGCAAAAATCCCAGTCCTCATGGGAGTTTATATTCTACGTAAGTTATGGGGAATAACATTGTACCCAGGCTTGAATAGGACAACCTTGCCAGAAGGTTTGAGGTGGTTTTTTGGTAACTTTTAATCAAAACTTAATTTATATTGCACAAAATTCACCATTACAATGTTCAACTCAGTAGTTTTTAGTATATTACAGTGTTGTGCAACTACCACCACTCTCTAATTCCCAGAACATGTCCATCACCTCCAAGAGAAACTCCATACTTATTTGTTACAGGTTGAGTTGTGTCTGTCCCCCAAATTTCATAGGTTGAACTCTTAACCCTCAGAACTTCAGAAAGTGACTTTATTTGGAAATAGGGTCACTGCAGATGGAATTAGTTAAGATGAGGTCATACTGGAGTAGGGTGGGTCCCGAATCCAATATGACTGATGTCCTTATAAAAAGGGGAAATTTGGACACAGAAACAGATACACACACAGGGAGAACACCATGTGAAGATTAGTATTATGCTGCCACAAGCCAAGGAACTACCAGAAGCTGGGAGAGAAGCTTGGATACTCCCTTAGTCCCTTCATGGGGAGCATAGACCCTGCCAATACCTCAATCTCAGACCTCAGTCTCCAGAACTATGAGACAATAAACTGCTGTTGTTAAAGCCACCCAGTTGTGGTACCTTATTGTGGGGGGCCCTAGCAAACTAATAAAGCACGAACAGTCACTCTCCACTGCCCCCTCCCTTCAGCCACTGGAAATGACTGACCTACTTTACGTCTCTAGGGATTTATCTTTTCTGGATAGTTCATATAAATGGAATCACAGAATACGTGGCTTTTGGTGTCTGGTTTCTTTTTCTATTCAGGTATAGTTGATGGATAATAGTGTATGTTTCAGGTGTACGACATAGTAATTCACAGTTTTTAAAGGTTATACTCCATTTATCTTTATTATAAAATGTTGGCTCTATTCCCCTTGCTGTACAATATATCCTTGTAGCCTATTGATTCTATACATACTATTTTGTTCCTCTTCATCCCCTCCTCCTATATTGCCCCCTCCCCCCTCCCCTCTGGGAACCTCTAGTTTGTTCTCTATATCTGTGAGTTTGTTTCTTTTTTCTTATATTCACTAGTTTGTTTTATTTTTTAGATTCCACCTATAAGTGATATCATACAATATTTGTCTTTCTATGTCTGTCTTATTTCACTTAGCATAATGCCCTCTAAATCCATCCATGTTGTGGCAAACAGCAAAATTTCATTCTTTTTCATGGCTGAGTTGTATTTGGCTTATTTCACTTAAAATAGCTCATTACAATTTATACAAATTGCACATTGTATCAGTACTTCATTCCTCTTTACGGTTAAATAATATTTCATTGTATGGATACACCACGTTTTGTTTATACATTCATCAGTTGACATTTGGTTTGTTTCCACTTTTTGGTTATTAGGAATAATGTGGCTCTGAACATTTGTGTACAAGTTTTTGTGTGTGTGTGAGCATATGTTTTCAATTCCCTTGTGTATACACCTAGGAGTGAAATTGCTGGTTTATATGGTAACTCTTTAATTTTTTGAGGAACTGCCAAACTGTTTTCCAAAGTGGCTGTATCTTTTTACATTCCCGCCAGCAAAGTAGGAGGGTTCTGGTTTCTTCTCAATTTTAATACAATGATTGTGTTACTCTGTGATTAAAAATATGATTTTGTTTGGGTCTTAACAGATCTGAGGTGTGAATTAGATTTCCAAGCTTTATGTACAGTAGGTAGTGGGAAATGTAAGATTATAGTTTGGAAAAAAGTCAGAGTCAGAGATGCGAATATGAGATTCAGCATGCTTCCCCCTCGTAAACATGAACTTCCTTTATTCCCTTGGAGACTATATCCACATGGTGTACCATTCAAAAGGAAAACTAATTCCAAATAATTACAACTTTTTTCTTGTTCTGTGACTTACTTCTTCATATTTTCTCTCCAATTTTCTATTTTTATATTCTCTCTTACAAAGCAGTTTATGGGGATATTGTTTATTAGGAATATTAACTCTTTCTCATAAGTGTTGCAAATATTTTCCCTAATGTACACCTTATCTTTTCATTTTTTTGGATTTTAAAGATGTTTTAATGAGGTCCAGGGTTTACTTTATGGCCTCTCGGTTGTTCCTGTTTATCCTCCATCACAATGTTATATGACATTGTCCCATATTTCATTATGATATTTTATTATTTTGTCATATTTCATTTTGATCCATTTAGAGTTTGTCATTGTATATGATAATGATGTGGGAGTCTAGAATTTTTTCCCTTATGAGTAGATTTATATCATACCAGTACTATCATTTCCCACAAACTTGGAACATTTGTCATACATTATTTTCCACATATGCATGGATAAGCATTGCACCTCTGCCTTGTACTGACTTTTCATCAACCAGCATAACTTAGTTTAAGTAGATTTATAATTTTATATACAGTATGGCAAGTTCCGTTCACAATTTCTTTTTTTTTCATTCTATTGTTAGCTAAACTTCAGACATTTAGTGTTTCATATACTTGACACTGATTCTGGATTATTTTAAAAAATTGTCTCAGTAATTTGTTTAATTGTGCTCTAGCCACATGCTTTATTTTTGGCAGTTTAAAATGGAGTGTAATAGCTTATATGTCTTCCCTTATTACAACTATCCTTAACATATTCTTGGCTGTTTTCATACCAATTAAAATGAAGAACTGTACCAAAGGCCCCTGATCCTGTTTAGAATATTGATTCAAACTGTCTGAAATTCATGGATTAGATTTGTGGACAGTTGGGTTTTTACAGTATTGAGTCCACATTAAGGAATGCAGTTTACTTATTGTCTTTTATATAGGTGAGGTGCAATCTTCTTAGGTTTACTTATAATTGAATTCTTGCTTTTTGATGTGCATCATTCTTCTTAGTGTGTATATTTTACTAGTTATCATGGACATGTACAGGGCAGCTAATCCTGATTCTACAAAGTCCCTAGTTGATATCTAGCTAGAATATCTGCATATTAACAATGATACAATTTTCAGCTCAGAAAAAAAAATGTGACAATGCAAAGGCTGATTTGAGATGCAAAGAAGGGAAAGGGAGGCATTTCAGGTAAAAAAGAGTTCTCTATACTAAAGAAAAACACTGGGGGAAAAAAAGAGGCAAATAAAAAACCTGGTAAAGGCTTCCATTTGAAGCGAGTAGTTACTAAAAAAGACACATTCACGAAAGGAGTTAGAGGACCTCAGTATTATATCCATGATCAAAAATGCCCAAATAAATTTAGTTATAATAAAACGAAACTGCTTATTAGCATTGCTAAAGAAAAACCCTTGAAATATAACAAGCATGAAAAGAATCCTACTCTTGTGCTCCAGGACAAAGAGTGTATTTTGAGGAAGATCCTATAAACTTGAGAATTGGCAGAGACTTTTAGTTAATGCTCAGCATACTCAGTATCTCAATATCAGAGAACGGATGGTGTAGAGAAAACCCACAGTTCAAATCAATCTGCAAATGCATTTAGTGCTGGACCACAGCTTACTCAGCATGATAAACTTTCAACTGAATAGAAACCTTACTAAAGTAATGAACATGGAAAGGCCTTAGCCAGTAACATCTTACTCAACATTAGGGAATTCATATTGGAGAGAAATCCTGCAAATGTGTTCAATTCGCCAGTCCTTGTATCATCAACATAACAGCATCAAACTGAAGTGAAACTCTATAAATGATAAGAAAGGGAAAAGGTCTTTGGACATGACCTCTCCCTTGCTGAGATATGAGATAATTCTTCCTGGAGGGAATCCTACAAAGGTATTAAGTGTGGGAAATCCTTTAAACATGGCTGCACTGTTGCCAAGCATGAGAGACTCCACAGCGGAGAAATCCTGTGAATACAGCGAATGTAGATAAGGGATGTGTTCATCTCTTCCTCAACATCAGAGAATTCATATAAAATACAAATAATATGAATCGCATCTCCAGTCTCTTAACCATGCCTCATACTGTACTCATCAACAGATAATTTAATATACTCAATAAAATAAAATTTAAATATTGGTAATTCATAGGAAATTCCTGGCTTAGCATGTGAAATTCACACTGGAGATGGAAATTAAGAATTTTGTTTAGTGCTTCCACATTATTAATTGACAGGAAATCCATACCAAAATAACTGAATCAGGCAGAAGTGTAAAAATAGATTTGAATATACGTAATAGTTTTATTACATTAGCCAGTGGTCCAGCAAAAGTTATGTTTGGAAATGTCTAGCAAAAACATCTCATTCAGATGAGATAGTGACATCAACACAGGAGGGGTATAGCTTAGTGGTGGAGTGCATGCTTAGCATGCATGAGGTCTTGGGTTCAATCCCCAGTACCTCCTCTAAAAATAAATAAACCTAATTAGCCCCCCAAAACAAATAAACAAAAAAACACAGGAGGGGAGAAGTAGAGTGAGATGACTGAAGAGGCTGAAACAGGAGGAAAGGCGCTTCATTTCTGACAATAGCAGTTCCACTCACTCTGCCTCCTCTCCTTCCTGCTTCCCACAATACATGCTTTACACACTGCTTTATCATAGCAACTTTCCATGGCAGAAAGAGGCCTTGAAAGTAGAGTCGGCCCCAGCTAGCTGAAGTCTTCCTCCTTTGGGGTTTCCCATGGTGCACACACTTCTCAATTGACGAACACAGTCATTCAAAGATTGAAACTCATCCAAAGACTGAGCCGCCACACAGCCATGGGATTGGCTTCAGGCCACCATCTTGGAACCATAACCAGTCCCCTGGGGTGGATTCCCACACTGTCTAGTCCAGCTCCACTCACTCTGCAGACTCTCCTGCCTGTGGGAAATCTGCACAGAGAGCAACGCAGTCGGGCCAGGAGACCAACACTTGCAGCTGGCCCGCCCTTTCCTACAGGAACTCAGCCAGTTCCAAGAGCAGAACGTCTCAAGTCATCGCTGATGGGCCTGTCATACAGTCACTGCAGGGAAGACCTCCAGGAAGAGGCAGGTACCAGGGCCCCTCAGCAGATCAGCGCATCATAGCAAGAAAGCAAGCCCGCTCGGCCGCCGCCACAGCAAGGACTCAGGACCTCCGCTCCTCCTCGGAGGGGGAAAAGGCAGAGCAGAGCCCTCCGGGGGCTGCTACTCAGATATGCAACCTCCCGACAAACACCGAGCGAGTGTGCCGCCCAGGGCAGAGCCATACAGGGTTCACAAGGTCCACCCACTGGGATGGCTGAAACAAACCAACCTGACAATCTACAGCAACAGTGTGTTTAGGGTCCCCAAGACCACCCTCAGCCTTGATGATTCCCCGGAAGGACTCAGGACTCAGAAAACCTGTCATCACTCTTCCGAGTCCGGTGAGTCCTGCTGAGCTGTCACAGACACACTTACGACTATCACAGAGAAAGCAAAGGGAAAAGGCGCACGGGGCAAGTCTAGTGGAAACCAGTTGTGAGACCCAGCTGTCCTCTCCCAAAGGAGTCACACGGACAGTGCTTAATTGTCCCAGAAACGATGGGACAAACACCTGCAAAGCGCTGCCAGCCAGGGAAGCTCCCCCACGCCCAGGGGCCCGCAGGTTGCACCGGAGGTCCGGCACGCGGGCGCGCAGCACCCGTGCGCCTCGCTGCAGCTGCTCAGTCCACAGCCCCCAGATGTCAAACCACTACAGCACGGCCCAGGGCCTCACACACACAGGACAGATGCTCACCAGAAGCCACGCTGTTGGCACCACCACATGGTCACGTGGCACAGCGGAGCCTGGAATACAGAGCTACTCCATCAGGCAGAACAGGCCAGGGGCGTAGAGGTGGTCTCCCAGGAGCTGGACGAGGACCAGTCCTCCTGAGACAGGCTTTTCTTTGCAATCAAGGGCCTGAGTGACACGGGCCTGCTGGGGTTGCCCTTTACAATCAATTTTAACTTACTTGGAGGCCTAATTGCCATTTTAAAAAAAACGTTTTCAGTTGCACATGAGTGGTGGTCCTGGGCAAGGCTGGTGGCGCAGGCGAAGCCCACAGCGCAGGAAGGAGCAGCAGTGGCCCCAGCGTGTCCCCTAGTGTGTGCGGAGAGGACAGCGGAATCTGCCTCCACTTACCAGGTGCCTGCTGTGGGCCAAGCCCTGGGCCGGGAGCTCTGAAGATGTTCCCAGGAACAGACACGATGGGCGTTTGGGCAGCGGGTCCTCAGCTACGACACAGAAGGACTGCGGCCCAATGGGCCAGTCAGTGGCAGAACCAAGCCTTCTCTTCTGTGGATTCGTAGATTCCAACAGCCAGACAGAGTGTGGGCTGGAAAGACACCACGGCACGTTTCTTGGTTCCTAGGTGCCCAAGTCCCACCAGGAAATGCGGGCACTGCCGGAGCAACCACCGCACGGCCTCTGCCACCCTGTCTCTTCCAGGCCAGCACTCGTTCCCGCACAGTCAGCAGATGGGGACAGTCTGAGCAGGGCCAGAGACCAGGTCTTTCTACAGCTGGGGCTTTCTCTACTGTCCTCAGGACATGGCCACACTAACTCTACTCATCTTTTCCTGCCTCCTGACAGTGGTGTCAGAAGAGGTTAGCAGGTCACCTCTTCTCCGGAAATAAAGAGGTTAGGAGCTGTGAACCTGGCCATCGTGTACCAATGCACCAAGAATTCACAGTGGGGGACAAGTCCCACTCGCATGCCTGGCAGAAAACAGACTCTTCTCCGGGGATTTCTGCACAAGGCTTGGACAGTCACTTCCCAGGGCACTTCCACGTTGCAGATTTGGGCCATGATTTATCCAACCAACCTGGGGAATATTAGTTAAGGCGCAGAGGGGCAAGGGAAAGAGAGGGACAGGGCAATATGTTCAAATGGAAAAGGAAATAACTGTACGTTGGCTCCCATGACTGCTTTTGTCACGTGCTTCTGTGCAGTGCCTGGCACGTGTTGGCTGTCGCACAGGAGGAACTGGGTGTACTGGGCCCAGGCCCCGCTTGCCCGGACCAAGGAGTCCTGCTCAGTCACCAGGCAGGTCCAAGCCCACAGCACACACTTGGCCTCTTTCCTCCAGGCCCTGACAGGAAACAGAAAGCTTGCCTCAAGGGCACTACAGGCCTTTTTCGGCAGGCCACGTTGCAGGCTGGCCTTGCCAGTGAAACAGCTCTCCCCACTTCATGCTCTGTTTTCAAAAACGCAGATTTTTCAGAGACCCCCAGGGTCCCAGAAACTGCAGCGCCTCGGCTTCTGTCAGGAGAACCAGGCATCACGGTTCCCTCCTCATTCGTGCATGCTGCCGGCCCTCCAGTCCAGCTGCCAGGTGCTTCTCCAGGCCCCTTCCCAGGCTGAGCCTGACCCCTGCTCTCTGACCCCTGACCTGAGACCAGAGCGCCGGCGGGTCGGCCCCGCCCCCAAGATGGCCGCGCCCATGTGCCGCGGTGGGCGGCCACAGGCGCCGCTGCCGGTTTTCTTAATCTGAAGATTTAAGGAAACAGGCGAGCGTGGCTTTGGGGACTAGAGGGGCGTGAATTCCCCCGGGAGTGGAGCGAGGAGGAGGCCCGGCCGCGCCGGGGAACGGATTGGGAGAGCCGGCCTTGGCCTCGGAGGCGGGGCCCCGGGTCGCTACGTCTCGCCGCCCGAGACGCCTCCCCAGCCTTCCGTGAGACTCGTCGTGGAAAATGGTCGCAGGCTCATGTCACTACATCTAGCTTAAGAGGGAACCACGTCAGAACCTTTGTCCCCGAAAGGGCCATGTTGGGGCGTTGAGTGACAGGGCCCGGGGTGAGTGTTCGGAGCAGCGAGTGATCGGTTCATTCAGCGGCTTTTTACTGAGTGCCTAGTAAATGCCAGGCACCACTGTGTTTCACATTAGTCTTCACAGTTGCCCTGATTTTGTTCATTTTGTACACAGAAAGGCTCGGGAACCTGTTCAAAGTCACACAGTAAGCCCAGGGGATCTGTTTGTTGCCAGATCTGCTCGCAGTCTTTACTCAAAACCCACCAACCACCACCTTTAACAAGAGTTAACATAAATTTTTAAGTTAAAGGGTCCTTAGATAAGAAAGGAAGCTACAAACAAACAAACAAAAAACCCAGATGGAACCAACTGGGACCAAGAAGACTTGGAATCTGAACTCCAACAAACCCTGAGTCTCATTTTACATAGATTTTACTATATTAGCATATTAAATGACACACCTACCAGAGGGCCATGACTGGACATTAAGGACTAAACAAAAGGATAAAAAGAGGTTGACACCCCAGTCCCTTGGAAAAACACTGCCCCTTCCCAGGTAGACCAATGCATATGCCTCCCCATCATTAGCCTCACTCCTCCTCCCTTTGTCTTTACTCTTAAAAATTAAATCCCTCTCACCAGGTGGGTAAGAAGTTGCTCTGTGGACTTAGTTCCTGCTTCTCCATTCTTTGGCCACTGAAAAAAGCTTGTGCTGTGTTGATCTCTGCTTGGGATTCGTTACTGGGTGCTCAAACCCCAAAGGAAAGAGAACCCTACCCTGCCGACACAGAGAGCCTGGCCAGGCTAGGGCCTGAGAAGGGTCCATACGACTTAACTTGGTAACCCTTTTTCTTCCCCCTTCCCCACATAGCATTTAAGCCTTTCTCACTAACATACCTTAAATTTACTTACCAACTTTATTGCTTACTGTCTCTCTCTCTCCCTTGCTAGAATATAGCTCTACATGATCAGGAACTGTGTTATTTTTTTCACTGAATATCCAATCCATAGAACAGTAGAACAGGCACATAGTAGGCACTAGCCTCTTATATTGAATGAATAAAAGCTGCAGAGCAGGTAGGCAGTTTGGTTTCAGAGCCCAGACTCTTTATGAAGTAAGGCAGTTGTACCTCCTTGTCTGACGATAATTGAACACTTAACAAATGTTAACTCTTAAACCTAGAATGAGGCATTATGCCTCTTTGTGTCGAGTGGGTTTTCCTCAACTCTGCTCCATCATAGAGGTTAATTGCATCTCTTGTGTGGTCATTGCCTTTCCAAGGTCAGAGTCCATTAATGAGACTGATGCAGGAAAACGGATGTGGGACATGAGGAGGGCCGTGTCCCAGGTCTTGATGGAGCCCCTGGGATGTCCCCTGCCAGGTGTGGGTCCTTGGCTTCACGCAGGAAAGAATTCAAGAGCGAGCCACAGTTGAGTAAAGGTAGATTTATTTAGAGAAACAGCAGAAGGCAAGAGAAAGGTCATAAGGTGTGGGGGTTGGGTGCTCAGATTAGAGTAAAAGGTACATACTCCACAAAGTGTGGGCCGTCTCCGAAGAGGGAGAGAGAGGGGCAGTGGCAGCCATGAGGCACTGTGTTGCCAGTTTTTATGGGCTCAGTGGCTTTGTATGCTAATAAGTGGAAGGACCAGTCTAACTAGCCTGGGGAAGGAGCCGGGATTTCCAAGAAGTTGGCCATTTCCCACTCTTTGGTCTTTTGTGGCTAGCCTTGGGACTGTTATGGTGCCTGGGGGCATGATATTCAGCATGCTAGTACCTTACAGTGAGCATATAATAAAGCTCAAGTTCTACTAGAAGTCAAATCTCCCACCATCTTGAGGCTTAAGGCTTCCTGGGGGTTGAATCTTTTGCCATTTTGATGTTAATTGTTTTGTTCTTTGAATGGCTGTGCCCTGCCCCTTTCCTGTCTCAAGACCACTGCTCACCAGCCACCAGACTCCAGTTTATCTGCCATGGGCTTCCTTAGTTAATCTATAGAAGACCCAGTCTGAGGCCTCAGAAGGAAGTGAGTGAGTTCCCCAGGTCAGAGGCAGAGATATGGTGCGGAAGGGATGGTCCCAGTGGGGAGGGTATAGCTCAAGTGGTAGAGCACATGCTTAGCATGCAGGAGGTCCTGGGTTCAATCCCCTGTGCCTCCTCCAAATATAGATAAATAAATATACCTAATTACCTCCCCCTCATAAAACAAACAAAAGCACAACGTGAAGGGATGGTCTCAGCAGAGAGGCAGAGATGTGTTTGTCTCTGAATCCTTTGGTCCCGCCTCCTTAGGAATAAGACAGCTCCTCTGAGGGGCCTTGCAGGAGAAGCCTCAGCTCCAGACCCCAGGGCAGTCAGTGGGAGGAGGCTTACAGGACAGCAGGTCCTAGAAGAGGTAGTTCTCTGTCACTCCTTCCAGCTGAGAGAGAGCAAGGCTGTCATGGTGACTCAACTTCTAGCCACCACGAAGGACTAGGTGACAAAGGGCAGCTGAACCCCTCTTGGAGGAGAGAGAGATGAAATTTGCAGGTGTTTGGAGACATTGCCTGCAAGGGCAGGACTGGGCTGGGAAGGATCACTACCAATCTCATTACTGAAACAAATTGGGTCCAGCAGCAGCCTGCCTGCAGTAAAGGCAATTTACTGACACCGGGTGGTGATGAAGTTAAGTGCAGCATTTATTGCAGGGCGCCAAGCAAATTCAGGCAGCTAATGCTCAGAAGAACCGAACTCTCCGAAGGCTTTCAGAAACAGGTTTTTAAAAACAGGGTGAGGGAGGTGGGGTTGTGTGTGTGTGTGTGTGGGGGGGGGGTGTGATCAGCTTGTGGACATTCTTCTGATCGGTTGGTGGTGAGGTAATTGGGAGTCAACACCATCAACATTCTGGTTCCACCTGGTCTGGGATCTGCGTGCTTGCGGTCAGCATGCAGTTAACTTCTTCCACCTGGTGGGGGTTTCAGTAGCTGCAAACAGCTCAAAGGATATGGCTCAGTATATTATCTATAGCGCTTGAGGGAGAATTAAAGGTCCTTGACTTTGTTTAATTGCCAAAGTATTATTATTTTGCCTTGTTTGACTGTTTTCCTTTGTTTCTGCATTTTCTCACTTCTCTGATTAAATTTATTCTTTGGAACTCAGGGAAGGCCTAGGAGGCTAGAGTTTTCTGCATGCCAAAGGCAGGCAGAGGACATGGGGTGGGGGGGTTCTGTCCCAGGAAGGCCCCATAGGGTCCTGCTTGGTTACAGTCTCACAGGACCCTCCCCTCTGCTGACACACTTGTGTGCACACCTGTGCTTCCCTCCTTTGCGTTGGGCTCTTTCTGGATTTAAGTCAGTCCCATAGTATGAACACCCCTCCTGCCTTTAGCAGAAATTGCAGGCTCTCCCTCGACCTTGTCTGAAGTGCAGAAGAGCTTTTGTTTTGTTTTTTAGTTTGGAGAATTTCGGAGTAGTCTCTAGGTAGGGTGTCACCTCATTCTGTGGCCTCATTTTGATGCTACTGTAACTGGGCCTGAAACATGACTCATTAAGCTCCATGGTGCTGAACGCTGTTATCCCGATATAAGGCAGGGGATGCTACAGTAGCAAAGGTTATTGCGCAAAAAAACTCCGTGCTGAAACTGTTTTGAAAACTGCCAAATAAGGAAGAGTTTGGCACTCAAATGGACATGATGGGAAATAAGGAGGTTTAGGGGAGAAAATAGGGTGGTGGTGGGCCAGTGAAGTGGGGGGAGTGTAATAGGGAAGAACAAATCTGACTCCATGTTGGTTTTTGTTTTCACTTGAACCTTTATATTCTATTGCTTTTGCTACAAGTTAATCACTAAAGGGATGTTGCCTCTAAGCTTAAATTATGCATAATGGCCCATCTCTGGGAATCCTGCCTTCCAGGAAATGAGCATTCAGCTAAAATACCTTTGTTTAGCTCGTAGGAAACCTCCTGACCAAGCCCTCCTGTGAATGGCTGCGGGCAGGAAATTAACACCTCCCCTCCGGAGTCTGACTAGAAACAGGACTTTACCCTCCCCATGTTTAGTATAAAAGAAGCCTGAATTCTAACTCGGAAGATGGTTATTTGGGTCAATAGTCCACCATTTTCTCAGTCTACTAGCTGTCTGAATAAAGTTGCTATTCCTTGCCCCAACAACTCATCTCTTGATGGCCTGTCATGCAGCGAGCAATACAAGCTTGGACTTGCTAACAGAAGGAGCAGGGGGCCAAGGTCAATGGTTTCCAGCTCCATGTGGAACTGAAAAATGTAGGGCCCTTAACTGGCCCCCTCAGCCCCTTCCTTCCACCCTGCACTCTCACCTCTGGTTTATCTCCTTCCTCTAAACCACAGCAAGACGTCCCTGTCCTCCAGACTTTGCTCAGGGTCTATCACCTCTAGGACTCAGTGTGATAACAGATGATTTGTAATAATTTCTCCTTTTATCTTACTAGTCATTAATGTTTATTGTCAAAATGAGAAAATGCAAGTAAACAAAAGAGGAAAGGTGAAGTCACCACTCAAAGGTAAGCAGTGTCAACATTTTAATAAATGCTCTTCCTCAGAACATGCATACGGCTTAACCAGTGAGATCGCACTTGCTTGCTTGTAACCCGCTTTTAAATATGTTAAGAGATGGGAACAAGAGTCCATTGCATTTTACACATGTGGTATTTCCCATTTTGTATGTCTTACTTTTTTAATTTTTAATTTTTTTATTTTTTAGGAGGATTACTTAGGTTATTTATTTATTTATTATGGAGGTGCTGGGGATTGAACCCAGGACCTTCTACATGCTAGGCACGCACTCTACCACTGAGCTATACCCTCCCCTCTTGTATGTCTTATTTTGTAACTAATTCCCTTTTGCTGGAGGTTTCATTGCTTCCAAAGTGTTGAAAGGTAGAAACACCTACGATGAACGTCCTCGCAACCTGTGCTCATTGATGATTCCTTTTCTGTGGTCAATTTCCAGGCACAGAATTCTTGAGAGAAACGAGGTGTCGGGTTGTTAACGGATTCCGAGTAGAAGTCTTTAAACACGAGTCATACATCTGTCCAGGAAGAGAAAATAAATGCATGTGCAAAATCCACAGGGGCTTCGCCGTGTCCCAAGGGAACAGGCTGGTGCTACCAGGCCATGTTTCCAGATCATTCCCCTGGGGCGCGGGTGATTGTTAGGCTGCTGGTGGTGGTCTCCTGGCTGGATGCACTGATCTCGACCCGCCTACTTCTGCCTTCGCAGATCTCCATCCTTTGTCAGGGCAGAACTGGATGGCCCTGTCCCAGGTGAGTTCCTACTTTACCCCCTACTTTTTTTCCAGTGCATTTGAGGCAGCAATTAGGAAATTGTATTGCAACCTTGAAAAATCTGTCAGTCCCCTCGCCTCTGGCTGTTTTCTGTTCAACCTGCAATCTACCTCAGGTTTCTCCAATCCTCCCCCCCCCAAAAAAAAACAAGATAAGTTAGAAAGAAAAAGACTTTCCTTATCTACTTGTTACTCTGGGAACTGCCCCTCATCTTTTTTTTCTTTTTCCTCCCAGAGAAGATTGTTTAAATACATAGACTCATCTTGCTTTTTCTATTTCTTCACTTCCAGTTCACTTTTTGCTTTATCATCACGTTTAAAATAATGAAAGTAAGTCCACATTTTGTGTTCTCACCTGCATAAAAATGGTATCCAAAACACCCTACTTCTCCCCCCAGCACCACATTCTTCCCCAGAGATGCCCACTGTGAACAGTTTGGTGATAAGGAGGTATAGATGCATTTAGTCAGTTTAACTGAAAATAGATACATAAGTAACGTTGTGTGTGGTTTTGCACAAATGCCGTCATAGTCCTGTACCTGTCCTGCTTTCCCCACCTGGTTATATTCCGGGTGTTGTTCCCCATCAGTACATAAAGGTTCTTTCAGTTCCTACCTCCTGGTATGGCTGTATCATAGAACTATTCCTCTATTCATAGATATTTGGGTTTTTAATTTTTATACCATGATTAACAGTACCTCAACAACAGCTTTCTATTTGCTCAGTAGTACACGAATTGTGGAGGTTTCACATGGAAATCAGATTTCTGACTGAAAGGTATTCACACTTTAAATTTGTCCTCCCAAATCCTTCATAGTTACTGCTTTCGTTAATTTTTAGAGACCAGAGAATTCCTGTGATCCAATTTTCCAGGCTTTTGTAAGATGGAAAGACACCCAGTTCATTTTCTGAAGCCACTTAATTTTAAATTCGATGAAGAGATTACAAAAAAGAAAACTATAGACCAGTCTCACTTAAGAATATGGATGCCAAAATTTAAGATGTTTCGGAATAGAACGTTAAAAAATTGAATTGCACGTTTTTAAAGTAATGCATGCACATGGTAAAAATTTCAAGCAGAAAAGTTTGTTCAAGAAAAAGTAAAAAATAATTCTCCCTCTCCCCGTGTCCCCATGTCTCCTTATTCAATGTTCTATACATTCTTCCAGAAATCATGTATGCATATACACTAGATATGACTCTCTTTACGAAAAATTTTTATATAAATTAGAACACATTCTTGTTCTTTTCTTAATGATCATATCATTGCACTAGTACATAGCTTGTCCCAGGGATCCTATACCGTGGCGCTGTTGCCATCTTGGGCCACATTATTCTTTGTTGTTTGGGACCGTCCTGTGAGCATGTGTAGCAGCCTCCCTGGCCTCTACCCTCTAAATGCTAGTAGAACTCCCTCCCCCAGTTTTGACCATCAAAATGTCTCTCAATAGAAGAACAAGATTTTACTGTATAGCACAGGGAAATATATACAAGATCTTGCGGTAGTTCACAGTGAAAGGGCTTGCAATAATGAATACATGTATGTTCATGTATGACTGAAAAATTGTGTTCTACACTGGAAGTTGACACAACATTGTAAACTGATTATAACTCAGTAAGAAAAATGTCTCCTGACATTGCCACATATCTCTTGGGGGACAAAATTACCCAAGGTTTAAAACCAGGCATCTACCTCGTTTACAAAAATGGCCACTTGACATTCTATTGGATGGAAAAAAACAAACGGTATTTATCTTTCTCCTGGTGATGTACACTTAGGCTATTTTTAACCTTTTGCTACTATAAACAATGTAGCAGTGAATATCCATGAACCTTCTAGTTTGTATACACTTGAGTATTATCTTTCTAGAAGTGACATTTCTAGGTCAATGGCTATACACAAGTTGAAATTTGATTTAAGATTGTCAAATTGCCCTCCAAATAGCACGGACTGGCTTGCACTCCTAGCAACAGTTTGATGCCTTTCCCCATAAATAGGCAATCACAGTGATTTTCGCCATTGTGAGGGGAGAAAAGAGTGGTGCATTTTAATTTGCATTTCTTGAATTGAGTGTCTTTTCACATTTTCGAATGCCATTTGTACTTTTCCCTTTCAGATGTTTATTCTAAGTTGTTTGCCCATTTTCCTCTTGGGTGTGGAATTACCTTGATTGCTGATTGCTAGCTCTTTATGTTAATAAGTCAATTAGACCTCTGTTGTGTATGTTGTAAATATTTTTTCATGGTTTATCATTTGATTTGGCTTATGTATCTTGGAGAGTAGACACTTAAATTTTCATATGTATATTTTTATTGAAGTATAGTCATTTTACAATGTTGTGCCAATTTCTGGTGTACAGCACAATGCTTCAGTCATACATGAACATACGTATATGTGTTTTCATATTCTTTTCCACCATAAGTTACTACAAGATATTGAATATAGTTCCCTGTGCTATACAGTATGAACTTATTTATCTATTTTATGTATATTAGTATCTGCAAACCTTGAACTCCCAATTTATCCCTAGACACTTAAATTTTTAAAATGTGGTCAGATTTCACAATCTTTAGTGGCTTCTGGATTTCATGTATTGCTTAAAAAGGCTTCTGTGAGTCAAGATTATAAAAATGTCACTTCAATTATGTGGAAAAGGAGTGGTTAATGAATGATGGTGGCAGAATTGAGTCTCCATCTGGCTGGAAACAAAGCTAGACTCTTCTGCATCATATAAGAGTAAAAACACCAGGCGGATTAAGGAACTGTACAACTAAATCACTATGCTATACAGGAGAAATTAATATAACATTGTAAATCGACTATACTTCAATAAAAAAGAACTACATACATATTTGAGGAATTAGATGAAAATACAAGAGGATATTTGTATAGATGACCTTGCTCAGTGCAAGAAATATTTTTAACAGGGATGCAAAACCCAGAAACCATAAAGAGAAAGGTTAGTCAGATTAGACTACATTAAAATGTTAACATCTGTACAGTCAAAAGGCATTTTGAGGCTGAAAATACACTCAGTGCATATGATATACAGAGGATTTATATACAGAAAATGCAAACTGATGATATAAAAAAGACCAAAAACATGATAGAAAAATAGTCAGATGGGACAGGCCATCTATAAGAAAGAATGATGATGACATAAGGAAAGTTTACCCTCCCTAGTTTTCAAGACTAAGGAACAGGACTCATTTTTATTCTTCCTTTTCCGTTGCATTCTAAGAAATGAAACCTGTCTCAGCCCTTCTACTACTAACTGTTTGCCTTCCAGGTAGGTGTAGGTGTGTGTGTGTGTGTGTGTGTGTGTACAAAAAAAATTTTTCCACGGATTGTTTTTAATGAAAATACGCTCCTCCGAGGCACACTCTGAATTTTGCTTTTTTTTCATTTAACAAAAATATATCAGACATCCTTTCATGTTAGCTAATTTTTATAACAGCCATTTTGGAGTACAGCCATAACAGTTTATTTAACCACGCTGTCATCCTCCCAGCCTAGATGCAGTTTGTTGACTATCAGGGGTCATCTTATCAGAAGTAAGGTCACCTGGTAATATAGCTGTCAAGTCACCATTCTTGGATTCTCAGGAACACAGGATATTGAGGGTCATCTAATTAGTTAAATTATTTTTTTAAAATCGAAGTATGGTCAATTATAATGTGTCAATTTCTGGTATACAGCGTAATATTTCACTCGTACATACATTATTCGTTTTCATATTCTTTTTCATTATAGGTTACTACAAGATATTGAACATAGTTCTCTGTGCTGTACGATAGGTCCTTACTGTTTATCTATTTTATATATAGTAGGGGGTATCTGTTAATCCCAAACTCCTAATTTATCCCCCTTACCCCTTTCTCCTTTGGTAACCAGAGTTTGTTTTCTATGTCTGTGAGTCTCTTTCTGATTTGTAAATAAATGGATTTATGTCATTTTTTTAGATTCCACGTATAAGTGATATCACTTCTATTTCTGTTGCTACGAATCTTTTGTCCATTCTATTGAGTTGTCTTTTCTTAGCTGACATTGAAAAATCTAGGGTAAAATCCTACAAAGGGCACTGCTGTGTTAAAGGTTACTTGCAATGTATATTTTGATGTATATTACCCAGTTGCTCTTTCCTCTCCCCAGAAGGCAGTCAACAGTTTATAACTTCTTTGGTGTTTTTCTACACATTTGCCTGCACTAGGCATTAACAACCTTTTTAATATTTAAGAAGCTGAAGGGTATCACTAAGTACTGGAGATCTAATGCCCAGCATCATGATTGTAATCAACAGTACTGTGTTATAAACTTTAAAGTTGCTAAGAGACTAGATCTTCATTATTCTCACCACACAAAAGAAATGATGACTGTGTGACATGATAGAGACACTGTTCGCTACAGCTACAGGCATAATCATATTGCAAAATATAAATGTATCAAGTCAACATGTTGTCCACCTTAAACTTACACCATGTTATATGTCAGTTATATCTCAATAAGAAAAAGAATCTGAAAGGTGATAAATAGTATACTATTATAATTTTATTTCCCATTCCTCCAGTTATACTATATTAGGTTGTGGTCTTTTTCTTAAAGACTGCTTAGAATTTTAGTGTGTGAAGGAAATTAGATCATTGTTATGTATTTTACAATTTTTTTTACCACTTTGATATTGATGTTTGAGAATTTCAAAAATTATTTTCTTTCTGCTGTTTAGAAATTTCTAATGTCTGGGTAGTCAAGTTTATCAGTCTTTAGCTGTGTGTCTTCCAAATTTGGGGATGGCTTAGAAAGACTTTTGCTGCTCTAAAATTATAAAAACTTTTAACTACTAATTTTATGACTCTCTTGCACACATTTAAATCTCTAATCCACCTGAAATTTATTTTGGAGTTCGGCGTGAGATAGCCCTAATCCAGTTTTATGGTATGTTTTTTCCCCACATAAATACCTAGCCAGATTTTGCTAATGACTTCTTTTCTACAGTGATTTGAGATACTTTTACTATGAACTAAATTCTGACCCTGTATGTGTAGGATCTGTTAGTGTTTTTTTTTTTTAACTATCTTCATTGTCATTACTGAAGTATAACACTGAGTGTAGCATTAATAAAACTCTTCTCATTTGGGAAATCTGACCTTGAGTTAACCTAGTTTTAGGTTTGCATCATTGGAAACCCAATAATGTCAGCTGTATTATCAGGTGTTGTTACTTATGATAACAATGACTCCTGATTAAACAAACTGCATCTGGACTGGGAGGACTGTGCATAACTAAACAGCTGGTGGGAAGCCACAGATTTTTTTCTGAGTCCAATGTAACTCTTACAACTGGGCACATCCTTTGCCAGGACCCCGTAAGACATGCCTGGGGGCCTGTTACAAGAGATACTGGTATATGGAGAGGCTTCCAGCTGCCAGATCCCACCTGCACTCAGCAGTGTGGTCTTGTTCCTGGGCACCTCAACTATCACAAGGAGAGAGGGTCGGGCAGGAGGAGCTAATAGCTCCTGGACTGCACCGAGAACTCCTCCTGCTGGCGACACATGCCTGTTACTGCCCTTTGTCACACTGTTTCTTGTCTCTGCAAAGCTGAGTAAACTGGTGTGACATATGCCTCGTGGGTGCAAAACGTCTCCCTGAATTGAAGGCCACCAAGTGTGGGTGGGGCGGGAGGGGATCCAGAGTGTAAATAGGTGGGTTATTGCTCTCTGATAGGAATTTGGGCACTTAGAGAAGTAAATTCTTGTTTGGTGGTGACAAGACCAAATGCAGACCTTTGCTTTTTTTTTTTTTTTTTTTTTTTTTAATCTCAATCTCCTGACCAGGCTAGTTACTGTCCTGTTCTTCGCCTCATGATTGATTGGTGAGGATTAGCCCTGTTGGTCAAGATTGAGTAGCTGTGTTTAGAACTGTTTGTTCTAGATCTGCAGCGAATTGGCTTCTTCCTCTTCTGGGTTCCCTGCCCTACCTCCGTCATGGCCCCTGGAAGGCAGCTCTCCCTCCTCCCGTTTCATGTATGAGCTTGTCAGTGTTGTTTTTCTCCCTCTACCAGCCTGCAGCTCCTTCCATTAAGGAGGTGTTTGTATTTATTAACCTTTCCATCCTCAGAACTTACCAGCTTGGTCTCTAGTCAATAAATGTGTTGGAAGAAGGAATTTCCAGGCTAAGATACTTCTAACACTCCATCTCTTTCTCCTTAGAGTTTAAAATAATTTTAGTTACATAAGCACCCTATATACTACACTGTGTTGAACTGTGGATGGTGAACAGCATCAGAACAACTACACGGAGAAAGGCAATGCAGTGTCCAAAAATGTGTGTGCGGAAACCAGCCTGCGTGGATTTTAAGCCCTAATTCCTAGCTGTGTGACCCTGGCAGGTGACCTTACACTCCATGAGCCTTACTGTCCTGTCGTCAGCTGTCAGGGTTCTCCTGGGTGGTGGGGAGGATCGAAATCTTTCTCCACGTGAAGGACGTAGGGTGGGCAGAGTGGGCATTTGATGTGACATACTGTCTTGTTCCCTGGGTCGATCACTGGGCTAAACAGGAGCGCACTGTTGCAGGAAATGTTGACCCTCAGGGATGTATTTGTGGACTTCATCCTGGAGGAGTGGCAGCTACTGGATGCTGCTCAGAATTCTGCAGGGATGTCACGCCGGAGAATTAGAGCTCAGTCTGTTGGGCTTATTTCTCTTCACTTCTCGTCTCCATGGTCTTGCCATCCAAGTCCCACTCTCTTAGCTCTGGGTTCCCTCAGGTTCTAGAAGCCAGCTGCAATTCCATGCCACATGGGCTTCCTCAGCATGACTGCTTACTTCATCAGGACAGCAAGGAAAAATTCTCTCCAGTCTGCTCAGATGGAGTCTCATATGAGTCACGGGAGTGACATCCTATACCTTTGCCATAATCTGTTGGCTGAAACCAAGTCTGCCCACACTCGAGGCGGGGAAGATTATATAGGGCATAAATCATTGGAATCACTTAGCCTGTGCCTGAAACAACTGCTGACATCAGGACAAGGTGAATATGGGAGTTCACAAACATCACAGTGAATAGAGCTTTCTATTTGGAGTCAGAGATCAGTTTGGTCTCATTACTCAGACTTTCGACCATTTGCTACATCTCTCCTCACCTGTAAAATCTGTTAGCTGGTAATTTATGCCACAAAGGATTTTGTGGCTACAGAGTAGAGAACTATGAAGACACTTACTTTTCTCCAAAAAAAAAAAATTGCATACAGATATTAAAATCACAGGATACCCATTCTCTAGATGCAAAATATATACTCAAAACCATACACTCAGATAACCACATGGAAAACAAATAGGCAGTATGTATACATATGTGAAAAATGGGGTCATTTTAAGAGGAGAATGAGGTCATCTATTAATGATAAAGCTGAACTAGAAAGTGGATGGGAAGACAAAATTAAGTATGCACAAGATCAAACATTTTGTTAGTGGTTTCTGAAGACTACGTTCAAAAAGTTAAAAAAAAAAGATCAATAATCCTAATACCCAAATGATAATCTGCTTAATAATTCAGTGTTTCCTTCCTAGCTTTTTGTTCGATGTGTACAAATACATGTGCATATAATTTTACGCAGCATAAAACTATTTTTCTGCTACCCAGAATCACTGATATAATGGTGCATATCCATCCTTGATTTTTTTTTACAATGTGAATCACGTGGTACCTTGTTTTATAGTGTTTTTTCACTTAACCAATTACCATGAACGTTTCCCCAAATCTTCAAATGTAACTTTTAATTAGTGTATACTATTTTACCTTATTGATATGTCGATTTTTAATCAATTGACTATTGGATATTCAGTTTTATTCTTTTTTTCTATTTTAAATAATATGGCATTATAGAAGATAATCTGAAAATTAAACATCTTTTATTGACACATAAAATGAGGCATAAAATGTAACCATAAAATGATTATTCTTTCTGAAAAGACAAAATATTAAGTTGTAAGCACTGTTCCTAAGCGAGGTGTGTCAAAGCTTACTATATGCTTTTTCTGTAAGGGGTTTGCATTTCTCCACTGAAGGTGTTGATGGATATGTGTAAGATCTCATGTTTGAGCGTCTTTGTTTCAGGGATCATGACTCACCCTCGCTCACACCACTTAAAGAAGCAATTTTTCTATTTGTTTAAGAAATAAACAGAGTTTGCTAGGATTAATAATTTTATGCTTTATATTGTTCTTTCAAAAATGTCATACTCTACTCCACAGTGAACATGTTTTAATGTTATGATTGAGTGCTTGTTTGCAATTTCTGCACCTTTCCCACAAAATGTGTGGTATAGAATATGGAACGTATTTCTCATTTATAACAGTTTTCTAAACTCATTAAATTCTTAGCTTTTCTTCAACATAAATATTCTGATTGGCAATGACATTTAAATTCTTTCTAGTCTTTCCCACATCAATCTATTCACAGTTTTGCCACTTTTGAATTCTCTGATATACAATTCTCCACTCATATGTAAGAATTCTGGGTCAAAATTGTTAAAAAGTATTAAATGCTTCTGGAATTATATTTTTGTTCCTTTTATTAATTAAATGAACATTAAATAGTATATGAAGAGTTTTTGACATTCTTGATATTTATAAGGTTACTCCCCAGGATGGATTATATATATATATATATACACACACACACACACACACATATATACACACACACATATATATGGTATAACTAATGAAATTATCTCACTCTAAAGTATATGAGTAGGTTTTCTCTCCTGTATGACTTTTCTGATGTTTAATGAGAGTTGACTTCCCACTGAAGGCTTTGCCACATTCTCTGCATTCATAAGGTTTCTCTCCTGTATGCGTTCTGTGATGAACAATGAGAGTTGATTTCACACTGAAGGCTTTCCCACATTCACTACACTCATAGGGTTTTTCTCCTGTATGAATTCTCTGATGTTTAATGAGAGTTGACTTCCTACTGAATGCCTTCCTACAGTCACTGCATTCATAGGGTCTCTCTCCGGTATGAATTCTCTGATGTTTAATCAGTGGTGACTTCTCACTGAAGGCTTTCCCGCATTCATCGCATTTATAGGGCTTTTCTCCCGTATGAGTTCTCTGATGTACAATAAGGGTTGACTTCTCACCAAAGGCTTTCCCACATCTTCTGCATTCATAAGGTTTCTCCCCTGTATGAGTTCTGTGATGGACAGAGAGGTGTGATTTCCCACTGAAAGTCTTCCCACATATGCTGCATTCATAGGGTTTCTCACCCGTATGAATTCTCTGATGAACAGAAAGGTGTGACTTTCCCCGGAAGCCTCTTCCACATTTACTGCACTTATAAGGTTTCTCTTTTGTATGAGTTCTCCGATGTTTAACGGATGTGGGTTTCTCATCAAAGGCTTTCCCATGTTCACTGCACTCAGGTTTCCCACCCGTATGAGTCCTCTGATGTTCAAGGCTGGACTTACCACATTTGATACTTTCATAAAATGCTTGTCTAATGTGTGTTTTTTCATGTCTAATGAGGTGATAGGAACTCTTAAAAGCTTTTGCACATTCACCACATACAAATGGTTTCTCTCCTGTGTGAGTTCGCTGATGTTTAATCAGTGTTGACTTCTGGATAAAGGTTTTCCCACATTCACTGCATTCATAGGGCTTCTCCCCTGTATGAGTTCTCTGGTGTGCAATGAGGGTTGACTTCTGGCTGAAGGTTTTTGCACATTCACAGCATTCATAAGGTTTCTCTCCAGTGTGAGTCCTCTGATGTATGACAAGGTTTGCTTTCTGGATAAACACCTTTCCACATTCAGAACACTTAAAGAGTTTCTCCCCAGTTTGAGTTCTTGGACTTTTATTGAGGGCTTGCCTATGGTGGAGGGCTTTTCCATGTTGATTAGGCTCAAAGAATTTCTCCCCAGGTTGAACTTTATCAAGATTAGAATGGAAGCATAATTTCCAATCTGCCTTATCTTCATCACTTTTCTTTCTTACATAGCTTCTATTTTGACTAGGAAAGTTTAAATTATGTTTTGAACACTTTCCCCATGAGTAATATTTAGGGGGTGTTTGTCTTATAAAGTCTGTGCTTGGAATGATCTTTCTGCATGTTCTGAATTCTTGCCCACTTCCATCCTTTGGTGTTTCCTTATCTATGGATGCAGCTTGCCACAGAGGTTTGTCTTGCCTTTCCTTGTGGTTATCTATCTGGTCATCAACTTGCCAGACTTCTGGGGAAAAAATGCAATGAATCATCAAACTTGTAAATATTTCTACTATAATGTTAAGGATAAAATTAATTCATAAATGCCCTGCTGTGAACTCTGATTAATGGGCTGGAGCTGATACAGATGAACCCTCCCTATGCTCTACCATCACCACGTCTCTTGTCTGTAAATACAAAGAAATGCTGGCTCATATTTAACAAAAATAATTTAATACCCAGTCAAGCTTTCAAAACCATGAAAAGAAATTTATTAGATATCAAAAGTGAAGTGGGAATTTAAAGTGATGGGGTGAACAGAGATGGAAGCTTGAGGATTTGCAGGAGGACCCAGACCACAGAGCACAAATGTAGGGGAGACTGGAATGTAATTTGTAGGAACAACAGGGAACATCCAGGTTTGTTAAACAGGAACTAGAAAGACTCCCCACTGGTCAAGGAAATTGGAAAGAAGGATATTATAAGAAATCAAAAGCCTAGTTCTGTAACTCAGTCCAAATGATTATAAGTGTAATACAGAGCTCACAAGCTAAAAAACTGAAAATTGTTATTAATAGGTTCCTAGCAGAGGCAAGTTTTCCAAAAGATATATTCTTATCTTTTTATAGCTGAGGGCTCATAGGATGTCTATGGAATACCAATTCTCACTGAAGAGTTCACAGTAAAAAAAAAAATTAACAACCTCACAAGGAAATGAAACATCATGAGAGAAATTTGGCAGATCCATTAAAGGTACACTCATTCCTAGAACAATAGCCAGTAGAACCATGTGGACTTCAAAATAAATACATTTCAACTATTCAAAGAAATAAGGTAAAAACTAGACTATGGGGGGAAAAACCAGGAAAATTATATATAGGCATTATTTTAAAAACTAAATAGAGAGGGTGAACAGTAGACAGAAGTTGAAGTAGTCAAGATAAAGACAGATGTAACAAATTAGATGACAGATCTTGAGAAATCATCCAGAATGTAGCATGAAGAGCTAATAATAGAAATATGGTAAGAGAAATAGTGAAACGATAAGTTCCAAAATAGGTTTAATAGAAAATCCAAATGGAAGACCAAGAAAATGGGGGAGGGGCAATATGCCCAGAAACAGATTAACAGAGCCACCCTGAGACTGCTGTACTTAGAAAGTCTAGCTTGCAAGGTTGGCCCTTGGCTGACATCTGGGAATTTGGAGTTCAGGAATGTCCTCACCATTCCCTAACTGATATAAGGCTGCTTGTACAAACAATGTGATTTAAGTGGAACTTTTCCTTTCCTTTTGGGAATCTGGAATTTTGGTATCCGCTAGGCAGAGCTTATGCATGTGATGGCACTGAGTCTCTAATGGGCTTCCCTGGGCATAAGCATCACAGACATGTTGCTGTGTTTCCACTGCTGGGAGAAGTGTGCCCTGTGTGACCCTAGATGGGAGGGAGAGAGCATAAGGAACCCTGTACGTGGAGTCCGCCAGACTCTGCTAGTGCCTTTCCCCCTTATGACCCAGTTGTATATTCTTACTATGTTGCTGTAATAAATCTTAACTGTAAATACAACTATAATCCGAGTCCTGGGACTCCTTCTTGAGAATCTCTGAATGCGGTGCTGATCTTGGGGACCCCAGTCCAGGTAATATTTGAAGAGACAATGACTGACAGTTTTCTGGTATAGAAGAAAGGCATGTATCCCACCCTTGAATGTCCAGAGTCCTGAGTGTGGTAAATAAAAGCAAATCTGCACCTAGACACAGTTCTGTGTAACTGCAAGGCTTTAAAGTCAGAGTAAGTATTAAAAGCTGCCATGGGGAAATTTAAAAAATCATTGATAAAAAACCCAATTAGATCAATAATAGATTTCATCAGCAAAAAAAGAAGCCAAAAGATTAAAGACTATTTTCAAAGTCCTGAGAGAAGCTGTCACCTTAGAACTCTATTCTCAGATAAATTATTGCAATGAAAGATGACAAAATAAATTATGTTTTTGGACAGGGAATCTGCCACACACAAAGGCTGTTAAGAATAATATTTGGTATTTGAATTACTCAGGAGGAAAATTACCAAAGAGGAAAAAGGCAGGGGGGAGGGTAAAGTAAATCCAGCAAAGGCAGGAAAAAAGAGGTAAAGAAAGGAAGAGACAAGGCCAAGATGGCAGAGTAGTAGGACGCTCATAGCTCACCCTCTCCCACAGATACACCAAGACTCACATCCATGGACCCACTCAGCCAAACAGAGCACCTGCGGAACTCCGACAGAACATCGCCCTCTTCAAAAGACAATAGACGCCAAAAATCTGGTAGGAGAAAGGAAAAAAGAGAAAGACGAAAAGGCAAAGCAGAGCGGGACGGGTCCCGCGGGGAGGGAGTGGCAAAGGAGGACTGGCGCTCGATCGCTGGGTCTCCCCTCTCCCACTGAGAGGCTAGCGGGACGGAGGGGGAGCTTCTGAGGCTCGGATCTGTATGGAGCAGCCCTTGACCAACAGAACTAAGTTAAACGGGCACAGAGGGTCCCTGAGGCACCCAGCCCGAGACCCGAACTGGGAGCTGGGGGCCGGGACAGGCTGCCGGAGCCAGGCGGAGGGCGGAGGACGGGGACGGCTGCAATGAGGAAGCCCCGGGGAACTGCGCGCCGTGGATGAGTGCATGCACAGGGCAGAACAACCTGGGCCCTCCATGAAACAGCACGGCTGATGTGCCCTGGGTGGAAGGGTGCATACCTCCATCTCTGAAAACCCACGGAAGGTTTTTGGGGAGGAGAGGCAGGGCTAAGGTGCTGCCGCCATATCCTCCAGCGCTTGGCACCCAGGTGGGGGTGGGGGCAAAACCTGAGTCTGCGCCTGGGGGCTCGGCAGCCTCAAAGGCCAGTGACTTGTTTGCAGCCCGAGTCAGATAGGATCCTTCCGCCCTGGTGCCTCGCAAAGTTCTCGCCACCAGGACAAACAAGGAGCTGAGTTTGGACATGGAGCAGGGGCGGGGCTGTTCCACGGTCTTCCCAGGGCCCGCCTGTGGAGCGCCAACCCAGGGTGGAGCTGTGGAGCGACCAGCACCAGGGGACAGTGGGTGGCCCCCCGCCCCAAGGCGGAGCGCGCAGAGGGACGGAGTGACCTGCACCAGGAGATGGCAGGTGGCCCCCCTGCCTTTCCAGCAGGAACGCTGTGCTGGGAGGGGTCGTGATCTGCTTGCTGACAGGCACTGGGAGCAGCACAGACGAGGGCGCCAATGGGGGGCCTCTGGAAACAGCAAGCTGAGTTCATGAAACAGCGAAGACAGAAAGACTTCTCACTGCTGGTGGAAATGCAGATTGGTGCAGCCACTGTGGAAAACACTATGGAGATTCCTCAAAAGACTAGAAATAGACTTACCATATGACCCACGAATCCCATTCCTGGGCTTATATCCAGAAGGAACCCTACTTCAGGATGACACCTGCACCCCAATGTTCATAGCAGCATTATTTACAATAACCAAGACATGGAGACAGTCTAAATGTCCATCAACGGATGACTGGATAAAGAAGCTGTGGTATATTTCTACAATGGAATACTACTCAGCCATAAAAACCGACAACATAACGCCATTTGCAGCAACATGGATGTTCCTGGAGAATGTCATTCTAAGTGAAGTAAGCCAGAAAGAGAAAGAAAAATACCATATGAGGTCACTCATATGAGGAATCTAAAAACAAAACAAAACAAAACATAAATACAAAACAGAAACAGACTCATAGACATAGAATACAAATTTGTGGTTGCCAAGGGGGCGGGGGGTGGGAAGGGACAGACTGGGATTTTAAAATGCAGAACAGATAACCAAGATTATACTGTATAGCACAGGGAAATATAAACAAGATCTTGTGGTAGCTCATAGTGAAAAAAAATGTGACAATGAATATATATATGTTCATGTATAACTGAAAAATTGTGCTGTACACTGGAATTTGACACAACATTGTAAAATGATTATAAATCAATAAAAAATGTTAAAAAAAAAAGAGCACACAATCTCCAGGAGAACACCCACTCCCCACCTTTTTTTTAAACTGTTTTTACCTGTTGTATTTTCTATTACCTTTTTAATTTTTACTTTTTAAACAATTATATATCCCCCCAGTTTTAATCCCTTTTAAATTTTTCTTTTAAAATATTATTTTAAAAAATCCACGGCATGTAATTTTTCTCTCTCTTGGTTTTGATCTCCTGTTATTGATTATAAACAGGTTTCAAATACTTTTTCCTCTTTTCTCCTTTTTTAAAGGTTTTTAAGAGACGTATCAACCCGATTGCTATTCTGCTTCAACTTGCTCTTCAATTATTCATTATACACTGTTTTCAAACCTTTTTCTCCTCCCCTTTTCCAAAATTCTCTCTTTATCATACCTTTTTTTAATCTGTTCTATTTTTTATTACCTTTTTAAATTTCTACTTTCTAAACAATTGTATATGCTTCTAGTTTTAACTCCTTTTTAAATTTTTCTTTCTAAACAATTGTATATGCTTCTAGTTTTAATTCCTTTTAAATTTTTCTTTTAAAGTAGTTATATTATTATTTTTTTAAAAATCCACCTGATTTCATTTTCATTTCTTTTGGGTTTGATCTCCTGTTATTGATTATAAATAGGTTTCAAATATCATTTTTTGATATTTTTCCTTTTTTTTAAAGGGTTTTTAAAAAGATGTCTCAACTCAAATGCTAGTATGATTCAAATTGTGCTTCTATAATTGATTATATACTGTTTTCAAACCTTTTTTCACCCTTCTTTTAAACATCTCTTTCTCTCTCTCTCCTTTTTTTATTTTTTCAGTTTTATTCCTACATAGGCATTAGATAGATAAATAAATAAACTCCTTTAAGGACCACAATAGATAAATGATACTCCATAAGCCACAGTGCCAGAGAGATACGAGCAAGATGAAGAAGCAGAGAAACCATTCCCAATTAAAAGAACAAGAGAAATCCCTTGAAAGAACAATCAATGAAATAGACATTGATAGCCTACTAGATCAAGATTTCAAAAAAGGAGTGATCAAAGTATTGAAGGAACTAAAAGAGATAGTGTTTAGAGATACAAAATATGTCAAAAATGAAATCGAAGCTATAAAGAAGAGCCAAGTAGAATTGGTAAACTCATTGGCTGAGATGAGAATGGATCTAAAGGCTGTGCAAAGCAGACTAGATAACGCAGAGGAACAAATTAGTGACCTAGAAGACAGGACAACAGAAAGCACCTCATCAGAACAACTGCAAGATAAACAAATAATAACAAATGAAAGCAACATAAGGGACCTGTGGGATAATATAAAGTGTGCCAATCTTCGCATAATAGGGGTCCCATAAGGGGAAGAAAGATCAAAGGGGATTGAAAAGGGTTTTGAAGAAATCATGACTGAAAACTTCCCAAACTTAAAGAAGGAATCAGATATCCAAGTACAGGAAGTTCAAAGGGTCCCAAACAGGAAGAACCCAAACAGACCCACACCAAGACATATCATAATCAAGATGGCCAGAGTCAAGGAATAAAGAAATGACCCTACAGGCAGCAAGAGAAAAGCAAAGAGTGAGTTACAAGGGAACACCCATAAGGCTCTCAGCTGATTTCTCTACACAAACACTATGGGCCAGAAGGGAGTGGCAAGATATACTCAAAGTCCTGAATGAAAAAAAGATGCAGCCTAGGATACTTTATACAGCAAGGCTATCCTTTAGGATAGAAGGAGAGATAAAGAATTTCACAGACAAGCGAAAACTAAAAAAGAGTTTAGCAACACTAAACCCATGCTAAAAGAAATATTGAAAGGTCTACTCTAAATAGAAAAGCAGCAGGATGCTACAGAAATGAGAAACTCATAACTGGAAAGGTGGTAACTCATGAATTACAAATAAACACGAAATTGTAAAAGAAGACATCGAAATCATTAAGAGTGGGAGAGGGAAGCAAGAAAATACAGAGTATTTTTTTTTTCTTTTTTAAATTTTTTGTTTTCAGTAGGATGGGTTTGAGATATAGTAATGGGCTAACAGACTTACAGAAAAGGGTAACCACAAGCCAAAAACTTACAAGGGAGTCACAAAAACTAAATAAAATCCATGATAATACAAAGGAAAATTACCAAACCACAAAAGGAAGAAGAAAGGAACAAAGAGGAAATACCAATTCAACTACAAAGATAAGTTCAAAATGGCAATAAACACACATCAGTCATTAATTACTGTAAATGTTAATGGACTAAATGCTCCAGTCAAAAGACACAGAGTGGCAGACGGGATAATAAAGCAAGAACCTTCAATATGCTGCATACAAGAGACCCACTTTAGGGAGAAGGACACATACAGATTGAGAGTGAAAGAATGGAAAAGGATATTCCATGCAAATGGAAAAGCCAAAAAATCAGGTGTTGCAGTGCTGATTTCAGACAAAATAGACTTTAAAACAAAGGCCATAAAGAAAGATAAAGAAGGACATTTTATAATGATTAAAGGAGTGATACAAGGTGAGGATATTACACTCTTTAATATATATGCACCCAATATAGGAGCACCTAAGTACATAAAACAATTACTAACAGAGATAAAGGGGGATATTGATGGGAATACAATCATAGTTGGAGATTTTAACACTGCATTAACATCACTAGACAGATCTTCCAGACAGAAAATAAATAAGGCAACAGAGAAACTAAATAATAGAATAGAAAAATTAGATTTGGTGGATATTTTCAGAGCATTACACCCCCCAAAAATAGGACATACATTCTTTTCAAGTGCACATGGAACATTTTCTAGGAATGATCATGTACTTGGGCACAAAAGAAACCTAAACAATTTTAAGAAGATAGAAATTATCTCAAGCATCTTTACTGAACACAATGCCATGAAACTAGAAATCAACAACAGAGAAACAAAGGAGAACAAAAGGAAAGCATGGGGATTAAACAATATGCTATTGAAAAACCAATGGGTCAATGAGGAAATCAAAGCTGAAATTAAAAAATACCTTGAGACAAATGAAAATGAAAGCACAACCACACAAAATTTATGGGACACAGCAAAGGCAGTGCTAAGAGGGAAGTTTATAGCGATACAGGCCTTCCTCAAAAAAGAAGAACAATCTCAAATAAACAATTTGACCCACCAGCTGAAAGAACTAGAAAATGAAGAACAAAAAACTCCAAAAGGCAGCAGAAGGAAGGAAATAATAAAGATCAGGGAGGAAATAATAAAATAGAGATTAAAAAAAACCATAGAAAAAATCAATCAAACCAAAAGCTGGTTTTTTGAAAAAGTAAATGAAATTGACAAACCTCTGGCCAAACTCACAAAGAAGAAAAAAGAGAGAGCACAAATTAGCAAAATAAGAAAGGAAAATGGAGAAATTACAACAAATAAAATAGAAATACAGAATATCATATGAGAATAATATGAAAAACTATATGGAACCAAACTGGATAACCTAGAGGAGATGGACAAGTTTCTGGAAACATACAGTCCACCAAGACTGAATCAAGAAGAAACTGACCACTTGAACAAACCGATCACTAGAAATGAAATCAAAATAGCAATAAAAAACCTCCCTACAAATAAAAGTCCAAGACCGGACGGCTTCACTGGGGAATTCTACCAAACAAACAAAGAAGAACTCATACCAGTCCTTCTCAAACTCTTCCACAAGACTGAAAAGGAGGGAATACTCCCAAACTCATTCTATGAATCCAACATCACCCTGATACCAAAACCAGGCAAAGACACTACCAAAAAAGAGAATTATAGGCCAATATCACTGATGAACATAGATGCCAAAATCCTCACCAAAATATTAGCAAATAGAATCCAACAACACATAAAAAAGATTATATATCATGACCAAGTAGGGTTCATCCCAGGGACACAAGGCTGGTTCAACATACGCAAATCAATCAATGTAATACATCACATCAACAAGAGAAAGGACAAAAACCACATAATCATCTCAATAGATGCAGAAAAAGCATTTGATAAAATTCAACACCCATTTATGATAAAAACTCTCACCAAAGTGGGTATAGAAGGAACATATCTCAACATAATAAAAGCTATATATGACAAACCTACAGCCAGCATAGTACTCAATGGTGAAAAACTCAAAAGCTTCCCACTAAAATCTGGGACAAGACAAGGATGCCCACTATCACCACTCCTATTCAACATAGTCTTGGAAGTCCTAGCCACAGCAATCAGGAGAGAGAGAAATAAAAGGGATCCAAATTGGAAAAGAAGAGGTAAAAGTGTCACTGTATGCCGATGACAGGTTACTATATATAGAAGACCCTAAAAGGTCCACACAAAAACTACTAGAGCTGATTGAAGAATTCAGCAAGGTAGCAGGTTACAAGATTAACATTCAAAAATCAGTTGCATTTCTTTACACTAATGATGAATCAACAGAAAAAGAAAGTAAAGAAACAATCCCCTTTAAAATAGCACCCAAAGTAATAAAATACCTAGGAATAAATCTAACCAAGGAGGTGAAAGAATTATACACAGAAAATTATAAACCACTGATGAAGGAAATTAAAGAAGACTTAAAAAATGGAAAAATATCCCATGCTGTTGGATTGGAAGACTCAATATTGTTAAAATGGTCATACTGCCCAAGGCAATCTACAGATTTAATGCAATCCCTATCTAATTACCCAGGACATATTTCACAGGACTAGAATAAACCATAATAAAATTTATATGGAGCCATGAAAGACCTAGAATTGCCAAAGCATTACTGAAGAGAAAGAAAGAGGCTGGAGGAATAACTCTCCCAGACTTCACACAATACTATAGAGCTACAGTCATCAAGACAGCATAGCATTGGTACAAAAACAGACATATAGACCAACGGAACAGAATAGAGAGCCCAGAAATGAACCGACAAACTTTTGGTCAACTAATCTTCAACAAAGGAGGCAAGAACGTACAATGGAATAAAGACAGTCTCTTCAGCAAATGGTGTTGGGAAAACTGGACAGCAGCATGTGAAGCAATGAAGCTAGAACACTCCCTTACACCATACACAAAAATAAACTCAAAATGGATCAAAGACTTAAACATAAGACAAGATACAATAAACCTCCTAGAAGAAAATATAGGCAAAACATCTGACATACATCTCAAAAATGTTCTCCTAGAACAGTCTACTCAAGCAATAGAAATAAAATCAAGAATAAACAAATGGGACCTAATGAAACTTACAAGCTTCTGCACAGCAAAGGAAACCATAACTAAAACAAAAAGACAATCTACGGAATGGGAGAAAATTTTTGCAGATGAAATCAACAAAGGCTTGATCTCTAGAATATATAAGCAGCTCATATGACTTAAGAAGAAACAACCAAACAACCCAATCCAAAAATGGACAAAAGACCTAAACAAGCAATTCTCCAAGGAAGACATACAAATGATCAATAAGCACATGAAAAAACGCTCAATATCACTAATTATCAGAGAAATGCAAATCAAAATTACAATGAGGTATCATCTCACACCAGTCAGTATGGCCATCATTCAAAAATCCACAAATGACAAATGCTGGAGAGGCTGTTGAGAAAGGGGAACCCTCCTACACTGCTGGTGGGAATGCAGGTTGGTGCAGCCACTGTGGAAAACAGTATGGAGATTCCTCAAAAGACTAGAAATAGACTTACCATATGACCCACGAATCCCGCTCCTGGGCATATATCCAGAAGGAACCCTACTTCAGGATGACACCTGCACCCCAATGTTCATAGCAGCATTATTTACAATATCCAAGACATAGAGACAGCCTAAATGTCCATCAACGGATGACTGGATAAAGAAGCTGTGGTATATTTCTACAATGGAATACTACTCAGCCATAAAAACCGACAACATAATGCCATTTGCAGCAACATGGATGCTCCTGGAGAATGTCATTCTAAGTGAAGTAAGCCAGAAAGAGAAAGAAAAATACCATATGAGATCGCTCATATGTGGAATCTAAAAAAAAAACAAACAAAAACAAACAAACAAAGCATAAATACAAAACAGAAACAGACTCATAGACATAGAATACAAACTTGTGGTTGTCAATGGGGCGGAGGGTGGGAAGGGATAGACTGGGATTTCAAAATTGTAGAATAGATAAACAAGATTATACTGTATAGCACAGGGAAATATACACAAGATCTTATGGTAGCTCACAGAGAAAAAAATGTGACAATGAATATATATATGTTCATGTATAACTGAAAAATTGTGCTGTACACTGGAATTTGACACAACATTGTAAAATGATTATAAATCAATAAAAAATGTTAAAAAACCAGAAAAAGCAGGATATATAGAATATATAAAGAAAGAAGAAATACAAATATAGTAATAGCACAATAAATACTAACTCCATGAATTATAGGCCAACCATACTAAATTGTACTTTTAAAAATCAGCTATATGTTTTCAAAAGACAATTAGAAGAAAATGAGAAATGTTGAAAATAAAATCATGGACAGGGATATACCTGGCACTGAATAACCCAAAGAAAATTGGTAAAACAATGCTTATGTTATCAGTTGCATTTCTTTAGACTAACAGTGAAATAACAGAAAAAGAAAGTAAAGAAACAATCCCCTTTGAAAATCACATAGAAAAATACTTAGGAATAAACTTGACCAAGGAGGTGAAAGGCTTATACGCTGAGAACAACAAAACACTGATTAAGGAAATTAAAGATGATTTAAAGAAATGGGAAGATATCCCATACTCTTTGATTGGAGAATTAATATTGTTAAAATGGCCATACTACCAAAGCAATCTACAGATTGAACATGATCCCTATCAAATCACCTATGACATTTTTCACACAACTAGAACAAATTATCTTAAAAGTAATATGGAATCACAAAAGACCCAGAATTGTCAAATCAATACTGAAGAAAAAGTACAAAGCTGGAGGAATAACCCTCCCAGACTTCAGACAATACTACAGAGCTACAGTAATCAAAACAGTGTGGTACTGGCACAAAATCAGGCATATGGATTAATGGAACACAGTAGACAGCGCAGAAATAAACCCACACACCTACAGTCAATTAATCTTCAACAAAGGAGGCAAGAATATACAATGGAGAAAAGACAGTCTCTTCAGCAAGTTGTGCTGGAAAAGCTGGACAGCTGCATGTAAATCAATGAAATTAGAACATTCCCTCACATCATATGCAAAAATAAACTCAAAATGGAGTAAAGACTTAAACATAAGACAAGATACTATAAACCTCCTGGAAGAAAACACAGGCAGAACACTTTCTGACATAAATCTTAGCAGTGTTCTCTTATGGAAGTCTACCCAGGCAATAGGAATAAAGGCAAAAATAAACAAATGGGGCGTAATTAAACTTCTAAGCTTTTATGTGCAAAGCAAACCATAAACAAAACAAAAAGACAACCTACAGAATGGGAGAAAATAGTTGCAAATGATGCAACAGACAAGGGCTTAATTTCCAGAATATACAAATAGCTCATACAACTTAATAACAAAAAAAAAAAACCAAACAACCCAATGCAAAAATGGGCAGAAGACCTAAATGAGCAGTTCTCCAGTGAAGACATACAAATGGCCAATAGGCACATGAAAAAATGCTCAATATCGCTAATTATCAGAGAAATGCAAATCAAAACTACAATGAGGTATCACCTCACACCAGTCAGAATGGCCATCATTCAAAAGTCCACAAACAATAAATGTTGGGGAGGGTGTGGAGAAAAGGGAACCCTTCTACACTGTTGGTGGGAATGTAGTTTGGTGCAGCATTGGAGTATGGATATTCCTCAAAAAACTAAAAATAGACTTACCGTATGATCCAGCAATCCCACTCCTGGCTATATATCCAGAGGGAACTCTAATTTGAAAACACACATGCACCCCAATGTTCATTGCAGCACTATTTACAATAGCCAAGACATGGAAACCACCTAAATGTCCATTGACAGATGATTGGATAAAGGAGTTGTGGTATATATATACAATGGAATACTACTCAGCCATAAAAAAATAAAATAATGCCATATGCAGCAACATGGATGGACCTGGAGACCATCATTCTAAGTGAAGTAAGCCACAAAGAGAAAGAAAAATACCATATAATATTACTTATATCTGTAATCTAAAAGAAAAAAAAGATGACACCAACGAACTTATTTACAAAACAGAAACAGACTCACCCACATAGAAAACAAACTTATGGTTACCGAGGGGAAAAGTAGGAAGGGATAAATTGGGAATTTGAGATTTGCAGATACTAACTATTATATATAAAATAGATAAAGAACAAGTTTCTACTGTATAGCACAGGGAACTATATTCAATATCTTGTAGTATCCTATAATGAAAAAGAATATGGGGGGGGGAAGGTATAGCTCAAGTGGTAGAGCACATGCTTAGCATGCTCAAGGTCCTGGGTTCAATCCCCAGTACCTCCTCTAAAAATAAGTAAATAAATAAACCTAATTACCAGCCCCCTCCTCAAAAACCCCAAGAAAAAACAAAAAATAAAAAAAAGAAAGAATATGAAAAGGAATATATGTATGTATATGTATGACTGAACTATTATGCTGTACACCGGAAATTAACACAACATTGTAAACTGACTACACTTCAATTAAAAAAAAATCAACAATGCTTATGTTATATAAAACAGAATGACCTGGATGCCAAAAGCAAATAAGGACAAAATATGAGGATATTATAAAGCAATTTCACTTACATAGATGCAAAACTCTTAAATATACAAGGCAAACTGATTCTATTTATGAGTGAAAAAAGGTTATACATCTAGTAATGTTGACAATGTATATACCCTACTATGTATTCTGCTTACAGCACAAAGAAGTTCTGCAAATATGTACATGTACAAGAATGGCAAGAAGATATTAGAAACAACCAAATGCCCACCAATAGAGGTATGGATTAATGGACTTCAATACTCAGATACTGGAGTGCTATACAGGAGTTAAAATAAATGAGCTAAATCTAACGTATCAGCATAGGTAAACTCAAAGGGTTTTACAGAAAGCAAGTTGTAGGAAAACCTCTATGGTTCTAGAGCACTAATCTGGTCAATTTGCAAAGAGAAAGCTATATTAATTATAGATGCAAATTTATGTAGTAAAAGTATAAAAACGTGAGTTAAGAATGATATTCACCAAATTTGTGACACTGTTTGCCTAGGGAGGGAATGAAGGGAGGGAACAGGACTCAGGAGAGAAAAAGGAAGGCTTCATCTTTATTTGTAAACCTCTATTACTTTTACTAAAAAAAAAAAAAAAAAAAGACCACCAAATGACAAATCTTAGCATTTGCTAATTCTGGGAGGTAATTACAAGGGTATTTGTTATGATTATGTTTTTCTATACTTTTGTGCAGTTTTAAGAGAAATGCCTTAAGGCAAGGCTTCAGGAACAGTGGAGGACTTTGGTAAATCCTTTTCCCCATAAAAGCAATGAAAATACTAGCAAAATTAGAAAAATTATCATTTCAGGACTTTGGAAATTAACTAAAGGCATACAACAGATTAAAAAGCATTTATTCCGGAAGAACCAGTGAATTTCATGAAGAACAGCCAAGTAAGTCTGTGGTATTTCACTTGGTGCTACTCACCCCTTTTCCATCTCCACCCCAAAACCCTGGCTCCCCAACCCTGTGGTCCAGGAGCAGTGAAAACTGGCATCCTCACAGCAACCCAAAGGCGCTCTACCAAAAGCCCCTTCTCCAGAGTGCTGTCACTACTTGGCCTAACTTGGAGTTCAGTCCAAGAGAGAAGGGACAGTACACGGTAACTCCAATCCACATGAAGAAAATAAAGAGCACCAGAAAAGATAATGTGCAGCGAAGTGTTAACATAGCAGGCCCGGCCCCTGGCTGAGGTTTGGGAATGTGGATTTTGGAATGTTCCCTGTGTTGATAAGACTATTTTTGCCTGCCTGGGGCACTGAGCACCTGATTTTCTTCTGGGAGTCTAGATGCCTGACCATTAGAGGCTGATGATTTTCTGGCATGATGTGCCTGTTCTTAGTGGGTCAGTTTGGAATCTCCAACAAACAAAGGGCTTTCTAAAAAGCGCTGCTTGCCACTTGGACTTGAACTGCAGCTGTCTAGCCCTGCAGCATCTTGGCTTTGCATGAGAAAGGAGCAACTGTCCCTGCGGGGATTTGTCTCCTACCAAGTGCCCAGCAATCCTCGTGAAAATGAAGCCCTATTCAGGCACATGAAGAAATGTCAGAAAGCATGAAATATAGGGGGGAAAAATCTTATAAGCTTACAGAGAGGAAAAAAAAAATGATTCCAAGTATCAGTAATCAGAACAGCCACAGAGTTCTCAAAAGGAAAATCAAAATCAAGACAAGGCAGTAATGCCTTAAAAGTCGAAGGGAAAGAAATGCGCATCCTAGAACTCTATCCCAAGCTCAAGTCTCCATCTAGGATGAGAATATAACAAACACTTCCGGATATTCAAAAATCTCAAAAAATTTACGTATGTTCTTTCTTACCAAAGTACTGGAAGAAGGTGCTCCAGTGAAATGTGGAAGAAGGCATGGCATAAAGCAAACGGGGAATCCAACAATGCAGGAAGTGGAGGGGATCCCCAGAATAATGGTGAAGAGAGATGTCAGGATGGTGGCTGCACAACCAGGAATGGGGACAATCCACCCAGAAGGGAGTGGTCAGAGGGCTCCAGACAAACTCAGGGGTATGACACTGATGGTGATACCAGGTAGGACCCTGCTGACTACCCACTCCATCTCCTGCCTCTTATTTACATACAAGCTGAAGTCTCGTAGGCCTCCCTGAGTCATAAAAGAGCAGGCCCAAGCAGTTAATCTCATGAACTGTTACCTAGGCTGTTGCCCCCAGGATCATACCCTGGCCCCTCCCTTGAATAGAAACCAATTACTCTTATCTAAGTCTCAGGAGGCAGCTGCAAAAAGAAGAAACAAGAACTGGTCAGAACCAACTAGGCCCAAGATGGTGGAGGATTTGACTTCCAGTGGACCTTGAACCTCATTATACGCTCACTGTAATATATTAACATGCTAAGTGACACACACACCAGCTCCATGACAGTTATCAGTTGCCATGACAACAACCAGAAAAGCCCATACAAGGATGGTAAAAAAGGCGACTGGCTCCAGCACACCCAGAAGGAGGACATGTTGGCACAAGCTTCCAATAAAAGTCCACATGGCCCGACCTGGAGCTGAAGCTGTCTCGACTGTCCTGTCTTGGCTGACAGCTCCCTGCTTGAGTGTTTCCTTCCCTTTTCCCTGTTTTAGCACTTTTTTTTCCTTCTCCTCTTTTTGAGCAATAAAGCAGCTTTTCACTTTGTCCCTCTGCTTCTGCTGCAAATTCTTTCACAGTGGGCAGCCATTTAAGGGCTTCCTAATTTAAGGGTTTCACTACCTGCTAACAATGGAACACTTGATAGCTCTGGAAGCCTTCAGAGTCACTCGAGACCACTGGTCATGGAGTGTTTCAGTTGAACTGGTGATAAGTATGTAGAGAGAGAAGCAAATGAAAGAAACAAGACAATTATTCACCAAAGGAAACTAAAAGTTACGCAGAAAAGGTAAATTAATCATAGATCACTACCTGGCTAAGCTATCTATAGTGTTCATATAGTCATTATGCTGTAACAACAGTACTGATGGAAACCAAATTTATGGTATAATCATATTGACAATATGGAAGAACAAGAAGTCTTTGAGTTCCAAAGAAGACATACAGATGGTCGACAGGCATATGAAAAGATGCTCAGCATCACTAACCATCAGGGAAATGTAAATCAAAATCACAATGAAATATCACCCTGTATCTGTCAGAATGACTGTTATCAAAAAGAACACAAATAACAAATGTTGGTGAGGAAGTGGAACAAAGGGGACCCTCATACACTATTGGTGGGAATGTAGTTTGGTGCAGCCACTATGGAAAACAGTATGGACGTTCCTCAAAAAGTTAAAAACAGAACTACCATATGATCCAGCAATTCCACTCCTGGGTATATATCTGAAGAAAACAAAATACTAGTTCAAAATGATACATGTACTCCAATGTTAATTATTTACAATAGCTAAGATATGGAAGCAACCTGGCTGTCCATCAATAGATGAATGGATAAAAAAGATGTGATACACACAGACACACACACACACACACACACACACACACACACACACGTATATACACACATATACATGCAATGGAATATTTCTCAGCCATAAAAAAGAATGAAATGTTGCCATTTGCAGGAACATGAATGGATCTGGAGGGCATTAATGCTTAGTGAAGTAAGTTAGACAGAGGAAGACAAATACTGTATGTTTTCATTTATATGTGGACTCTAAAAAATAAAACAAATAAATGGATATGACAAAACAGAAACAGACTCACAGATAACTGAGAACAATCTAGTGGTTACCAATTGAGAGAGGGAAGGGAGAGGGGCAAGATAGGAGAAGGAGATTAAAAGTTAAAAACTACTAGGTATTAAGATATAAGGATGTAATGTATAGGGAATATAGCCAATATTTTATAATAACTTTAAATGGAGTATAATCTATAAAAATATCATATCACTATGCTGAACACATGAAACTAAGACAATATTGCAAATCAACTTAATAAAAAAGAAAAAAATTGATATTCAAAAAAGAAGTCTTTGTGTGTGTGTGTGTACATGTATGTGAGTGGCAAAAACAACAAAGTGAGCTACATCTTAAGCTTCCATGGCAGAAAATTTTAAATAATTTTTGTAAGACATATATAAATTATAAAGAATAGAGATACCAAAAAATTTTGTGTATCCACCACTCATTAAAAAACAAATTATTTTTACCTTTGAAGTTCTTCATATGCCCATTTCACTATCTTTCTTCCCAGATAATCACTATCCTGAATTTTATATTTGTCATTCCCTGATTGCTTCTTGGCCTTTTGGCTAAGACCAAGTAGTGTCATGCCCTTGATAGTCATTATAGTTTTACCACATTTATTTTATTCTTTAAACCTCAAGCATGATTTAATTTGATAAAAATGAAACTTTATTTTTAAATCAAGAGAATGCTGCCTTAGGTTAGTAAATTTGAAATCTCAAATGATACCTAATTGTCTAAAAAAAAAAATGACCAGAATTGAAAGAAGATACAGAAAAAAAAAATGAATAAATCAGTAATTACTAAAAAAAACAATAAAATTCACTCTGTAATCAAAAGTCTTTCCCTAAAAAAGGGCATCCTATCCAGATGTTGTTGTAGATGATTGCTATCAAACTCTCAAGCACAGGTATCCCTCAGTCAATACAGTTTCAGAAACTAGAAACAAGCAATTCTCCAAGGAGGACATACAAATTATCAATAGGCACATTAAAAAAATGCACATTAAAAAATGCTCAATATTACTAATTATCAGAGAAATGCAAATCAAAACTACAATGAGGTATCACCTCACACCAGTCACAATGGCCATCATTCAAAAATCTACAAATGACAAATGATGGAGAGGCTGTGGAGAAAAGGGAACCCTCCTATACTGCTGGTGGGAATGCAGGTTGGTGCAGCCACTGTGGAAAACAGTATGGAGATTCCTCAAAAGACTAGGAATAGACTTACCATATGACCCACGAATCCCGCTCCTGGGCATATATCCAGAAGGAACCCTACTTCAAATAGACACCTGCACCTCAATGTTCACAGCAGCACTATTTACAATAGCCAAGACATGGAAACAGCCTAAATGTCCATCAACAGATGACTGGATAAAGAAGCTGTGGTATATTTATACAATGGAATACTACTCAGCCACAAAACCCACAACATAACGTCATTTGCAGCAGCATGGATGCTCCTGGAGAATGTCATTCTAAGTGAAGTAAACCAGAAAGAGAAAGAAAAATAACATATGAGATCACTCATATGTGGAATCTAAAAAAAAAAAAGAACATAAATACAAAACAGAAACAGACTCATAGACATAGAATACAAACTTGTGGTTGCTAGGGGGGCGGGGGGTGGGAAGGGACAGACTGGGAGTTCGAAATTTGTAGATACTGACAGGTATATATAGAATAGATAAACAAGACTATACTTTATAGCACAGGGAAATATATACAAGATCTTGTGGCAGCTCATGGTGAAAAAAAATGTGACAATGAATATATGTATGTTCATATATAACTGAAAAATTGTGCTCTACACTGGAAATTGACACAACATTGTAAACTGACTATAACTCAATAAAAAACAATTAAGAAAAAAAGAAACTAGAAAAAAAGGGAAAAGTACCCATTACTTTTCTGCAGCTAGTATAATCTTAGATACCAGAATAAGAGGCTAGTACAAGAAAAGAAAATCTAAGATTTCTGTCACTTCTGAACATTAATGGAAAACTCTTAAAATTAAATATGAGTAAACTGAATTCAATTAATTTAAAAATGCTTTACAATTAAGTATAGAGTCTAGTGTGGGAATGCAAGAATAGTTCAACATCAGAAAATTTATTAATATAATCCACCACATTAACAGATTAAAGGAGAAAATCTTCTCAACAGATGCAGAAAATAAGCATTCGAGAAAATACAACACACATTCATGATTTTTTAAAAAAGAGTCTTGGTGAACCATGGATATAAAAGGAGCTTTTGATGAAAGGTATCTTTCAAAAAACACTGAGTGAATGCTATATAAATGTCAATGGTTACACCAATCTGTTATTGATGTCGTTAATAGCTTGTAGGATTCTCCTTATCTCTTTGGACTCTGGTCTTCAAACAGGAATTTTAGGCTTAGTTTATCTATACAGGAAATATACTTAATGGTGAAAGTTCTCTCCCTGTGCCTCAGTTTCTCATCTACAAAATGAGAATAACAACCAGTCTACTTTACAGGGTCATTCGAGGATTAAATTCTGTAATGTGTACAAAGCACACAGAACGCTGCATTTGTGGCACCCAGCAAGCACTCACACATTGCCTATCAGTACATCACTATCATTGTCCTCATCATTATTTTCATTAAAATCAGAAACAAACAAGGAATTCACTATCACTGCATCTGTTAAACACTGTGCCACAGGACTTGACTAACAGGATGGGAGAAGAAAAAGAAATAAAATGTGTAATTGGAAAGGAAAAGACAAAATGGTTTTTATGAAGATATTGTTTACAGAGAAGACCCAAGAGAATCTAAAAACTTAGTATTAATAAAAGCATTCAGATAGGTTTCTGTATACAAGCTGAATATATAAATACCACTGCATTGTCATACACTAGTATTAACCAACTAGAAAACATAATTGGAATAAGTCATACTGTATAGCACAAGGAACTATATTCAATATCTTGTAGTAACTTATAATGAAAAAGAATATGAAAAGGAATATATGTATGTAGATGCATGACTGAAACATGATGCTATACACCAGAAATTGACACAACATTGTAAACTGACTATACTTCAATAAAAAAGAAACCCAGCAGCAATAACCAAGACTAAGAAAAGATATTGACTGCAAACAAAACTGGAATGTAGGCTATATAAAGAATTCATATAAATCAAAGACAAACACCCCAACAAAAAACATGAATAAAGGCAAGCTATAGAAGAGGAAATTCAAATAGTCAACATCATATGAAATGATAAATACCTTTACTAGTAATCAGGGAAATGAAAATTACAATAAGATGCTGATTCACACTTACCTGATAACCAAAATATAAAGAGTATGCCCATACTAGAATTCTACAGAGAGAGAGAGAGAGCAGTGGCATCACTCGAGAAAGTTCTACTGGGCAGCTGCTTTAAATCACGCATGGTCTCTACCATCAGTATGGCTGCAAGTGGCTACAGAGCTTTGTATTTTTACATTGATGCTTCCTTTTCAAAACCTGAAGTTTCAGATATTTCAGAAGCTACATCTGCCCACCCAGCTGCAATCCATGATCTTAGGGAATTGGTTTAATACATGAAAACCCATGTAATAGCATGGTGACAATAATACTGTATTGCATGCTTGAAAGTTACTAAGAGTGTGGATCTTAAAAGTTCTCACCACAAGAAAATAAAACATTAAAAAAAAAGCCTCTTTTATTTTTTTGCAAAGGCTGGTAATAAAACACTATCAGGTGCTTCCTCAGTCCAGAGACCTTTGCAGGACTTAAAAGGAGCATGTCAAAACCACTTAATGTCCCTCAGCAGTAACAGACACCTTAAAAGTATGAGTATTAAGGTTGAAGAAGCAGAGGGAGAAACTTTCTTCAGGGAGAGCTGTTGGAAAGCTGTGGCATTTTCTGTCTCCATCAATGGGGGAGGAAGGAGTATGTTGGCCTTACCCTTGATCTAGTAAGAAGAACTTCAAGGAGACAACTTGCTTCATATATGTCAACTAGAGTTTTGGGGACTCAGAGGACTTGGCATCTGATTTGCACATAAAAAATGCTACAGGTGACAGGCAGGCTGTGGCCACAGAGAAGAGGGCTACAGGAAGCAGACAGATCAAGGTGCAGGTCCACCACACAAACACACACTTCATAAGCCAGATGTAGACCCTCGGGATAGGAACAGGTTACTTTGGAAAGAGGGCTTTCTGCTAGATCAAGGTGACTTCACCAAAAAGAGATTGGAGGTATACCATGGTACTGCAGGGTGAGGGTGGGGAGATTTATTAGCTAACTTGCTGGAAAAGAGACACTGCTTCTAATGAGGAAACTGTAGTCAAGGCCCCTAGGTGGGGCATCTCCAAGGAAACCGTAATTGTGCCAAGGACAGGAAGAATTGGTCTTTGGAATCTGCCACATGCAGAGGGCATCAATATCAGATTACACCCTTATTGGGTAGAGCAAATTATTTTTGTCCTTTGTATCTCTTTCCTTCCTCACTTGCTTTGCTCCAGGAGCCAGAGATCGTCTGGTTGTTGAGTGGGGAAGTGAAGGGGAATAAAGAGAGAAAAAGCTGAGCAAGCTTCCTTTGCCACTGAAAACTTCCAGCCTGAAGCGCTGAAGCAGGCGTTAGCTAGGAGAGGGATTTCCCTTTAAATGAAGTTCATAGTTTTGACTTCTATGTATGATTAGACTTTTTTTTAACTAAAATGAGACTAAAACAGATCCTAAGAAATTAAAAGGATAATAAGGAAATATTATGATCAATTTTATGCCAAGAAATTCAACACCTTAGGTGAAACAGACAAATTCCTTGAAAGACCAAAGTTTGTTCATGAGGATATAATCTGAATAAACCACTATCTATTAAAGAAATTGACATTATCGTTTAATGCCTTCCCACAAAGAAAACTCCAGGCCCAGATGACATCACTGAGGAATTCTATCAAACATGTAAGGAAGAAATAATACCAATTCTATACGAATTCTTCCAAAGAACTAAGGAGGGGTGGGAATGCTTCCCAACTCATGCTATGACTTTACTATCTCGATTGTGGTGATGGGTTCTTGGGTGTATACATGTCAAAATTTATCAAATTATGCACTCTGAATACATGCAGTTTCTGGTGTGTCAATTACAGCACAATACAGAGGCTAAAACCGCTGAATCAGTACTCAGAGACAGTCATAAGCATTCACAATGCTTACGTTAGAAAGGGAAGCTATCAAATTAATGATCTAAGCTTCCACCTTATGAAACTAGGAAAAGAGAAAATTAAATTCAAACTAGCAGAAGGACAGAAATAATAAAGATAAAAGCAAGAGTGCATGAAATCAAGGTTTCCATTTCTGGCCACAGTGGAGTATGTCTACTTCAGCCCCTCTCTCCTACTGATTATTGCAACTAAAAACTCTGGATAAGCTACGTAAAGCAACTACTTAGAACTCTGACAAGTAAACAGAAGCAGGCAGGCCCTGCAAGGTGAGTCAAAAAGTGGAGAAGCAGCTCATATACCAGTGAGTTTCTTTTTTGGCTGCACTCTTTTTTTTTGTACTTCTTTTATTTTTTTTATTGTAGTCGACTTACAATGTTGTGTTAATTTCTGGTGTACAGCATAGTGATTCATTTATATATACACACACACACACACATATATATTCCTTTTCATATTCTTTTTCATTATAGACCATTCTAAGGTATTGAATATGGTTCCCTGTGCTATACAGTAGGACCTTGTTTATCTGTTTTATATATAGTAGTACCTGCAAATTCTGAAACTCCCAATTTATCTCTCCTCACTCACTTTCCCCCCTGGTAACCATAAGTTTGTATTCTAGGTCTGTGTCCCCGCTCTTTTTTCCACAAGACTCTGTCCCAGTGGCATATGAACCTGCACAAGTCCTGAGCTCATCCAAGGGCCATGTGTGTGAGAGAAAGCAAAGCCTCATGCCAAAGTTTTAAGAACAGAACTAAACTGAGATCTGAACCATAGCTCAAGTCTGAGACTGACATCTGAGTGACAAATGCACGAGACAAACCTGAAGCAGGACAGCAAAGGCTTTGCTGCACAAGTAAAACTTTAACTATCACTCAAGCCTCAAAGTCTCAAACTAACCCCCAAATGGTGCAAAGACAACACGGATGCAAATGAGCGTAACAAAAGCTTTGAACACTGAACAGGTTCGAATCCACAACCACAGGAGGCAAGACAAAACGAGTGGTCTGACTCTAACTAGGTTTATTATATGATAAACAAAGATTAGAAATACCAAAACAATCACCACTATCTAGGATAGAATCCAAAATCATTCAATGTAACAAATAACTAGCAAAATGTGACCAATTCTCAAGGGAAAAGGTGATGAACAGATGCCAGATGCTGGAAATAACAAAGAGAGTTAAGCAGCTGTTATAACTAAGCTCTGAGGTAAAGGCAAACATGCTTCAAGTGAATGGATAAGTAGAAGTTCTCAACAGAGACACAGAAACTATAAAAAAAAAGGAAATTTTAGAACTAAAAAAGACAATATCTGAAATTAAAAAACCAAAAAACAAAGCCAACACACGGGATGAACTTAACAGCAGAATGGACATGACAAGGGCAAGAGTCAATGAACTTGGAGTTAAACTGACAGAAATGATCCAACCTGCCCACTTAAAGAATAGAAGAAAAAAAAAAGACTGGGAAAAATAAAAGAAAGAAAAAACAGCATCAGGGAATCTGTGGGACAATATCAAAAGGTCCAACATTCATGCTATTGGCATCTTCACAGGAAAAGAAACTAATGCAAAAAAAAGATCTGAAGAAATAATGGCCAAAAGAGCTCCCAAATTTGGAGAAAGACATAAATTTACAGATATAAGAAGCTCAGCACACCAAAAGCAATATAAATGCAAAGAAACACCCAGAAATATTATCATCAAATATCTGGAAAGTAAAGACAACATCTTGAATGCAGTCACGGGCAAAAAAAAGCACAGTGCAAATAACTGTGAGGTTCTCATGAGAAGCAATGGAGGCCAGAAGCTAATGGAACATCTTAAAAATACTAAAGGAAAAGAAATGTCAACCCAGAATTCTTCACCAAAGCAAAAATATTCTTTGGAATGAAGACAAAATTAACAAATTCTCAGGAGAAGACAAACTAAGAGATCTTATCACTGGCAGACCTGTTCTAAGAGAAATGACATGGGATCTTCTTCAGGGTGAACGGAAATCATATCAGAGGGAAACATGGAACTTCAAGGGAGAAATAAAGAGCAACAGAAATGGTAAAATATCTGGGTAAATATAGACTAGTTTTCTCCTTTTGAACTCTTTAAGATATGTATGTCTGTTGAAAGCAAAAATTATAACATTGGGGCGGGGTTAACATGTATGTAGATATAATACATTTGAAAGCTGTAACATAAAGGAGGGAAGGGAAGGGACCCATATTGCTGTAAACCTTCTACATATGACTTGAAGTGTTAAAAGATAACTACAGTGAAAGGTTAAGTATGTATATCTTAATCTCTAGAACAACCAGTAGATTAAAAACAATAACAAACACAGGAGATGTTGATAAAAAGCAAACAGCTATGTTTAAAATGAAATATTTAAATTGCAGTTGCATTCCGTATGCAAGACCTATGCATTCAAAACTACCAAATATTACTGAGATAAGTCTGTATAGACCTAAATAAATTGAGAGATGCACTATGTTAATGAATCAAAAGATCCGATGTCATTAGTATTTCAATGATCCACAGATTCAATGTGATCCCAAACAAGAATCCCTGCAGGCGTCTGTGCAGAAATTGGCAAGCTGACTCCAAAATTTGGGGATGTGAAAATATCAAGGACCTAGAATAGCCAAAATATTCTGAAAAGGAAGAACAAAGTTGGAAGATTCACAGTTATCTGATGTGAACACTTGATGTAGGCTACAGTAATTAAGACAGTATGGTCTTGGCAAACAGACCAACACATATGTGTTCAACTGTCTTTGACAAGGGTGCCAAGGTAAGTCAATGAAGAGATAGTCTTTTCAAAAATGCTGCTGGAACAATTCAATATGCACATGCCAAAAAGAAAAAAAAATGACCCTTACCTCATACCATGTAAAAATATTCATCTCATTAATGGCCATAGGCCTAAATAATAAGAGCTAAACTTCTAAATCCTCTGAAATAAAACATATGAGGAAATCCTTGTTACCTTGGGTTAGAGAATTGTCTCATAGGCCACCAAAAGCACGAACCATTAAAGAAAAACTTGATAAACTGGACTTTATCAAAATTAAAATTGTCTGTTTTTTTCAAAGACAATGTTAAGATAAAAAACAAGCCACTGCATGGGGGTAAATACTTGGAAAACACATGGCTGATAGAGAACTTGCGTTCAGAATATATAAAGAACACTCACAATTTAATAATAACAAAAATGGCAAAAGATGATAACCAACAGTTCACCAAAGATGTTTAGATGGCAAATAAGCACATGAAAAGATGCTCAACATTAGTTACTGGAGATATACAAATTAATATCACAATGAGATACTCTTATACCTCTACTAGGAAGAAAGACTAACAATGCCAATATCACCAAGTGCTGGCAACTGGCAAAACACCTGGAACTCTCATATGTTGCTGGTGCGCAACTAGAATCATACAGTTAATGCTGGAAAACAGTTTGGTAGTGTCTTGTGAAGTTAAACATACACTTGACACATGACCAAGCAATCCCACTCTAGATATTTACCTAAGAAATAGGAAAACATAATCCATACAAAGTCCTGAACATGAATGTTCATACCGGCTTCTTTCATGATAACCAAAAATTGGAAAAAATTCAAAAGCACATAACCTGGTCCAGGGATAAGCAAATGGGGCATCATTCAGCTACAAAAAGGAACATACTGCTGATACACATCACAGCGTGGATGAATCGAAAAAGTATTAAGGTAAATGAAAGAACCAAGACATACAAGGCTATGTACAATTAAGATTCATTTACGTGACATTCCAGAAAGAACAAAACTAGAAGAAATAAGATCAGATGTGGGAGTGGAAAAGTTTAATTGTAAGGGGAATAAGGGGATGTTTTAGGGGAATGAAAATGTCCAATATCTTGATTGTGGTGGTGTTTACATGACTATTTGTCAGAGAACTGTACACTTAAGAGAGGTGAAGTTCATGGTATATAAACTGTACCTCAATAAACCACATTTAAAAACAAAGGATGTAGTTACATCAGAATAAATATATCATGACAATACATGGAAAGTATGGAAATTATGTTAAAATGTTACCACATACAACCTACTATCATATTGTACTATTTTTGCATTTCCTTTTACTGAAACACCTGTTAAGCATTAAGGGTAGAAAAAAATACTAACAAATATTGAATTCTAGTTAATGATATGACTGTGGAAGTATTTAGGTATGAAGTGTACTGATCTCCAGAACTTTGAAACACATCACACACAAAAAATAAGGGAGACTGATGAAAGAAAAGAGGAATTGGTGCACAGAGCGATAGGAGATAAAGCAAATATAGCAAAACATTCACTGTAGAATCTAGGTGGTATTATACGGGTGTTCAAATTAGAATTCTTTCACTTGTTTGGTGTGAAAATGTTCTTGATAAAATGTTGTGGAAAAAAGAAGTTGAAAAAGAACAAACAGCCCAGAAACAATAAAAAGATCATGGTTTCCAGGAGTTTGGGGAGAGGGAGGGAGGGAGGAATGAATAGATGGAGCACAAAGGATTTTTAGGGCAATGAAGTTATTCTGTATGATACTATAATGGTAGCTACATGTCATTATGCATTTGTCAAAACCCATAGAATGTACAACATCAAGAGTGAACCCTAATGTAAACTATGAACTTTGGTTGATAATAATGTGCCCATGTTGGTTCATCGATTGTACCAAATATGCCACACTGATGAGGGATGTTGAGGGTAGGGGAGTATATATGTGTGGGTGGGCAGGGCTATGTGCAAACTCTCTGTATTTTCTGCTCAATTCTGCTGTGAACCTGATACTGCTCTAAAAGAATAAAGTCTATTAAAAAAGAAAAGAAAAGAAAAAGAAAAGCAAAGTAAACCCAAAGAGGTAGAAAAGGAAATACAAGTAAAAGGAGAAATTAACAAAGAGGAAAACACACGATACAGAAATTTACCAAAAGTAAAAAGCGTTTTCTGTGGAAAGCTCAACAAACTTAAGCTAACAAATATGACAGTGAGGTCTCTCTTGATACTTGGATCCTGACAGAAGATGTTTATGATCTCAGAACGACCAGAGAATTTATGAGACCTGTTAGGGATTTCATCCAGGGGCCAGAGGAGAATAGGGTCTCTGAAGCAGCTTGAAGAATGGAAGAGAACCAAGCTGGCCAGTGCTCCTGGGTGACGGCCTTGCTAACTCTCCCAGTCCTTTGAACCCCTCTCAGCGGACATTTAAAGCAATGAATCTGAACTAGACATGGGCATCAGATCTACGGGGAGTGTTACTCACAATGCACATAACTAGGCCTACCTCTGGCTTTCTGAAACCATTTCTAGAGGGTGGGGCCTACTCAGGAGTATCCTGAGGGTTCCCCAGGTCACTGTGATACACTTCTGATTAACAACCACTACACTAAAACAACATTCCGTATGGCTAATAACCATAAAAAGTAGTATAACATATATAGAGAACTTCCTTTGTTCCAGGCACCCATTTTGGTGCTTTACATTCATCCGACTGATTAAATTCTGACAATCCTGTAAGTTCTAGCATTAACCCTGTTCAACAAATAGGTAAAGAGGCTAAGCCACGTGTGCAAAGTGACAGGTTGTGAATGAAGAAGCCAGAAGATGAATCTTGGCTGTGAGTGCCAAAGCCCAAGCTCTGCACCCCTGGGCTGCGGAAGGGTAACAAACCTCCTCCCTCGGACCTATCTACCCGCCCCGCCCCGGGAAGAGTGAGAACAAGATGCAGGCTCGCCTCTAGGGCTTTGTGTTCCAGGCTGAGAAATAAGCCGCTGGCTCTTAGCTGGGTTTTTTAAAAAGTGACCAAGTGGAATGCAAAAACAGAAGCTTAGCTCTGTTATTTGAAGTTGCAAATGTGGCCAACAAAGAAAAGAAAAATACAAGTTTAACAGACACTGTGAAGAGCTAGGGAGTGGAAGGCCAAGGTGTAACTGAGCTAGTCCCAATTTTTCATAGCGGGGAGAGAAAACTGAGAACTCCAGAGAAGCGGATGTCAAAGTATTCCCTGGCCCTCTGGAGGTGCTCATCGGAGGAATTAAAAACAGAAACCTTGAAAAGAGGCTGCCCTTGGAGCTGTGCCTGGGAAAGCACTGAGATTACTTTGCATCCCATAATGTCCTGCACACTTTGATGGAACATGTGCATGTGATACTTTTAGTTACAGATTTTTTTTGGAGGAGAGGTATAATTAGGTTTATTTTAAAATTTGTTTTCAATGGAGGTACTGGGGATTGAACGCAGGACCTCGTGCCTGCTAAACCCGCACTCTACCACTGAGCTATACCCTCCCGGCTGTGACACTTTGAATATAATACAGTTTTTAATGTGACTCAGAGGGTGGAAGGTGCCTCCTCCTAACAAAGAAATAAGAATGAGACAATTCCTGGAAATGGTGGAAGCAGCAAAAAGCATGCCATGAGCAGACCAGAAACCCTGGTGAATCTCTATAGGGCAACAGATCTGGGATGGACTGAGCGTAAAGAGGAAATTGTAGCGTAAAGAGGGAATTGTAGCGTAAAACGTCCCCGGGGGAAGGGACAGGGAGGTGGGCGCACACAGCAGCAATGGGAGGCTCTGAGTGAGAAGGTGCCTCCGCCAGGCAGGAGTGGGCTCAGGGGAAACCACAAGGGGAGTCGCCTGACATTAGCTGGGCCAGCGTCTGAAACTCATCTCTAAACAGCTGTTGGAAAGCAGATGCAGGTTCAGTCAATCTGAGGTGGGTCCCAAGAGTCTGCATTTCTACTTCGCGCCTGGGCCAGGCCCAGGCTGCTGGTCCACGGACCACAGCGAACAGTAATAGTGCTCTTGTCAGACTTCTTTGGGATGAGCCACTGAGTGGCCACTGTGAGTGGGAGAGAAAAAGAGGAAGGCCAACATCTGAAGACTTTCTGGATCCCCTTAAGGGGCTCAGAGCAAAAACAAACAACAGAAAACTCTGCCCAGGACTGAGACACCGCTCACTGAAGCACGCCACCATGGGAGTGGTATGCTCTCAAGTTTATTTACTTTTTTTTAATAAATAGAGATAATGCAAAAGAGAAAACAATTGAGTGGGAGGGAAGTACTGGTAAGAGCAGGAATCTGACAACAGGTGGTATCAAGTCAGATGTGGAAGAGCCTGAGAGAAATAAGAAATCAGAAACCCATTTAGCCACACAGTGAGGGCAGACAAGGACACGGTGGGTACCTGGCCTGCTTGAGCTGAAAGTCACTAGAAAAGCTTTTCTGTCCATCCAGACTCCAATAAACCAGGTAGGATAATTTCCCTGAGGTTAAAGACTCCAAATTTCAGACTTCAAGAGCCCACAGTATGCCAAATAAAGAGGAAACATCACCCTTCCATCTGCACCTCTTCTGATGAGAATGCGAATGCCCAAGAGAGGGGGGAAGTCCTAACAGCGTCCAGAAAGGAGGAGGAGGAGGAGGGAGAAAAGGCTGGGCACGGCTCCCCAGCCACCTAGATGCTGGACAGTGAGATGGGGTGTGAAGAACAGCAGTGGCTGCCTCTGTCTGAACCCCGAGAATGCAGGGCTGCCAAGGGGCGGCAGGTGGGGCATTGTGACCCCAGTCGCATCCCCAAACCTGGGGTTTCTGAGAAGAGCTCCTGGGCGTGCCCTCGAGACCAAGATCTTACTGACCTACTGGGTCCCCTTGCCCTGGCCTGGCGTGGGCTCACCTGGACAGCTCCACGTTGGGGTTTGTCCATCTGCCATCCCGGCCTCCTCTTCAACTTGTCCCATCCTGAAGATTGCGCCTGGTTGGGCCATGAGGTATCCTGTTGAGGGGAAATGACACAGGACTTTGTTAATGCCAGAGGTCTTCCAGAGCTGAGGCCCGTCCTTGTAGGGCGGAGGTGTTCTGGCCTTGGTGACCTCCCCACAAGCAAAGCCAGCTTCTCCTCAGGGCAGAGCATTCACAGAGGAGGTGACAGCATGAACATCCCGTGCAGGGAGCAAACACCATCACAGATTCTTGACAGGGAGCCTGAGGCCTGACTCCTTCAGGGCCCAGATGCCTCTGAGCAGCAGCAGAGACAGGGAGACACGAGGGGGTGCGTTCTGGTCACCCTGCGGAGGGTCCCTCACCCACAGAGAGCAGGTGGCCATAGTTCTCCAGCGTGACATCCCTGTAGAGGTTCTTCTGAGCGGCATCCAGTAGCTGCCACTCCTCCAGGGTGAAGTCCACAAACACGTCCCTGAAGGTCAATGTTTCCTGCAACAGCGCACTCCTCTTTAGCCCAGGGTCACAATGAGGGGGGTTGGGGGCAAGAGGATAGAGGCCAGTTGCTAAATATCCCCTGACGCTCAGGGCAGCTGTCTACAACGTAGTACTTTCTGGCCCAAAAGGGCAGGAGTGACAAGGTGAGAAAACCTGCGGTTGACCAAACAGTGAAATGGAATGATCGTGAAAAGTACCAGAACATGCTATAATACGTGAAAAAGAAGAAAAGAAAACAAAGGGATTCTTCTATCAAGACAGATATGCCTACGTGCACTCTGGAAGGATATATGAAAAAATGAAGGAGACACAGGGACAGGCTGAGAGGGAAAATTATTTTTGACCTTTTGCTGAGCAAAGCTTTTGTTTGAACTTTTTCCTGTATGCGTAGACTCCTTTTAAAAATGCTCAATTCAATTTATTCAGAATGTTTTTAGAATCCACGTTTTTAAGTGAAAGCGGTTTTTCACTTTTTACTTTTTTGCAGTCTCGTCCTTGAATTTAAGTGACGTCATAACATGAACTAGATTCCTTTTCATTGTTCAACAGCCTGGAAAAGCTGAACATAGAAATTACCTGGTCTTTAAA
>NC_045732.1:41664577-41890151 GCF_009834535.1 Camelus ferus | reverse complement strand
ACACAGGCAGGCGTGGAGGTTATGTACAAGTTCAGCATATGGACTTCTACCTACCAAGGCCAATCTGGCTATAGCACAGCTGAGGTCCCACCTGCCAACAGCAGAGAGCAACACTCAGCCCTGGCTGTGACCTATTTCCTGGGGGCAGGCTAATTGCTTTGGACCCCTTCTCTTATGCAGCACAGGCTGTAGGTTCACAGAGACTTGGTGGGAATCCCAGCTCTAAGGCTGATGTTGCCTGAGCTAGACCTGTTCTTCGTGGGGTCTGTTTCCTGTGTTTATGACATGGACTTTGTGAAATATCTCACAATGGAGGCTTGGCACCCAGGAGGGGGTTCACAAGAGGCTGTTGCCTTCCCTTTCCTGGGATGTGAGTGCCCCAGGGGCAGGGAACCTTGTCTTTCTGCCACCCAGTCTCTCTTCTCCCATCATGACAATTTCAGGACTTCTGGGAAGCATGGTCAGTGTCTACCACTTCACGACCCTAGTAACTATGGACCTCAGACCCCAGACCCCACTCCCGCATGATAGCACCCTTACCAATGAGCTTTGTGCAATGCGAAGGGAACAGAGCGGGACTCCAACTGCTGTTCCTATCTCCCTCTTGAGCCCAGACTGTGCAGGCCCCTGACTGGAAGCAGGGACAGAGGACTCGGGCCTGGGCCTTGCCTTCCCTCCAGGAGCTCCTGGTATGCAGTGTGGGGGTGGGAGAGCCAGACTCATTAATCCTAAAGTGTTTTAGGTACCACCTAAGAAACAGTGGGAGTAACAAGGGGGAAGGGGTGGGGAAAGTCCTAGTAGAAGTGATGTCTTTTCCCATCACCGTGTCATCTGCAGACTCAGCAGCTATTCTGAGGGATATGGCAACCTTTGGGAGGATGTAGCAGCAAGGTGGTGTCTCCACAGTAGAAAATGACTCTGAGGTGAAAAGGTATGTGTTTCCCCAATCCTCTTTCCATTTCCCCTTATCTGGGACTCCTACTCACTCCTCCCTTTTTGGGGGAGTGTCTGGGAAAGGGGGACAGATCTGCAACCAGAGGAGGCTCTCTGGGAGAGGTCACGTTTGATCTGGGTCTTAACAGAATGGGGGCTAGCACCATCCCTGCAGGCCTCATAGGATGCACATCACGTGAGGAATGGGGCAGGAGGGTACCAAGATGGGAAAGGCTGTCTGGAAACTGGGGAGTCCCTTACCCTGGAGGACCTTGGCCTAGGCCTAGTTCTCTAGACTGGGAGCTGCTACAGGTCATAGGCAATCTCTTCCTCGCTTCTCAGGCCACTTCTTGAGGCCGACTGCCTCGGGGTGGGAGTGGTAGTGAAGTGCTGACACTGAGTCCTTCCTGCCCCTGTCCCAGGTCTCATGTCCCAGTCGTCTCCTCTGAGGTGGTCTTTTCCAGCTGTCTTTTCATGCTCAGTCCCATAGAGGTGGGCAAACAAAAGACCAGCCTTTCCCCCTGGGCTGTGTTCCAACTGGCCTCTGCCTCCCTTACACACACAACCCAGCACCTCCTGACTGGAAGACTGGAGGAGGCAGGACTGAGTCAGAAATCAAATCTAAGCTCCCATCAAAGCTGCCAGAAGTGGATGGGCTTTCTCACTCATCACTAGGTTCCCATCAACAGGAAATCTTGGAAGGGGGAGAAGGGGAGCAAAATGAACCCATTGAGCTTTCAGATGAGAAAGGGCAGAGTGGCAGTGTGCTAGGCTCCCAGGCAAGGCATCAGGGCCTGGCCATTAGCCTTTAAACCCTCTGTGCAGCACCTTGAGAGAAGAGAAATCCCTTGCAGAGCCAGGCATGATGGGAAGCTGGCAAAGCTGGCTTACCAGGTTTCATTCAGTGCTCTTGCTTCCTTCTGTATCCTATCATGGGCAGACTGAACACACAACATTCAGTACTACAGAGTGGTTCTTAGCCTTTCAAGGGACAAGGATCCCTTTATGAATCCGATGCAAACTGGATATTCTTCTTGCCAGTAAAACACACGAATGCACTCATAAAAACGTGAACAAACTCTAGTTAGGGACCCTAGTCACCCTCATTTTTAAGACTTTGGGGCCCAGGGGGTGGGGGTGGGAAATCTGTCCAATATAAGGGCACCATCAGTATCTACATTTAAAAGTGAACCCAGCTTGAAACCATTATGCTAAGCGAAAGAGCAGTCACAAAGAATCACGTATTATGACTCCTTTTATATAAAATGTCCAAAATAGGCAAATACATACATAGATTAGTGATGGCCTGGAAATAGGGAACCAGGGGAGAGGGGAATGATGAAATTTTGTTCTCAAACCTTTTGTAGTGATGGTTACACAATTAGGATATCCTAAACGCCACTGAATTGTATACTTTAAGTAGGTGAACTATACAGTATGTAAATTATATTGCAATAACGCTGTTAACAAGTGAACTCAGGGATTGCAAATGACCGTACAGCTGAGCTTTAGTCCCCATTCACAGGGCCAGAAAGGACCCTTTAGAGTAGAGCAATACCAGGGAAGGGGGTCCCTGAATGTGGCATATGGGTCCAACAGGAAAGCATTCCAGGATGAAATTAAGTCAAAAAACGCAGGGCTGGGGTGGTTAGGGACACCGCCCCCCCACCCCCCACCACAGTTGAAAATCTGCGTATAACTTTACAACCAGTCTTCCGAATTCCCAGCTCCACATCTGGGGATTTGACCATGGAAAATAAAATACAGTAGTACATATTTACTGAAAAAAACCTGCATTTAAGTGGAGTCACATAGTTCAAACTCATGTTGTTTAAGGGTCAACTGTGTGTATATCTCTCTTAAGGGCAATGAAGCATCGTTAAGAGTTTTAAGCAGGATAGAAACATCCCTCTGAATCACTGAATTGTACATTTAAAATGGGTATATTTTATGGTGTGTAAATTATACCTCAGTAAAGCCAAAAAAAAATCCCTTTGGGGACTTGAAGAGGATAGACTAGAGGGCATAAACCATAAAGCTGGAGGAGGCTGTGGTGAGAGATACCAAGGCCTATCCACTGAGAGATGGGGAAAATTGGTTCGGGGGTGGAGTGAGGGGAGACTGAGGCATAGATGTCTTGCTCACAGTTAAGGAGAACCTGGCAGAACTCGCTTTCAGAACCCAGAGCTCCCTGGCCTAGTGCTCCCGTCGGCACTGCAGCTGCTCCACCGACAGGTGATAGAGACACTGTTCTCCCCTTCGGAAGAGAAATGCACTTCAGAAACATGTTTCCAAAAAATGTTGCTAAGGGTTTTATTTCTAACAAGAGGAAAATAATAAAATAAAATTAAAATAGGTTTCAGTTGGAACCAAGTTTCTTGTTTTGTTTTCTTTTGAACAAATTAATTACACACCAACAATCTTCTTTTATTACAACATGAACCCAGGAGGAGGAAAGGAGACCGGGCAGGGCAGGGAGGGAAGGTCAAGGTGGTAGTGAGGACAAGCACCAAAAGCTTTCTTCAGATCAGAGGAAGCCCTGTTCAGCTCCCCAACCAAATTCATTTAAAATAAAAAACTGTGAGCACAGCTATGTGAAGTTTCCTCCTCCTGGGTGGAACAGTCAGGGGAAGGGAGAAGGAGACGAAGGGGAGAGGGAGGAAGGGGAAGAAGGAGAAAGAGTGAGAGGGGGAGGTGAGGTTAGTGTAGCATGGCCTGGCCAGGGCCACAACCGGGGAGAGAAGGGAGAGGAGATTCCCCCAGTTTGCATATGCACTGGCCTTGTCTCTGGAATGGTGCTGGCCCAGCCCCAGCCACCCCCGTGCCCACCTGCCCACCTATCTGCCTCAGGTGTCTGGGAATGCTGGTTAGAGGCTACCAGGGAGGGGAAACTCCAGGGGCCGGCCCCCAGGAGCTGAGGTCTGAACAATACCTTGGAGTCAGAATATAAAAGTCAAGGGACTCAGGGGTGGGCTAGGGTGGGGTGGGGGGGGTGGCCATCCCCCCTACTCGCCCACCTCCCAAGAAGCAGGCTTGATGGTCAGAAAGAGGATCCTTGAGGCCAAGGGGTCTCTGTTGGGGTCTGTGCTAGGCTCAGCCACTGTCACAACTGCTGCTGAGGCGGCTGCTGTGGGCAGGGCACGTGCAGCCGGGGAGTCAAAGTGGAGAAAGGGGCCGAGGAGCCTGAACTGGCCCCTAGTGCTGGCTCCAAGCCATTCTGGTTCTCCTGGGTGCTGGGGCTGCCGGCGGTGGGCAGGGGTGGGGGGGGGCCCTCACCCCCAGTCTCCTCCTCCAGCTCCTCCTCCTCCTGGGCCTCCTCGGCCTCTGGCCCTGAGCTCCGTACCCTCTTTGGCTCTAGCTCCTCTCGGGCTGGGTCATCGACCTCCCCACCCCGGTCCACCTTCCGCCGCCGCCGCCTCTCCAGTGCCCGGCCCCGTGCTCGGCTCCCATGGCGCTCTGCCTTCTCCAGCTGTGATTACAAATAGGCGAAAAAGAGGTGCGGGACAGTAGTCAGGCCTGGGTTCCCTGCCTGTTTAGCCTGACCTCCCGGCCCTGCCCTGCCAGTGATCTCTCTCCTCACCTCCAGAAGTGTGCGAATCCGCTCCAGGTCTGGAGGCTGTCCAGCCTGCAGCAGCTGCCAGATGCTGTGGTTCTCATCCAGGGTCACCTCAAGCAGATCCCCCTCCAACATGAGCTCCTCCAGGGGAGCTCGGGTTGCCTCAGGCAGCTCCAATACAGGGCCAGTCAACTGTGGCAACAGTGAGGACAGCAGCTCCAGGTCTGGGGGGGGGTCGCAGGGACAGGCTGGGTTAGAGGCTGCTCCTGGTCGTATCCCCAACCCCACGACAGGGCCAAGGACCACATGGGTCACTCTGGTGAGCCAACAAACAGCCTCCCCACACCTAGACCTACCTCTCTTACCTGAGCCCTCCCCCGGGGCTACCTTCTCAGGACTGATCACGCTGTCTCCGTTCTCCAGTAACTCCTGCACCTGCCAAGGAGAGCAAGTACAGGTAGTGGTAACTGAACTGAAGAACCAAGCCTTATTGTTCCCCTCTACCCCAGGCTTGGGACCATCCGCCTCCTAGAGGAGGGCAGACACAGGCTGCCGGCATGGAGCATTCCAGGGATCTGGACAGGATGCAAAGTGGGGCAGGGAGGCCAGGCCAAAGGAGACCGAAAGTCAGAGAGCAGGGGCAGGGCTGGAGCCTAAGTAAGGGCAAGGGTTAGGAGACAGGAATTTGAAGGCGAAAAGAGCTGGGCTGCGCAGCTCACCTTAGGCATATCCTTGCCACTGCCTTCTCTGAGAGGGTCAGAGGCAGGGGCTGAAGGGTAGGTAGGGGGCTCCTCGGGCCTGGGTTCAGCCTGCAGCCGCTGGCGAAGCTCGGCCAGCCGTCCCAACAGAGCAGTCACATCCTCAGAGGCTAGAGCCTGCCTGGCACGGCCTTGCCAGCTGATGGCTCTCTCTGTGAGGCACTGTAGGGCCTCGCCCTCAGGCAGCCGCACAGGCAGTCTCTGCAGCGCTACCAGCAGTGCCAGGATGGTCTCCAGGCGCGGGCGCCGTGAGCGCATGCACAGCGGACACAAGAATTTAGTGTCCCACTCCCACCAGGCCAGCAGTGGGGATGAGGTGGGACCAGGCCTTGGGGAACTGAGGAGGCGGGGTACCGACACACATCGCCCATGGAACCAGTCCTGACACAGGTCACACTGCAGAGCTCCCACCCCGGCCGGCACCTGCCCACACACACAGATGGAGGTTGCAGAGGAAGCTGTGGTCGACGATGCCAGTGGACTGGGCTTGGCGGAGTTGGTGCGACGCAGCTGCAGGATTCCTTCCTTCTCCTTCTGTTCCCCCTCCTTAAAGGCCACGATCTGCCAAGCCCAGGACAGGGGAGAAAAGGTCAGCAGCCCATCCCTCCTTTTCTGGCACCATGAATACCCCACTCCCAAACCAGGAGAACTGAGGCCCAGGAAGCAAGCGGTCTGCCCATGGTCACCCGGCTCAGACACTATCGTCGCCAGGCTCTTCTCCCCATCTGAGCCCAAGCTCCTTACCACAGAGCCTGGGTCCCTGAGGTCCTGCGCAGACAGCCCCAGCAGCTCTGTGTCAGATTTGTACAACCCCAGCTCCTTCTCCATCCACCGGCTGCGCTTGGTGCTGTCTGAGCCGGCGTCTGCACACGGGCAGAGCACCTGAGGCAGGCAGACAGAGGGGGAATGTCCGGGCTTCCCCTACCTCCCACCCCTCCCCTCCCAGTACCCCTAAGCCCTCATGTTCTCATATTAGCTGTCTCACAACAGCTGGGCCAGAGGCAGAAGAGGTTATGGGTCAGGGTCCCAGGCCTCACCTCCAGCAGAGTGTAGCAAGAATTCTTCTTGAGGAAGGTCTTGGAGGCCTTCTCCCTCCAGGAGTGCGCTGTCAGTACCTGCAGCTCTAGCTGTCTCAGCTCCTCTAACCCCACAGGTAGGTCCCGGCCCACAGCCACCAGGCCCTCCAAGTCATCCAGGCAGGGGTAGTGATCACCATTCTGGGACAGGGGCAAGAGAATGCTCAATTCAATTTGCTAGCATCTACCGATGTAACTCTGTGCCTGGCCCCGAGCTGGGGAGATGAACTGGACTCACAGTCTTGAGGCAGAAAAACAGGGATCATCCTAAGGAAGGCACACCCACCTGGCTCCCAAAACTCCTACATCCACTGGCTCAGCCCCCAAGACCACCAGACTGGTTACCTTCTTGTAGTTTGCCTCTTCTATTCTCCCTGCCCCACCACTCTCACCCTAACAGTATCCTATCTTTCCTCAGGCCAGCCTCGCAACCCTTCCACACGCTGCTCACCAAGCAACGTTTTGATTCCTCATGATGAATTGTGCCCTCTTCCTCTCTCTAGCCAACCCAACTCAACCCAGCGCAGCCCAATGTATGCCATCTCTCCCAGCTGGACTGAAGGTCTGGGGTGGAGGGTAGGGGGCAACAGGGTCCTCACTTGGATCTCGTCCACATCAGCAATCCAGGCCCGGGCCTTAGCAAGAGCCTCCTTTAGAGCCTGGATGTTGGGCAGGTGAACAGGGATGTTTTCTGCCTCATGAATTATGGCCTCAAGCGTGGCTGGTGGATGCTTCTGCCTAAAGGTAGGGAAAAAAAGAGGCCTCAGTCTGGGGTGGTCTGCCTGACCAGAAGCCCAGCGTGACCACCAGATATAGCAACATGAGCCCCTGGGGCTGCCACTTGGGCCTACTTTCTTGTATTCTGCCTATGGGTGGCTGTCAGTCTGTGCTTGCTCCAAACTGCATGCCTCCAACTTCTTCCATAGCCCCCAAGCCTCTGCTCATCTGCCAGTCTGTCAGCTGCTGGCAGTGCCTACACACACAACCAGCAGTATTAACCTGGTGCTGCAGTTTGTCAGATTGCTCCAATGCACGGTGTCTTTCTACTGACACCTGTCCATCTGTCTGTTGGTACTTGTGCTCCTGAGTGTGTGTAGATGTCTGCCTGTGGAGCTAGTCCTCTATACAGCTCTGTATCTCTCCATCTCTGCTTCCCCATAAGACCACCTCTGCCTCTATATATAATACGGAGTTAAAAACGGGGGGGGGGGGGGGGGTGAGGAGAGTCAATACACCAACACAGGAGTCTAGTGCCCAAGGCCACCCAGGAGAATCACCTTCAGCTTCTCCACTGAACTTTGAAGGTTGCTGTAGAGCAGAGAGGGGAAGAGGCTAGACCTACCTGGCCTCCAGGCAAAGGTGGGCCTTTTCCTCCCAGCGTTCAGCAATGGTCAGCAGCTCCTGCAGTTCGGCTCGGGCCTTGTCCACAGCAGGGCTAGGGGCTACACTGGCACCCGCGACCAACAGTCCCCGCATGACAGCCAGGGTACCCCTTCGGGCTGAGGGGGCCAGTGTGCGTTTCACCTCATCCAGCCATCGCGCCTGTTCCACCTGCCGCTGGAGCTGCTGGGCCTCAGGTACCTCCACCCCCAGCTGCCGCCCCCTCTCCAACAGGGACTGCAAGAGCCCTGGACTGGAGGGCAGTGAGGCCAGGGCCTCACGGGCCTCAGCCTGGTAGGCCTCCACCTGTTCCAGAATACCCTACCAAGATACAGATGAAGAACAAACTCCTCAGCAGGGCCCACACAGAGGTCCCACCACCAGACACCCACGCCCTGCCTATCTTCTTACCCTCCAGTATTTGGGAAGAGCCTAGCATGGGCTGGGCTCTCCTCCTTTGGCAGGCCCTAATTAGTGCTTCCTAACACTCACTGCCCACTAGAATACCTTGTGGCATTTGTTAAAATGCAGATCCCAAGGCCCCACCCCTTGAGAATCTTAATAGGGTTTAAGTCCCTGGAGGATTTTGATGTATAGCACCAGGAGACCCTCTGCCCTAAAAATACTCTGCTATGGCTCTCTCAGAACTCCTGTGCTCACACTGGTGTCCACTGCCCTCTCCATCCCACTTCTCTACCTTCCTGAATTTGACTCAGCTTTCCAGACCCACACACACCCTTGTTACTTCCTTTCTCCTCTTCTACCGCCACCAGGAAACCTTCCCTGGACTCTGCATCCTCTATTTGTACCCTTACCACCTAAACCTCAAATCCTACCTCTAAGAGGCAGTTTGTTAGACCCTTTGCCTCCTAGCTCCCATTATTCTCACATGTGCATCCTGTCTCACCCAAATACTTGACACTTGTGAAAGGAAGCAAGACTGGACTGCTGTTCACGTCCCCCAACCCCCGATCCCTCAGCAGCACTCCAAGTCTACCCCTCCTCACCTGGACATCCCCAATCTGGTGCATGGCACAAGGCAGGTTGTTCATCTGGTCCAGAAAGGCCCGGAGCTCAGCCAGGGTCATCTGTAGACCAGCTACCCTGTGGGGGCTATGGAGTTCCACATGTGGGGTTTCAAGTCCAAACCCAGTCCCCTCCCTCCATCTCTATACTAGGATCCAACACCTTTCCTCAAACGTGCCCACCTTGACCTCTCATACTTCACAGTTCCCCTCAAATGCCCAGGTTAGACAGAGGGTTTTAAGATACATGTGCATTCATATGAGGGGAAAGAATTAGAAGAGAAGAATATAGGATATATTGGGGGGGGCCTTAGAAATTGATGGTAACAGAAGCTAGACTTTTCAATCCATCTTCTACTGTTAACTCTATGATCAGGTTTATGTTTGTGTCCTTCTCTTGTCCCTAAACCTTCCACAACACCTACCTGCCCACAAAATCCCTCAGCCTCTATGAAATCTCCTTCAGGTACTGATAAAAAGAAACATTTCTAGCTTTCTTAGCACTCTTCTAGCTGCCTGGCCTTCTTGCCCTCCCCAACACCTCCCACTGTAGTGCTCATAAGCCTCCTGCTGATGTTGATTGCCTAATGGTACTCAGAGTCCACCCCCATTGTCCTTTTCCTAGGTGCTGGCTCCTCAGCAGGTTATCTGTGCTCAACGCCTCACGCTGCCATACCCAGCTTCCTGGCCGCTGACCAGCCCCAGAGCCCGGGACACACAAGCCTCTGCCTCACTCAGGCAGTTCTTGAGTCGCTGCAGCAGCTCACTGTTAGGAAACCTCCGCTCACGGGCCTCAGACTCCAGTGCTCTCAGCTCTTCAAGGCCTGGAGAGAGAATGAGAGCGGCAAGGAGTAGGCAGTATTGAGTAAAGGCAGAGGAAGGGGGTGGAGGGTACAGGAGAAAAGGGAATAGAACTTGCCTGTGGAGTCCCTCCGTCCCCCCATCACTCACTGCGCTTCCGCCCATCCTCCACCTCCAGGGCCACTCGCACTTTGTTGGCCCAGGTGTCAAAGGACTCAGCCCGGACCTTCAGCTTATGGAGCATGGCAGGGAGCTCATCCAAGGTGTACCGATACCTGGAGGAAGAGGGCAAGAAAGAGCACATTTGGCCCAGCTCTGTATCCCCCTCCTTGGCCCACTTCCTCCAGGTAGGCCCCCTGCTCACCGCAGGTACTGCCGGCTACTGGAGCACTTGCAGAGGTCATTGATGTGGGAAAGGCAGACAAGGCCGTCTGGGCAGTCATAGCAGGCCAGGGCTGATAGAAAGCACGTGGTCTTGCACTTGATGCACTGGCGCTCATCATCCGGGAGCAGCTCAAAAGCCTCTCGCTCAGCTTCCGTGATGCCCTGGGGGTATCCGTTATATAGAACCAGAGCAGGGCCAGAGAAACCCCTAACTCAGCCACCACTGAGCCCCCTAATAGACTCAAATCTGTGCTAAGAGCTGTTGGGGGGACAGAACTCCACAGGAGCACACTGCCTCTGTGAAGTCCAGATTCTCAAAGGTGGGGGAATCATACGAAGCAGAGCAAGATCAGTGTGGGCTGACAGGAAGAAAAGTCAGGTAAGATTCAGATTGGCATAAAGGGCCTTTAGGGTGAGAGAAGGTGAGGAACATGGTGAACCAAGGTACCAGAGAGGTGGCAAAGTGTGGAAGTGGCCAAGAGAAATGCCGTGTACTGGGGAATAATGCTGGCTTCCAGGCACTCAGCACCCACTGTGTTCCAGGCACTGTGCTGGCTGCTTAGCAGGCAAGGACACACTGCATACACATCTATAACTTAGAGAAATAAAACTCTATGTGCTTGTGTCCAGTGTTTAATGATACAATTTTTTTCCCCAAAAAACACGGCCTCCAAACCTAAGTTAATGACTTCATCTGTTGATCAGATGAAGAAAAATCAATCCATTCCAAAAAATGGAGAAGTCAGCTATCTTGGAGTAATTGAAAGACAATAGGACATTATATATTAGGGGCGATTTTAGGGATTTTAGAGAGAAATTTGGATTCTAACAGTTTTTGTCTTCTATACTGGAAAATCACATGCAGAAGAATGAAACTGGACCCTTATCTTACATCACTCATGAAAATTAAGTTGAAATGAATTAAAGACTTAAACATAAGACCTGAAACCATACAACTCCAAGAAGGAAACAGGGAAAATGCTCCTTGACATTGGTCTTGGCAATGATTTCTTACTTCCTGTACATGATACCTACCTAAAGCATAAGCAACAAAAGTAAAAATAAATAAGTGGGACTACATCAAACTAAAAAGCATCTGCACAGCAAAAGAAACCATCAACAAAATGAAAAGGCAACTCAAGGAATGGCAGAAAACATTTGCAAACCATGTATCTCATAAAGGGTTAATATCCAAAATATATAAAGGACTCATATAACTCAATAGTAAAAAACCAAACAGGACAATTAAAAATTGGGAAGAGGACTTGAATAGAGATTTTTCCAAGAAGACATATAAATGGCCAATATGTGTACATGAAAAGATGTGCAAGATCACTAATCACCAGGGAAATGCAAATCAAAACCACAATATCACCTCACATCTGTCAGAATGGCTTATTATCAAAAAGATGAGAGATAACAAATGTTGGAGAGGATGTGGAGACAAGGGAACCTTTGCACATTGTGGTGGGAATGTAAATTGGTGGTCACTTTGGAAACCAGTATGGAGGTTCCTCAAAAAATCAAAAACAAAATAACAAGGTCCTACTGTATAGCACAGGGAACCATATTCAATACCTTGTAATGGTCTATAACGAAAAATAATATAAAAAGAAATGTACATATATAAATGAACCACTATGCTGTATGCCAGAAATTAACACATTATAAATTGACCATATGTCAATTTTAATTAATTAATTAAAAATAGAACTGCCCTATGATCCAGCAATCCCTCTTCTGGGTATATATCCAAAGGAAATGAAACCAGGATCTCAAAGAGATATCTGCATTCCCATGTTCACTGCAGCATTATTCACAATAGTCAAGATACGGAAACAACCTAAGAGTCCATCAACGGAGGAATGGATAAAGAAGATGTGGTATATATACACATATGATGGAATACTATTCAGCCGTAAGACAGAAATTCCACCATTTGTGACAACATGGATGGACCCTGAGGGCATTATATTAAGTCAAACAATTCAGATAAAAACAAATATTACAGGATATCACCTATCTATGAAATCTAAAGAAGCCAAATTCATGGCAACAGAGTAGAATGGTGGTGGCCAAAGCTAGGGGGTAGGGGAAATAAGGAGATGCTGGTCAAAGGGAACAAATGTCCAGTTAGATGAGCAAGTCTAGGGGATCTAAAGTACAGCATGGTGAATACAGGGGGGAAAAAGAATAGGCATTCAACAAATATTTATTGTTATTAGCTCTAATTTTCAGATAAGGATATCTATTTCACAGGCCTATCTCATTTTACTAAGGAGGAAACTGAATCTCAGAGTCAGTTAACTTACCCAAAGTGAGAATCTGACTGTAGCCTGTTTTGACTCTGAAGCCAGAGAATGCTGTTTTAAGGATGAAGACCCTAGGTATTCTCAGATCACAGACTCCTCTGAGAACTAGATGCAAGCTATGAGCCCCCTCCCCAGAACAGTAAACACACAAACACACAATCTTTTACAGAATTTTAAGACAAGGAGTTCCAAAACCCTTCTCTGAGGTAAGGGCCAAGTGTAGAGAATTTTGAATGTCAGGGATGAGAGCATCTACTCTTCCCACCTTGCTTTGGCTCCTTCCTGTAGTCTAGCACAGGTCCAGGGTCATCACTGAATTACAGCACTGAACAGAGAGAAAAAATGATGCCCAAAAAGCTGAGGGGCTCACCAATTGATACCACAGACTGACAGGTCCCAGACTTCCAACACTTACCATAGCTGCAATTCTCCTTACAACCCAAGCTCATAGGAAAGTTATAAATGAGCTTTAAAAGAAGAAAGTATTACCCTAAACGGACAGCAAGGGATCCCTCAGAAGCAGCATTCCTTTGTAATCCTATGGACAACTCTCGCTAAGTCAATTCTCTAATTGGGCAAGTTTGGAGCTTCAGGAAGGCAGCCGAACTACATGAGTAGCGGTCCCACTGATCTATGCACTCAACTGACACAGTTATGAGAAATCTATTAAAGGAAGACCGCCTTCTACTTGGTAACATTACCCTCGGTTAAGCTACTGAACTGTACGAATGTAATAAAATGGCATTTCCTAAGAAATGTTTCATATTTCAATCATTTTCTTCAATGTATTACCAATGATAGCATCTGCTACAGTTCAAGTGCAGTAATGATGCTTTGACATAAATCACCTTCCTCAAGCTTTACAACCACCTTGTAAATTAGGTATTTATTCCCATTTTACAGAGTGGGAAAGTAGGACTATGTCACTTGGAAAGGTTATCCAGCTAATCAGCAAGTAGGGTTTCCATTTGCCAGTCGGTCTTGTTGGGTTATTTACATAATGATAAATAGCAGTTATACCAGCACCCACTATGGGTCAGTTACTTAACAAACATCTTAAACCCACTCAACTATCCCAAAAGATAATCACTACTATGATCCCCATTTTTTTCAGACAGGGATACTGATGTTCAGTGTCATAAATTAACTTGCAAACAATCATTTGTAAATGGTAGACACTGGAATGTGGTTTCCAGTCCAGGTGTGTCTAGTTCTTTTCACTACTCCCCAAGAGTAGAGGCAACATCTTCTACTTCTTCGTCCCCCAGCCTCTGCCAGTCTAGGGTACACAATCCAGGGCACTCTTCTCACCACCCACCTTCTCTAGCAGCGCCTTTCGTAGACGCCGCTCCTCCTGCACCATGATGAACATTTCCTTGTGCACAGCTGCTGCAAGGTTCAGGTCCAGCTTCTCTGGACAGGCAGCCATCTTGCAGATGAGCTCCTCATGGGAGAAGACGCAGTATCTTCGGAGCCGGCGGTAGTGCTCAATGCACTGGCGCCCAGCCGGCAGCTGTGGACAGGTTGAAGGTTGAGTATGGCCAAGTCTGGAGGCCATGGTGCCTCACCTTCCCCACAACCCTCCTCCTTCTCCCTGCCAGCCCGTCATTCTCCAGACTCACCCAGTCAGCAGTGCAAAAGTTGACGGCCTCAGCAAAGTTGTAGCCTTGGTTGAAGCCACTGTGGTAAGCACGAGGGAAGGTAATGACGAATTCTCCTGCACACTGGTTTGTGCGAACAACCTGAGGAAGAAAGGCCAAGGTCATTGAGACAGAGGTTTTTCAGTCTGCAGAAACCTGATCTAAGTGCAGGGTCCTTAAAGAGGCGAAGGAAAGCCTCAGGAAACACAATCTGACAACGGATTTGCAGACTCTCCAACTCTGAAAGAAAGGACCATTGGCCTCTGCTCTCAAGGTTTTGATCTGTGGTAACAAGAAGATTTGAATCAAAAGCAGGAAAGGTACATACCAAAATATTCCAACTTCTCTAGTAATTTTTATGAAAATTCAAAGTATCACTTTTCGTTAATAATTATTGTTACCAGTCACATATGCAGTCTCAAGAGCCAAGTGGTTCAAGATTTGTTATGAAATCAGCAGGCCCTGCCATTCTCTATTCCCCAGAGTCAATCACTTTCACCTACTCTGATTATTTTGGTATTTACCTCAACAACCCTAAATGATAAGCCTCTAGACTGTCTTAAAAACAGGCTCCTCTGTATAGCACAGGGAACTATATTCAATTTCTTGTAATAACATATAATGGAAAACAATCTGAAAAGAAAATAAATACATGTATGTAAAAACAAAAAATAGCCTACTTCTCAATTTGCTTATTATTTTCTATGCATGTATTAGTAATTTAATTCCAATCTTTTGGCCAAGCGTCCAACTCTCCTCTCACCCAACCCTTTTCAGCTTTCTGTAGCAGTCTCTCATGGAGCCTTATGGTCAGTTTCAATTGGGACCAGCTGCCCTCCCTGGTTCATCACTCTCCCATGACAGATCTCCTGTTTCCTAGATCCCGTTTCTTTGTTCTTGGTTTGTTCCTTTGCTGTGCTTGAGCACATCCTCCAACAGGTTCTGAGAAGTGGTGGGAAGAACTTTTTTTTTAATGTTTCTATTCTGCTCTCACATTTGATAATGTGACTGCCCACAGAATTCTAAGTTGAAAATCATTTTGAAGGCATGGATGGCTCTAGTCTTCTAGATTCCAATGTTGCTTCTGAAGTCTGAAGCCATTCTAATTTTTAATGCTTTAAATGAAACCTGTTTTCTCTCTCAGGAAGCTTGTAGGATTTTTCTGGTCCCACTGTTTGATACGAAAATTCACCAGATACACCCTGGTGTAGATCTATTTTCATTCATGTACTGGGTAGGCCCTTTGATTCTGGAAACTGTCTTTCAGTTCAGGGAAATTTTTTTGAACAAGTTCATTAATGAACGATTTGATCCTTTCAGTTTTCACATATTCTCTCTTTTCCAAACTCCCATTATTTGAATATTGAACCCCTGAACAAATTCTCTAATTTTCTCTACCTTTTTCCACCTTCATCTTTTTATTCTATTTTCTGGGAGATTTCCTTAACTATTTACCTTCTAAACTTTTTTTTTTAGTTTTTCACTGTTGCCATCATAATTTTAATTTCCAAGAGCTCTTTTTGTTCTTTAGTGTGTTATTTTTAAATAGTATCCTGTTCTTATTTCATGTTTGCAAAACATGCTCATCTCTGAAGGTATTAATGAGGTTTATTTTCCTTTTCTTTCTGAAGTTTATTTCTCTCTGCTTAGCCTGTTTCTCTAAGTTGCTTTTTTAATATTTGGTTCTACTTTGTCTCCTAGAGTTTTCTTGGTTGTCTGTTGATCTCTGGCTATCCACTTATATTTAAGAGCAAGAAATGAAGTGGCTAAATGGAAGTTCTAAGTACATAGGTGAAGTTTAACTGTGAGCATCACTGTGGAGTGAACCCATTTACTCTGAGAAACTCTAGGTCTTTCCTTTTGGGCCAGATTCCCCAAAGAAAACTCTCCCCCTTTTTGCCTGAAGGAAAAAGGTCTGGCTGCCAGCGTCGCGAAAGCCAAGTGGAGGAAGATGGCTGGGAACCTCAGCATTCAGTATGTATACAATGATGAATCCTATTAGTTTCACTATACCTCCACCCTCAACTATACCTAAAAGACCTCAATCCAGAGATTTTCTATTTTAACCTCTTAAAAAGTAAATCTTCAATCTAAAATAAACAAAAAGCTATTTTCCGATGAAGCATCACTTTAAAAAAAAAAAAAAGTAAATCTTCAGTCTTTAGCTAGAGCTGAGGGAGGGTCCAGCTGCCCAGCATGGGAGGGGATCCCACAGCTTCTTCTCATATAGAGATATGAACCAACCTTTATTTTTAATCCATGCCTGGTGCCACTGACTACTGAATCTTTGGGGGATTCTGGGATATAAATCAAGTTGGTTCTCAGATGTTCAGTACTGGCTTAAGATTCAGTTTCTTATCTGTTTTCTAATTTCAAGAATTTTGTTTACCATTGTCTCTTTTATTGTTTTCATCATCTCTGTGATTTTTTACCTTAAAAAAAAAATCCCTTTGTGCCATTTTAGTAGAGTTTCAGTAAAGAATGGAAATACACGTGTATGTTTAATTTGCCATCTTTACCGAAAGTCTTACAAAGTTTTAAAAGATGAACATACTATACTGATGTTCACAGCTAAATAAGTACAGTGCTGGTATGGGGACCAATAACTTCTACTCTCTGGAAAGTAAAATTGCTGATATATACCAAGAACCTAAAATGTTTATACCCTTCAACCCAACAATTCCTCTGCTAGGATTCTAGGCTAATGTGGAGAGAATTAACATCCTAACAATACTGAATCTTCCTATTTGTGAATACATCTCCACAGTTATTCGGGTCATGAATCAGTTCCCACTTCCAATACATTTTCTTCTTAAATCTGTCCCTGCTTAGAGGCAACATCAGTATTTCTTGCTTGTATTATTGCACTGGCCCCCATTACCAACCACCAGAACTGTCTTCCAGAAAATGCAAATCTGATCATGTAATGTCCCTGTTGAGAACCCCTCACTTGAATCTCCATGTCCACATGATAAAGCCACAGAACCAACAGGCAAACTCTTAATCTTCCTTCAAGTGTCACCACTTCTACAAATGCTCTCCTGACACCCTCTTTCTAATGACCCAGTCTGTTCTCATAGAAACTCTAACATTTTATTCCCCTTGTTTACTCACCTCTGTCCTCTACTCAACTGCACATGACAAAAGGCAGGGATTGGTTTATTTGCTTTCAGGGTGTTGACCAGAGGCCTTGCACACAGAGGGAGTTCTGTAGCAGTGGTCTGGTCCCAGTCTTAATTTTTATGGATGTGAAAACTGAGTCCCAGAGAAGCCTCAAGTAGCAGAGCCAGAAATAGAACCTAATGCTCTTGCACCCTCATTTTGGCAATGTCACTGAACTATTTCCTATGCAGGTTTTTTTTTTAAAGCTCTCCTCACATTCTGCAGCTATTAAAAAATGACCCAAAGTCCATCAACTGGTGAATGGATAAACAAAATACAGTATTATCCATACAATGTAATATTATTTCACCATAAAAAGGAATGAAGTTCTAAAACATGCTATAACATGGATGAACCTCAAAAACACTATGCTAAGTGAAAAGTCAGACACAAAGGACCACATATTATTCCATTTATATGAACTATATAGAAAATGCAAATCTTCTGAGTCAGCAGATTAGTGGGTGCCTGGGACTAGGGGTTGGAAAGGAGAGTGGCTGCAAAAGGGCATAAGGGATCTTTCTGGAGTGATAGAAATGTTCTAACATTGGATTGTGGTAATGGTAGCACAACACTGTAAATTCACTAAACTGTGCACTTAAAATGGATGACTTTTATGGTATGCAAATTATACTGCAATAAAGCCGTTTTTTCAAAAAAGATGATTATATATAGTTCATGGTAAGAAATCAAAAATCACTCTAGATCAGCAATGTCCAATAGAAACAAAATGCTAGCCACATTATGTACTTTCCAATTCTCTAGTAGCCACATTAAAAAAGTAAAAAGAAACAGATGAAATTAACATCAACATATTTTTTTAACTTAATATATTCACAATATTATCATTTCGAAGTGTAATTGGTATACAAAAGTATTAGTGAGATATTTCACATTCTCTGTTTCATACTACTTCTTGAAATCCAACATGTATATTTCAGTTGGGACTAGCCATGTTTCAAGTGCTCAACGGCCACATGTGGCTAGTGGCTACCAAATTGGACAATGCCATTCTAGATCATTAAACTTAACAAAAGAGATTATAAAATCCATACACTGATAACTGCTATGTCAAAATTTACATTAAAAAACAGACAGAAACAAAATGTGGAGGAAATAGAGATGACCCCTTTATTTCCATTTTTTGGAAAGCAGGGATGTTTGTTTTATAATGAAAATAATACTTACACTATATATCTATATCTATAAAAAGAAATGGCCTTCTCTCACCAAAGAGGAAGGTGGGTGAGGTGGGGGGTAGGCAACCAAAGATAGCTTTGAGGGAGCTCCAGCTGGCTAAATTGCAGCCTGCAGACATGAGAATATGAAAATAAGATGCCTTGGATTCAGGAGATACTGCCAAGCCCACGAGCCTGGAGATGCTAGGAACTACCTATAGGAATGGGCAGGGCAAACAAGAGGGTGTGTTGGTGAAGCAGCAGCTGCCAGAGAAGCTGGTGAGCCACGAGCAGGAGAAATGCTATGGAGGTAGAAGCAAAGAACATATGTTTAAAAGTCTGTGATAAAGTTTTTTTTTTTTTAAAGAGGTTAAGGATTGAACAGCTATATATTCATATACATACATATATATATATACACATACATATATATATATATACACATACATATACATACACACACATATATATATATATATATATATATATACACACACACACATATATATATATATATATATACACATCTTAGTTGTCTGAATCCTTAAGGAGAATCCTCTTCTACTCTTTCAATTCTCCTTGACATTGTGGGAAAGGACTGATGCTGTCCTGTAGGTCAGGAAGAAAGGAGTCTAAGGAAAGGTCAGACTTAATGTCTACTTCTGAAGAGCATAACTTGAAAAGTCCTTGATCATTTCCACATCTTGAGCCCAGTAATTCTCAAATGTGGTGAGGCAGAGAGGAAAAAGATACCTCCCACTTCTGCTGAGTGGAGGAAGGTTGCTTCAACTGTTGTAGAATGCGCTTCCTCTAATTCCCTAGGTACCTCAATCCTTGGTCAAGTATCACTAAAATATGTAATAAAAAACATTACTCACAGGTTACGCAGTATAGCAAAATAAGCTGAATGCAAGAAGAAATTCAGGTGAGAATCACTGACCTAGTTGAAAGCCCCACTGTACAGATGACCAGGGATTTCAAGGAGATACCAATTCAATATATACTGACTGCCTACCATGTCCCATGCATTAGACCAAGAGGCAAGGCAGCAAAGGCTGGTGGAGGGGCCTGGGAGGGGGTGATGAAGGGAGTGGGGAGGAACAGCAGCACACAGTAAGACTCAAAGCAGAGGTGGAGGATGTACTCATTCCTATAGGGCTGCTGATCAGCAACCTTTAAGATCCACACCAGAAAACTGGTGGATGCTAATCAATACTAGAAATTCCCAGGAATATAAAGCCTCTTATAGGTAAGCCAGGTTGTATATCCAGGGTGGGAGAGAAGTCCACAGAAGACAATAGGACAACCCAGGACTCTGGGTTCAGCTTTTTTTCCCTTAATGTTGAAAGATATTGGCACTTTTTTTTTAAGGTTACTTCCCCCCCAGCTTTACTGAGATATAACTGACATATAACATTGTGTAAGTTAAGGTGGAATGTCAACATGTTGATTTGATATATGTTGCAAAATAATTACCACTGTAGAACTCCGACCTGTTATGTAAGTAAAAAAGACCTACCCACTGCTATGAGAAGGGTTACAACATGGAATGTACAGCAGAGACTGTTAGGTTGCCCCCTATATTCATTCTCACCCTCTTTCGTAGTAACATGACCTCCAATTTGTAGCTGGTACATGTAGACCATCCTTAATAAGAATCAGATTTTCCAGTTTTCCTTACAGTTAGATATGGCCATGTAACTAAGCTGTGACTAACAGGAGATGAATGGAAATTATGTGTGCCTTTAAGAGCAAGGAGACTTGTCTTGTCCTGTCCTTCCTCCATTTCCCTCTTCCACTGGCTGGAATGTAGATGTGATAAGAAGCCACCCCTGAGGTGTTGCCTTCAAACTCATGGCCCAGAGGGCTCACGATCACACTGTATATCTAACCATTATTATTTTGGGTCTCTATTAGAAACATCAAATCTATAGCCCAATTAAGATAGAACAGGAATGAGAAAGGGGCAGGGGTAGATTCCAGACAACACCCACCACCACCACAAAGGACATCACTAACTCATTCCCACTCTTTGACTGTTTCCCGGGCACTCACCGGCACGCCATGGGACATGAGGGTATTGGGATTCATGAGAGTGACAAGTTGGTGCAGAAGGTCAGGCTGGCTATCAAAGAGCTCAGGTGTCAGCTTCTTCATCACCTCTTCCAAATGTTCTGCTGCAAGCGAGGGTACCCCATACCAGGTCTTCGGCTCACCCCTGGCCAAGGAGAAAGGGGACACATAGAGTGGGCATACCCAGGGTGGACTGAAGGAACCCACCCTGACTCCTTCCCTGGTTCCCCAGGGCCCCACTCACCAGTGGAGGTAGTTAATGGAGTAACTCCAGTGATCCTCAATATGCCAGCAAAAGGCTGAGAAGACCATGCCCACGTAGAGCCAGGGCACCTTCATGCCAGAGATATCTGCATTAATGTGGCACAGTACGGACTGCTCCAACACCGGCATCACATTCAGGTTCCAACCACTGGTAGCATACTCCTGTCAAGTCAGGTGTTTGTGGAAAAGGGATGAGGGTTTATGCTAAGGAACTGAGATCTTTAGCCCAGGGAACCTTAGTTTTGAGGTCTTAAACCTTTTTGAAACATCTAAGAAATATTATAGGTATCCCCTCCCCTGCCCCCTCAAATGCATTCACACAATACAAACAAAATTTCACTTCACTTCACTTCAATTTTAAGGAGGGTTACAGATATACCCACCCACCAAAATACCTGCAAGTTAAAAGCCCCTGCTCTGGACCAAAATGCACCCTTCCCTTGAGACAGGCCTAGGTTCTCATTTTCTCCTGCACTTTCAACCCAGTCCCTGACCACTTCTTATGAATGAGCCAGGTACCCTGCCAGGTACTTCATATACTTTCTCATTTAACTCTTATTAGGCTGTGTTCTTTACACACATCATCTCATCTAAATCTCACAGCAACCATGTAAGGCAGGCATAACTGCCCCCATCCTATAGAGATACTGAGTCTTTCAGATACTAAATGCCTTGCCTAAGCTCACAAAGCTGACGTATGAATCATCTACTCACCTCCTCCTCAGGTGTTAAGTGCCGCTTACTGTCACTGACAGGGAAACCGCTACCAAATTCTTTGGAATGGATGTCAGCCCCATACTCAACAGTCACGTCTTCCTCAATGCTATTCACCAGCCGCCAGAATTCCTTCTCCACGAGTTCTGTGGGCACCATCTAGGGAACAGAGGTAGCAGATGATCGTAGCCCACTGTATTCTGGCCCCAATGACCCAGGAGAGCCAAGACCATGAGGCACCGAACACCTACGACCCTAGCCCTGACACTACCCCAGCCCTCCATCACCTACGTGTACGGGCATGTTGAAGTAATCGGCTTTAAAGGAGTCAGCCATCTCGCCAAAGCTCTGCAGAGTGTATTCCCGGGTAGCCTGCTCAAAGCCAAAGGCTTCAGGGGGGCGTTTACACTCCTGAAACCCAAAGGAGAACATGTCACCAAGGCAGAGGCAAAGAGGTGGAGAATCCTCAAAAGCGGAGCTGGAATATAGGGTAGGAGTAGGGAGGGAGAACAGCCTTAGGTCTGTACTGAAGGCCCCCGAAGTAGGCCTCACTTCATAGCTCCACCTTCTTCTCCTAGCACTCCGGCTCAGTCTTTTCACTCCCCACATGCACTTCTATACTGCTTCTGCTCTTCTCCTCCTTTAGAACTTTACTATGTAAACCAAGGGTTCTGACTTAACCATGCTACCCCATGTTCTTTCACCACTATTTTTTCTCTTGAGATAAAATGTGAGTTTATACAGGGTGCTCAGAAAAGCCTTTTTATGCCCAGACTTTTTATTTCCCAGTGCCTGGGAAAACGGCACTGAATACTCTAGTAGCTCGGAGGATGGGAAATGAAGGCACCAGCTTCTAGTGCCAAACCCTACAGTATTCCTGTACTTTAGACTGTCTCAGAAGACAGAATATGGGTCTAACTCACTTTGTACCCATGTTCATGGTTTTAGATGAGAGCTATATGTAACCCAGAGCTCATGTCTGAAAACTAAATGTCAATCTGGTCCACTGGCCCACAACCACTTAGAGAGCCAAGTAGAGCTAACAGTCTTTGTTGTCTATGATACTGCTGGTATTCAAACTCCTCCCTAAAGGAATCCCCACCACTAAGGGCACTGCCTGGTCTCTTTCCTCATCTCTGTGTGTGCGCACGCGCACCTGATCCCTATGACTACAGCTGAGTCTCTAAGGCAAGAGACTACCAACATCTACTCTCCAATAACCCAGAGAGAGATATGTAGATGAGCACCTAGAATCTGGATGAAGGTAGGAAGTAGGAAGCTCATGAAACGGACCTGGCAGGGTTCCTCGGCCTCTTAGCCCTTACTGCTGCTTTGGCTGCTCTCCTTACTACCTCTCTTGCACTAGGTACATTCTCCCCATATACCTTTGCTCCTGCACTCCTCCACCCCTCAGTCTAGAAAGCCTGCCCACCTCTTGTAGTTAAAGTCTACAATACTGCAAACCAATCTAATTATCACAACAGAAGGGAAACAACTAAATAAGTACTATACCCATATGACGGATCCCCTACAAGAAAAAAATCATACCCATGAATAAATTTAATAACACAGGAAAATGATTATTTGTTTCATTATAACAAATGAAAATACACAGTAAGATCCCAAACCTGTTAAAGATAGTTATATATGTATGGAACAACAAAAAGATGAGAAGAATATATACCAGACTATTAACAATGGTTGTCTCTAGGTGGTGAGATAGGTAATTTATTTTCCAAGCTTTCTAAAAGAAACAAAGAATAAAAAACTTGGAAATCAAAAGAACATTTTTTTCTTCATCTTCCTGTCGTCCAAATCTCATTGCTGACACATTCCCTGATTATTACTCTTAGTCACTTTTCTCTCCTCTGAACTTCTACACCTGAGTTTCTAACACACAATTTAACATTTGATTATACGTCATCATGTACAATCTGTCTAATCATGAGTCTTACCACCCCAGGTGGTCTGACAGCTCCCAGAGAACACAGGCTGAGAGGCCCCCTCTTCTTTCTCCCAAAGCTCTGTCCAGCCCAGCCCAACCCCAGGGACCTAAAACATAAGACCGTGGCTGCACTGGGAGGTTGCTCTCAATAAGGCCAAATGAAGGAAGACAAGGACACCCTATGAGGCAGACACAGACTGGGACTGGGAAGTCCTTACCGCCATGACACATTTTGGGCACCGCCAGACACCCTTGGGAATCTCAGGCAAAGGAGGCAACAAGCAGAAGATGTGGTAGTTGTCATCACAGCCATCACACAGCAGGAGCTTGTCATCCTCATCCCCTCGGGAACACATCCGGCATACATATGACTCAATCTGCCAGGGGAGGGAGACAACGGTTCAGCAACCTAATCCCTGTCTAGCCTTTCAAACATCAGACTCCTCCAGACAGTACCCTAATCCACAGAGCTCTCCATTAGAAACCCACCATGCCTGCTGGCTGGATCATTCACGGCCCTGTACAAGTTAGTCATCCTAGGTCTGGAGTTTAACTGCAAGCATGTACCATCTCCCCAAATAAACGGGTAGAGCTGTGAGAGCAGAGTCTGTATTACCCAACCCTGAATCCCTCATTTTTATTCATTTAATAAACAGTGAACACTTATGTGTTCAATGTTATGCAGGACTCTGTAGTACAGTGATAAATAAGGTGTGGCACCTGCCTTCTAAAGGCATATGGCACTCCAGAGGCACACACTCAAAAATTAAAGGTCAGTGTGGAAACTGCCAATAGCAGCCCTCAACAGGGAACTGTGGGAACCTAGAGAAGGAAGCACTCAAATCAGCTGGAGATAAGGAGGGACAGCCCTGAGGAAGAACTTCACTGAAAAGGTGACACTTGAAACAGACGGAAACCTGAAGGCAAACTGAAATTTGGCAATGGGGCAGAGCACAGGGGGAAACTCTTCCAGGCAAAATAAACAGTGTGTGCAAAGGATAGGGAAAGAATGCATGGCATGTCTCAGGGGAAAAAAACAAACATACCTACTAGTAGTTCAGTGTGGCTATAGCAGAGGAGTGAGGTGGGTAGTGCTGGGGAATGAGGCTAGAGGTCAGCAGGGACTGGAACATGCATGGTAATGAGCTTAGCCTTTATCCTGAAGCAATGGAGAGGGAGTCTCCTTCTCTGTACCCTTCCAGCACTTCATGTTGACAGCACTCGATCACCCTTTCTTGTCCTTTGTTCCATGTGAGTTGGCCTTGTTTCCCCAATTAAGTGAGCTACCTGAGGCAGGGCCCACCAGGCTCACTTTTCTGCTTAGTATAACCTGGTCCAGTGCCATGCTGGGGAAATGCTTGTTGAAGGGACGAGAAGCAGAGCATTAGGAAGTCAGGGCTGGGTCCTTACAAACTGGGCATTGCTGTGGTTCCTCCGCAGCCTCATGGTCATCTTGGTGCAGGGCTCTGGGCTGTGACTCAGCTCCTCCTTGCTTTCCAGGAAGGTCTTGGGTGAGGTTGACTCCACTTTCACATCCCCACCTGACTCCTCCTTCACCACTACTGTAGGGGGGCACTCAGGCCCTTCCTTATCTGGAAGAGAGAAGAAGAGCTCTAAAGTACAGGTCTGAACAGTCAGGGCCATGCCTCCTCTCCCCACGTGAGGCCATTCTTCACAATGCCCCAGCCTGTCAGGTCTCACCTTTCTTCCGCAGAGTCTTATCCTTGGCCATGAGGCCCAGGCCCATCATCTTGGGGCCTGCCCCATAGATCTGAAGCTTCTTCAGCTCAGGATTCTTTTCAATGTCTTCCTCTGTGGGTTCCGGCTGGGAGACAAGAAGGAAATGAATCAAGACTGCTATCTGGGGCAGGCTGCCTCATCCTAAAAGAACAATAGTGTGGATTATGTATCACCTGAGCTCATGCCAGGGCTGAGGCATAGGTGGGCCAGGGCAAGAAATCAGATGGCTTTTTGGAGACTAGGAGTAAGTGAACTTCCTCATCATTCCTCTATTGGAAAGGAATTAAGATGGAATCTCAGTTTTTCCCACTGTAAAATGAGAATATTAACTACTTCCTTACGGTTACAAGGGGGCTTCAGGGTAACTTATACAAAGAAATCAAAGCATTTGACACTACCAATAAATGGCAGTGACTATTTAGATCTGCTAACTTACATGCTTCAGTGAGCCCAGGGACAGTGTCTATCATGTTCTCTGTTGTATCCCCAGTGCCTAGAAGAATGCCTGGCACATAAGCTTCTGCCTAAAGCCAGGATACAGGTATAAGGAGAAAGAAGAATTCTACCCTGATGAACAGATGAGTCAAGAAGGAACAAGACAGGCAAGATCGCTCAGAATTCAGAGAACCAAGAGAAGAGAGAGTGACACAGAACAGAGCCTTGGCCAGAGGGAGGGAGAGGACTCTCTCTATTCCCAAAGCTCTAAGTTAGAAGGGTTGTACTCACATCAGGCTGCAGTCTCTTAGCCCGCCGGCCATAGCTGTTGAACTTAGAAGGCTGCACAGACTGCCGAAGGGGGATACTGTGGGGTTTGTATTCCTTGTCCTTCTCCTCATTATCAAATGGACGTGTGTTGCACTGCTGGGGACAGGTGAGGGGTAAGGGTCAGGGCATGGGATTCCAGCCCCCAGCAGCAAGGACTTCCCTTTACCTTCACCCAATGGCAACCAAAGCTGTGGTTTCACCCTCCCCCCGACCAATATCAATAGGTCCTGCTCAATTGGTCTTTACCACTGACACAAGCACACATTTTGGGAATTCTTCTTATGCCTTTGCTTATGCCATTCCTCCTTCCAACCACCTCCCCACAACCATCTCCCCAATTAAATCAGACTTCATCTTTTCCCAGACCTCTCCAGCCCAAAAGACCTCTCCCTCCTGTGAATTCCTCTATCAGTTAAAACCTTATCACGTAATAGACAGAAGGCTGGCCCTGCAAGTAACTCCAGGACCTCTGTTGGAGGGCAGTGTGGGAAGAGAATAAGCATGACTAGAAAAGGGTAGAGCCAAGCTCTCAGGTCTCCAGTCCACTGAACCAGTTCCATTAAGAGCAAGGGTGGAAATCTGCACCTGGCAGGAGAAAAAGCCTTCTCCCACCCCGGCCTAGAATCCTTACCACCAGGTTGGCTCCAGACTGGTACATCTCATATGGGTAAACGATGCGTTCATAGTGGGAGCGCAGCAAGGAGCCAATGTTTTTGCCCGGTGGGTAGTTGAGGCGCTGGGCCACCCGGGCCCACCGACGATCCTTGCAGATGGCTTCATAGCCACCTTCCTCCACAACGATCTGTAAGGACAAAGCAGGAAGGGATGTGAATGTGCTATGTGTATGTACATGAGGGAGCAGGCCTGCAGAAAGGACAATGAGGACAACTCCAGCCCCTCACTGGGGGCTACCCCCTCCTACCTCCACCACTCAGACTCAAATTGCAGCAAGAGATGTCAAGAAGTTCTGATGATAGCTTGTGTGCTACTAGGCTGTACCCCTTCCATTGCAGCCTAGAGATCCAATATCCAAACCAAAGGGGCCCCCAGAGTACCAAGGGTATTAAGGTGTGGGGTGGGAAGGGGTTTGAGAAAAACCTGTTCTTACTTTGCTGAGGCTGTAGAGGTCCAAGATCCGCCGTTCTACATTGGGAATCTTTAAGGAGGAGCCCTGGATTTCCCAGAATTTGGCAATCTGATCCAAGTAGTTCAGTTTCACTCTCGTCTGGGCCTGGAGAAGAAATGGCTCAGAGAGGCTGGCCTCCCCCTCTACCTGACCCCTGTCTTCTGGCCTAATCTTAGGGGAGGAGAAAGAATACAGAACAGCCCACTACCCAGGGCCTCTCCCAGTGAACTGGATCCCAAACTCAAGGCAGTGTTTAGCCCTCTCTGCCACCTTCTAGTCAATAGGATAAGCCCAAGGTCCCAAAACAGTAGGTCGGGTCACAAGAGCCGAAGCTTTACAAATACTCTCTCAATCTCCCTGACAGGGCTGTGTAAGTATCATCATCTCTTTTACAGAAAGTCTCTGTTTCCTCAAGTCACACAACAGGTACCAAGAGATGTGAGTGTCAGGTAACTTAAGTTTTTGCTTTTCCTCAGCTAATGATTTGCTGTATAGTCTTGAGCAAATCAGTTCTACTCTCTGGATTCCCATTTTTTTTATTATAAGGGACATAAAATAACTGCTTGTCTACTTACTCCAGAAGAGTAGACTTATGAAAGGAACAGTGAAGGCTCTTTGGAAACTCCAGAATTGTACCTAAGCTCTAGACATGTTTCAGAGAATGAAGGCTCCAAAAGAGAACATTCACCTCTTCATATGCACCATGAACTTGTTCCATGGTGGCTGAAGGGTAAGAGTGCATGCTAAAGAAAGAATGGCCTAAAGAACTAAGAGATGGTATACCAAAGCAGCATTGGTACCTGGCCTAACCAGGACCCAACATGGGCCAAAGATCCTAGGCACAAGGCATGTACCATGCTTTCCTGAAATCTCAGCGACCCAAGAAGGGCTCTCCAAGGCCCCCAGGTCTATAACCACCTCACCCTAGTCAGAGGGCCTAGCTCTAGGGAGAACTAGGTAAGTCATTACCATTCATTACCTCACTCTGATCCCATTAAGGGGAAAAGGGTCAGTTCTTTCATAGATGAAGAAATCAAGGTCTATTTGTGAAAAGAAACATCCTATGGCTCTGAGAACCCTTAAGGGGCCAGGAACCCTACTCCCTCCATCTCAACCTCTTAGCTTTCCAACCTTGGCCTCATCCCTGCCTCTACCCCTCATAAGCCAGCACAATCCCTCTAGAAAATCTGCCCCTGTCCCATGGTAGGCGACACCTTGCCCTAGCTATACCCTCAAAAGACCTGGTCAGATCCACTTCTCCAAGGAACTTATAACTCCTGTAAGAGATGATTTTTGTCCCAACCAAAATAGCACCGAAAGTGACTCTAGAACAGTGACTCTCAGTAAGGGGCGATTTTGCCCTCCAGGGGACATTTAGCAATGCCTGGAGACATTTTTGGTTGCCATAACTGGGAGAAGGTACTACTGGTATTTAATGGGTAGAGGCCAGGGATGCTGACAAACATCCTACAATGCATATGACAGCCCTCCATGACAGAAAATTATCTGACCCAAAATGTCAATAGTCCCAAGGTGGAGGAACTATGGTCTAGAAGACAGGTAAGGTTTTAGGTTACGGGTACTCAGTTGGACATAATAGTCACCCCTGTAACCCCCAGACATCTAGTAAGGTTTGTGGATACATAATAATGAGGCAGAGGCATACTTCTTACCTACATCTTCCATGGAAAACTCCAGGACTTTACCTGGAACCAGCTTAAGGGCATCTACTCTCATTACCCTGGGGCATTCTTAAGCCCTTAGTGGAGAACCTTACCTTAACCATGCAAAAGGCCTGGACTTCCTGAACAGAACATAAGGGAGAGGGAAAACCCTACCTGCCTGACCCCCTCGTCGAAGTTTGTAACCATTCCAGCTTCCCACAGACCAGTTCTTGTGTTGTTCCCACCCATCCACCTCACCTCCCACCTTACGAAGCACCATGAAAGGAAGGCAGGAAGCACAGGGCTGTAGATGAATTGGATAGATGAGGCCACATTCAGCTGACCAAGCAAGAAAGGGTCTCAGCCAGCCCCATGTTTCTTTTTTGCTGACCCAAGTAGGGTAGGTTAGTTGACAGGGGAGCTTCAGAAGTAGCAAAACTTTGTGGAAAAGGGACATCCCCAACCTTGGACTATCATATCAGGGATGCTAAATGCCCTTGCTCTTGGTTATATTCAGAGCTCTAAAGCTTCCTCCATGTCCTCCAGGCAATTTCACAGAAGAGAGAATAAAGGCCTAGTTAGGTAAAGTACCTTCACTAGAGAAGGTATGAGGGAAATGGGATCAGAGCTCAGGTACCCATTCTCCCAACCCCGCCACCAGCTGCTAGCCTTCTCACCTCTAGTTCATTCAGCCTCTGGATTCGAGGAGTAAACCTGAAGTTGTCCACTTCTACAGCAAAGGGTGGCTGCCAGTCCTGAGTGGGTACAAAGGGGAAAGGGAGTTGGGTTATTCCAGCATAGTGCAAGACTAGAGGGCACCAAAAGTAGCTCAGCACCCACTCACGCCTTCCCAGACCTCTAGCCACCCCAGACCTTTTACTCTGGCAAACACACAACTCACAACAGGGCTTTAGCAGCCCCTCAAGTCCACACCCAACACCCCATGCACATACCCTGGGAAATGTCTCCTGAGTCCCTCCCAACAGTACAGTGCTAGAATTTTCAGAAATAGAGAGATGGGGCCCAAAACAGTTGATCCCAAACTCTCCCTACGCCCATATTAACCCCTCGTCCCCAAGGCATGTGATGTGCTGTAGGTCACGTGTCTGGAAGTACTGGAAAGCACACAGGATCTGGAATCAGAAGACCTGGATTCATGTTTTAGCTCCACTACTAACTAGCTATGGGATTTTACCTTCCTGAACTTGTTTTCTCATCTGTAAGGTGGGAATATAAACTACTGCCCTGACTTCCTCATAAGACTAATATGGAAAATCAAACTGGTTTTCAAATGAAAATGTTATTCAAAGGAATCATCATTAAGACTTGACATCTAAGGCTGACCCCACTACCTAATACACATGCAGGGTAGCTCAGCTCCAATTCTGGCAGGATTTAAAGGTTTGGGCCTTTAATGTCCTCACAGTTTTTTAAAGCTTGAGACAGACACTGCAGGGAAGAGCAACGAACAAGGAGCAAGAATCTGCACCACTCACCTGGTCAGAAAGGCTTCCTGTGGGTCCTCTTTCAAACACCTGCCCAGTACAGGAAGAGGCAGGGGAGGAAGCAGGGGGACAGGGTCCTAAGTGCTGGGATGCCCCACTGACTGTGGTAGCAAAGATTAGGAGGATTTGGGGAGGAGGAGGGAAGTCAGGGAAAGATAATAAAAGTAGGGGAGACTCTGCCCTGCCAAGTTGGACACTATTGTGTCCTGCCCAAAGGGCAGCTGTGAAGAGCCTCCTCCCCAATTTCCCCCACCCTCAACCTCCCATGCAGTCCTCTCCTCCCCAGAGCCCTGGCTCTTGCTGGGGTGGTGAAAAGAACCTCGGGCAACCTAGACCAGTGCCCTCATTTACCTAATGAGGAAAGTGAGGCCCAGAGAAGAAATGTGATTTCTCCAAAATCACATGCTGAGTTAGTGGCAGAGCCAAGACCAGAACCCCTGTCTCCTAACCTCCAGTCCAAGGCTCTCTACACTACACAGGGATACCAGTGTTCACACACACAGCACACATGCATACATATGGAAAAGGGGGAGGGAGACAGTAAAAGAGAAGAAAGAGCCGTTGAACTCTTATGCTCACATACTTTTAGAAAATGGGCCAGAGAATTTACACTTGCATGTATACACACCTCCCACCCCCATACCCCCAAAGAAGGTAGCAAACACATGGGACTCAGTGAAGCAAGGGAAAAAAAAAAAAAAAGACTAAAATAATATGGCTCAAGCCCAGACAAGTTCCCCATGCCCTCTTGCCTCCCATCAGTAGGGAACTCCCCTCAGCGCAGGTAACCCAGGTAGAAAGGTGCTCAAACCCCAAACTCCAGGCACCCTATTTCCTGATGAATCAAGTTCTAGATAAGAGTAAGTGCAACATCAAGCAACCAGACAGAAAATGGCAGAACTCGAATCCTCAAGCAGGAGCTGTGGATGCAACAGATAGCTGGAGAAGGTCCAACAAACCTCCCTACCTGGCTCTCCCTGGGACCTACAAGCTCCCTCATCCTGTCTTTAGCCCATCAGTATTGTCAGGATGGTGATAAAAAGGTTGGTTACCTGATGCAAGAACCAAGGCCCTACCAAGCTCCCCAGAGTCTACTCCAGGATACCAACACTCTCCTACCTCTCATCTTCCCCAAGAGTAGCAGTTACCTGTCTAACAATTCAGAACCCAAATCGCCCTTCCCCTGTCGTTCCCCAGGCAAACCTTCAATTTCCAAGTTCCCACCCTGGGAACCCAAGCACCACTCAGCTGAGTGCTTTAAAATCCAGCCAGAAGTCCTGGCTGCCTAAAAGTGGCTTGGGAGCAACCCTACAGGAGGGAAAAACAGAACAAAACCAGAGAGAGCCAGGTCTTGGATCGGAGGAAAGCATGCTGTTGGGGTAGAAAAGCATAACAAAGGACAGCCCCCTGCAGGTCACACACACGCACACGCACACACACACACCAGGGACATGTCATATTTCCCACTCTTGGTCCCCCAAGGAAGGGTAACAATACCTGGACAAAGCCAGCCTGCCTAGAGAAGTCCAAGATAGAAAAATGGAACAGATAGAAAATTCAAGCCTTAACTACCCCCCTATGTCAGATATGCCTCTTTCCCACAGGCCTGCAGGTTCACTTCAGGGAGTGCCTCCTCGAGGTCACCCAGGACTCCAGCCTCTCCTCTCTACTAGCCCTCCTGATCTCTCACTACTCACTGCCACTCCCTCACCATGGACAAGGATACCTCAGAGATCTGTGGCCAAGCTCCAACAAGGAAGAAATTAGCTTACCCAACACCTCCCAGAGGATCCATTTGAAACCAGCCTAGATCTATGGCTGGGCACCAGAAAGCACCAAGTTGAACAAGGAGGCCTGTGGTGCCCTCCTCAGGTGGCAGAGAGGTTTCCCATCCGGTTTCAGCCAAAGACACCCACTCAAAAATACCCGGTTCCAGACAAAGTCATTTCCTGCGAAATCCCAAGTGGTGACTGAAGAATACATACCATCATTTCTCCTCCATGCTAGCAAGGTGGCAGCCTATCCTAGACTTTGGGGGACTTCTGGCCTGAAACCAGGCCTAGGAGCAAAGATATGTCCTTTTATCGCTGACCTCTGGGAATCAAGGGTTCCAAAGGAGGCGGACTTCCACTGGTCCATTCTGTTTCTGGGAGTCCAAGAATATCCTATCCTCTGGGACCTCCTACATCCCAGGACAGATGAGAGTACAAACCTTCTAAGAAGAACTAATGCCCCACCTCAAGCTGGCTGGTCAGACTCTCCACAAAAGTCAAACCTGGGGACTGATGTGCAGGAAAGGTCCAGATATTGCCTTCAACAGGAAAAGAAGGGACAATCCCTGAACCCATCTCAGGGGAGCCAAATGGAGAGCATTCCCTGTGAGACTGATTTCCTTACTGGTCTACCAGCCTAGAATATTATCATAAATGGATTGGCCTGGCAGGGTGTGAGTAAATATGAGTCAACCCACATAGGAGCAAACCAATGGCCACATCAACCTTCACAGTCACAATAATTACCATTTATCTAGTGCCTATTACACACTGACGCTACCTATTTTAATTCTTGAAATAACCACACATGGGACCCATTTCACGGGCTCAGAGAGATTACGTTACTTGTCCAAGGTCATGCAGCTGGTAAGCCGCAGAATGGAGTTTTGAACTCAGGTCTGTCTCCCTGTGAGAACTGTGATCTTTCCACTACACCACACTGCCTGCCTTAAGAAAAGAGATGCCAGTAAATGGGAGAAAAGCCTCATTTAGTGCAGCCTTAACCTAGGTGGTGCGGGGTAACCAAGAGATGTGCGGGTTGCCTCCCTGTGAACTCTCCCCGGGCCACTAGGCATCCCTGTATTGAATCTTAGTAGGAGTGATTCTGAAGGGCGGGGTGGGAGTGGGGGGTGGGTCTCCGACCTGGGGCCCTCACAGCACGAAAGGACCCCTGGCCCCAGCACCCTTTCTCCGACCCACGTCGCATCCACAACGGTCCCAGCCACCCCCATTTCTCCACACACCTCAAGCTGCCCTCCGCCCCAGACTTCTCCGCCGGCTATCCCAGTTATTCATCCCCGGCCTGGTCGCCAGAGACCACCGGCCCAGAGCCTTACCGCGGGTGGGCGGATCTTGCAAATGCCTGACTTCTCGGCGATGGGCCTGATTTTCGCGATGTAGCCAAGAGGGTCTCGGAACTCAGCCCAGCTAGGCTCGAACACCGGGCACTCCGGCGGCGGTAGAAAGTCGTCGGACCCTGGCTCCATGGTGGGCCCTATGACTGGAGGGCTCGGACCGCCCTTAAGGACTCATGGCGGACGCCGCTGTGTGAAGCCGAGGCACTGCTCGGAGACTAGGCCCTAAGCGGGGCGGCCGCCGCCCGCCGGGGGCCCAGGGGGCGTGTAGCTGCCGCGCTCCGAGAGGCTCAGGCTGACGCTACTGCTTCCGCCTCTTCGTCCCGCTCCGTTCCTTCCAAACTCTGCCGCTGCCTCCCAACTACCGCAGCGTTCACCACCAGAGTTACCTCCCAGCCGCCGCGGCCTTCATCGCCGCCGCCGCCATCTTGGTTTGTCAGCGTCTCCCCCTCCCCTCACCACAACAAACCGGATCCCTCCGCGGGGTGTCCCTCCGAGCCTCGTATACCTTGCGTGAGGCCAGGCCCTAGGAAACCTTCATCCCGTGGGGACTGAGCTGAATCCGCAGGCGTGGGTTCCCTATCAGGAAGCAAGAACTCAAAAGTGCCTCCCAGACGGAGAGCAAATAGTCCGCCTCAGCGGCGGAGGAAGAAAGTTGTAAATAAATATCGGATCCTCTTTCCGGATGGAGCGGCGGTGCACGTTTAAAGGCCAGTGGTGCGCATGCGCGGTATGAGACAGACCGGAAGAGGAGCTGGCGTCGGTGGGTGGTGGGCCCGAACTGGCACCCCCTAGATGACCTCAGCCCTAGCGCGAGCCCCGCCCCAACATGCTCTCGGTCTCCCGAGTCTTTCCGGTGTGGGCCACAGCAGGCAGCTTCGGGTGTCTGATTGCAAGGAACCCTTTCTGCCGGCCCGCAGGTTGGGAGAGACTGTGTTCAGAGTTCCCAGCGCTAGGCGCAGACACTTCTGAGGCTTTGAAAGAAGGAAGCTGGGAGGCTGCTCCCTCCCCGGTGATTGTGGATATTTAAAATCCTGGGTCCTGAGAAGAGGAAGGAAATACTTATTTTGTCCAAGGTGTCGCATAGAAGCCTCTCAGAGTTGGGGCTTACCCGCAAAGAGTCATCTTGTTAGCATTTTAATGAACACTTCTAACTGTTCTCTATGCACTTTTATCGTGTCTATATTTGTGGCATGTACCCCTACAAAATAAGCCCGAGTGTGTTTGTGTATTTTTTTTTAACTATCGGATTTTAGCAACAGCATATTTATCGCTACCAGTGCGCACCGCATGAGTCACCTACTGTTTGCCCATTTGTGAACCTCCAGTGTTTCAAATATTTGTGTACGTGGATTGTATTTATTGTGTACAGCCTCTGTCATGCATTTGAGTACCTTTATGTGTACATCTGCTCCTGTTGTATGCATGCTTGTGAGCAGTTTCTGAACAAGTTTATTGCAACTATGAGTATCAAATCAGTACTTTTAACCATACAGCAGGCATCTTCTGCATTTGAGGATCATCTAAGTTATTCATCATTGTGGGCCCACTGCATACAGTTTGAACACCTACTGTGCACATATTAAAGTACTTATGTACATGCTGATTAAGTACTTATTTTGTGTTCCCTCATCAGACTGAGTTCTTTAAGGACAGGGACCATGTGGCCATATACATCCTTAGCACTTGGCATGGTAAGCAGTAAATTAATATTGAGTAAACAAATGAAAAATGAATGTATATTTTTGAGCAGCCTTAGTATATATTGACTGAAAATAATATATACTCTTTGCAAACATTTCCCATGCATATTAACCATCTGCGGTAAGCTTGACTATGTTTGAAAGGTGGAGAGTGTCGTTCCTTCATTCAGTTAACTATTCCTAATCACATACCAGTGATTAGGTGGCCCAGTGGTATCCCAATTAGGTATATCATTCTACCTACTTCAGGATTGAGCTAAGGACAACCTCTCTGAGGGAGCAGGCAACACCAGTAGGAGCTCACACCCTGGGGTCAGACAGGCCTGACTTCTAGTCCCCCAGCTCTGCCATTTTCTAGTTATGTGACCTTGGGTAAGTCCCAACTTCTGAAACTGAATAATGTTGTATGGGAATGGTAATACCTACCTTGCAGGATTGTTGTACAGTACCTGGCACATAGAAGGCCCTCAGTATCTGTTAACTGTTATTTTTGAGAGTAAATAAACAAAATGTCCACAGGGAACTATATTCAGTATCTTGTAATAACCTTTAATGAAAAAGAATATGAAAACGAATATATGTACATATATGTATGACTGGGACATCATGCTGTACTCCAGCAACTGACACATTGTAACTGACTATACTTCAAATAAACAAACAAACAAAATGTCAAAACTCATTAAGAATCACAATGATCAGTACATATATGTAAACTAAAAAAATGTGCAGTATACTGTATATATGTATTTACATGCAATTTAAGGTATATGTGTAGTCAAGCTGTAATAATTCTACCTAATAAAACTGGGAAAGGTTAAAAAAAAAAACTCATTAAGAATCTCCTGTGTGCCAGGCTTTGTGCCTAGTGATTTCAGAATTTTTTTATCACCTGAATCCTTAGGTTGCCTTGAATGTTTGGAATCTTTGTCCCTACTTGGCTTGTGAGGAAACCTGTCCCAAGCAATACAAATAGTAAGTGACATCTCCTTTCTAGTTTTCTGGGTGTCAGAGGAAACCTCAGCCCCTCTCCACCAGAAACACAGGCCCATGACCCAACTGAACAACTGTCTGGACGGGAAGCAGAAAGCTAGGCAAGGTGATGCTGATAATAGGAAAATCACCACCCTCTCACATGTATAAGCATCTAACAGCCCACATAGCTCTTTCATACCAATTATTTCCCTTAATCTTTGCAACAGTCTTGGGAAAGATGTAGGTCAATTTACCCATTCTGTAGATGCGGAACCAAATTCCAGAAAGATTAAACATGGGAAGTTGCTAACTCCTGGTCAAGTGCTCTTCCTATTATCTGCTCCCACCAGTAATAGAATTAGGCAGGAGAAGGGTGAGGAGCCTAAAGAAGATAAGAGAATATGCCAAATCTCAGGCTGAAGGAAGTTGGGCCTTTTCATCTGGATGCAGCTCAGTGAAGAGCAAAGAGTATGAATTAGGAGTCAGGAGACCAGGTTTGGGATCTTGGCTTAGCCTAGCCTTCCCATAGCCTTCTCTGAGGTCTAGCCCAGACACCACCCCCACCACCCTGGAAGGGCAAATGGAAATTGCATAGAATCTTTAAAGCCAGTCAAATCCAATTCATTCATTCATATACATTAATTAAATTCTTACTATGCACCAGGTAATTTTCTGGGCCCTGGGACTATAATGGTGACAGACATGGTCCCTGCTTTCCTGCAGCTGACATTCACTCCCTGAGATCTACCAAGTACCTTCATAAGCCTTGATTTTCTCATTTATCCAATGAGGCCATATAATCCCTTCCTCACAGAGCAGTTATAAAAATTACAGATAATGGTGACCACCATTCATCAAAGGCCAGGTGCTACAAAATAGGTATTGTTATCCCTGTTTTACAGATGAGACCGAAGCTCAGAGAAGTATAAACTTACTCAAGTCACATGGCTAGTAAGTGGCAGAACCAGAGTTCAAACCCAGGTCTGTCTGACTGTTGTACAATTCTGCCTGTAGAAGTATCAGATGGTGTCCCCCACACCTCCAACCACAGTAAGGTGCTTAGGAAGTGGGTTCCTTTCTCAACCCTTGGCTCTTGCTGGGAACCAGCCAGAGTCTGAGCACTGCAGGGTTAAGAATTGGGAAGCAGCAGAGAGCTCACCCTGGACTAGGGGCTGAGTTGGCCTCACCCACCCACCTGGGAGAGAGGATTTGGCAAGAAACTTTACAGAGCAGTGACTGGAAGACTCAGCTGGGCTCACAACCACACTCACCCTATCCATGTTTTCTGAATGAACTGGATGAGAGTGCCTTTTTTGATTTGTAAAATAGGGTCCTTTCCAGTTCTGAAGTAGGTATGAGCTGTGAGTTCTAATTCGTAAATAGCTCTGGAATTTAGCCCCTCCTCCATATGCCTTTTTCTAATCTGTTCATCATGAGAACCATTTACTATCTCTAGCCTGGATTATTAAAAGAGCCTCCTCAAGAGATCAAGGTGTCTGTGTGAATTCATATATATATATATATATATATGCATATTATGTGCTTAATACATAGACATAACAATAAAATAGTATGTTCAAAATAATGATAATTCCAAATGAATTATAATAGGAGTGGATTATAACTCATTGAGTAAAATAAAAATCCATGACTCCACACTGATATAAATAAAATGAGGAAAACGGGAAAGCTCTTCCTTGAAAGAATGATGGAGTTAGAAAATCATCAATAGATGCTCAAACTTTTTCCAAATAAAAAAGCTAACCCTTAAAACATAGCTATAACACCTAGTGCCCAAATCTTGGTTCCTAAATGCCATTTTCAACCAAAAAGAACCAGAGCTCCTTGGAAAAAGTGGCTGATTCTAGGGCTGGGGCAGGGAAAGTACAAGTGAGGCCTGGCTCATCTTGTAGTGCCAGAAAACAAGAGAGCACTCAAGGAAGGATGGAGACCTGCCAAAAGGACACAGGAGCCAGCTTGGAGGGCCTCTTGCTGGCCAAATCTGGGGCATTTTGAACATCAAAATAAAGAAGGATATTAATGTGTTATAACCCTTTGAATACAGAAGACACCACAGGTCCATGAGAATATAAATAAATAAACCTAGGAGAAGGGAAAGCTCTCCCTTGCCCTGGAAAGCCAACTAATCCATGTTAAAAGAGTGATGGCATTTGACAATCAGCATTTGACAACCTCCAGAATACTCAAGTGAATGCTAAAACTGGTGGGTGAAAGTTTGAGGAGTAACAGGATAGTTACATAATTTCAAGGCATCTCTCAAGGTACTTATTAATTACGAACAGAAAAATAATAACTTTACAGTGGACACACTCGTAGCCCAATGTGTCACCTGGTGTTTCTTTAGCTCCTACCGAGGCCAGCCGGCCGGGCTGAGAAAATCTGTTGGCAACAGAGGAATGAGGCTCTGTGGATGGCCCTCCTCTGCTTTGGGATGTGCCGTGCCCACCACCTGGGCTGCCCTCTCCCACTCCTTTCTCATTATTCCACTAACATGACATACTCGCACCCCTTTGCATATGCTGCTCCCTCTGCCAAATGCCCTTCTTTACCAGGCTAATTCTTTCTCACCCTTCAAGACTCAGTGAAAGGAGCAGTTCCAGAAGTGCTTCCCTGACCCCCACCCCTACCCCTGCCCGAAGTTGGAGTTTCTGTTTCTTTGTGCCCCCTCACATGCTGTGCTTCCTTCTGGGCATGTGCTTATTATGTTGTATTGACATTATCCCCTCCAGGCTGTCCTACTTCTGAAAGTCTTGTCCTGCACTGTCCAAAATGGTTATCACTGTCCACATGTGGCTAGTGAAACTGAAATGGAAAAATCCAGTTCCTCTGTTGCAACCAGTGACATTTCAAATGCTCCACAGCCACATGTGGCTAGGCATCACCGTACTGAACAGCACAGGTAGACGACATTTCCATCATCCCAGACAGACGAACAGGACAACACCGGTCTAGGATAAGAACTCTGTGAGATTCTAGGAACTTTGTCTTTTGTTATGCATTGTCCCTCCTCATCCATATCCCCAAAGAGATTGGCAATAGAACCTTTGAGGACAGCCAAAGAGCTTCTTGTCTTCAGGTGTCCAGAGAAATGGGGAGGTGAGGAGCCAAACACCCCTCCACAGTCCGGACGGTGAGCCTCCAGGGAGGAGGAGGGGGTAGAGCAGGAGGGGGTCCTTGAAGCCCATCTCACAAGAGTGAGAAAACCTGCGTCAGCAATGGTGGGGGAAGCACATCTGTCAGAGGGGAAGACATGGGTAAAATGCTGAATTTGGAAATTATGCACAGGTCTTTTCAGGGAATGATGAGTGGAGAGCCAAAGCGTGGGAGAGAAACGAGAGTTCAGAGTATCCAGATCAGCTGGGGCAAAACGGTTGAGGACTTCCAACATCAAGACAAGGAGTTTGCACTTGTTTCTGCAGGTGACCGAGAACAGCTGACTGTGTGTCTGGCAGGGGGTAGGCATTTCACGCGCATTTCTTAACAACTGCCCTGCAAGATGATTATTCCTATTTTATAGGTGAAAGACCAGGCTCTGAGAGACAAGGTGACTTGCCAAAGGCAACCTGGTCAAGTCTGACTGAGCCAGGATTTGAGTGCTAAAAAGATGAGCTCTGGGAAGACAAAACCCAGCAGCAAGCTGAAGGTGGGAGAAGTGGGAACAACCAAAGGCAGTCCAGCTTGGTGGATCAGGGGAGAAACAAAAAAAATGCTGATTGGACTTGACTCCAGACCAAATACTTAGATGGCCCCAGCTGCTGCTTTTGCCTAAATGTGGGTATGAGAAAGAAAACAAAGATGTTGATCCAAGCTACTAGAGTGGGGCCATCCAAACCGCTCCTTCTTAGAAGCCATTCCAGACTCTAAGAAGATCCCCCCAAATATTTCCTGACTGCTGCTCCTGGGGACCCTGATGACCCTAACCGAGAGCCAATGACCCCCATTCCTCCTAGGCTCTGCTGAGACCCAGGTCCTGATCAGTGGTGCTGGAAACATGTCCATTTCATAGGGATGCAGTTTGGGGGACAGGAAAAGGGCCTGGCCTAGAAGTTAGGACCTCCCCCTGCCCCACCCTGACTTATTGCATGACCTTGGGAAAGACATTTCCCCTCTCTGGGGCCTAACTCATCCTCTGGAAACTTTAGGGAATGCACCTATTTGTTATCTAACACCCCAAGATACACACAGAACTCTTATAACACACGTTTTCCAGCCCCTGGCTTCCTGGCCCAGATCGCCCCTCACCACACACACACACACACACACACACACACACACACACACACACACCCTTAAGGACAAAAATGTGGCCAGCCATGGGGAGAGACGGGAGGGCTCCAGGGCAAAGCCAGGCCAGCGATAGGAAGGGTGAGACTAGATCCCACAAGAGTAGACAAAGTATCCAACCTGTGAAGGGAAGAGAAGGGTACCAACTTGCTGAGCACCTATTCCACACTGGCTGCTAGATATCTGTCACCTCACACCATCATCACAACCCCATGTGGCAATGGCTTATCACCCCAAGTTTTAAACTCAGGAAACGGAGACTCAGAGCGGGTGCCTTTTCCGAGGGCAACTAGGAAGGGAAAAGCCCAGAATTTGAACTGGATCTCCCAAGCCCAGACCCTTGCCACTGTCACGCAGATTGTTAACAAAACGAGACAGGAAAACCTCCCTCACCCACACCTCCCACCCAACCAAAGCCTCTCACCCACCCAGGTGCCTGAGTTTCCACCATCAGTGACTCACCTCCCTGAGCTAAGGCCTCTCTCTCCCCTCCCTCCCCGGGGCTCCACTGTGAGGAAGGGGGCGCAAGGAGGAGGCAGAGGCGGGAGGTGAGCACAAGGTCTTTTATGAGGCATCAAATATACATTCTTATATACAAGGAGGAAAAAAGACAATGCCTAAACCCCAGCTCCTCTCCATACAGCCCCTCCCTCTGCTGCCCTCCCCCGCCCCCAAGCCCCGGGGTCCCTGGGCCTTCAGACAGCCAGGGTCTATCTGTCTGTCTGTCTGTACTGCAGCTCATGGTGGAGAAGGGAGAGGGTGGCAGGAGCTGAGAAAGGAGCTGGCTATGTGGGGCAAGAAGAGGAGCTGGGGCTTGTAAAAAATATATTTATAATAAATAAACAGGGCTGTAAAGGGGCTGGGGAGGCAGCGGAGAGTTTGACAGACAGAAGGACTCAGGCATCCTGGCTCCCAGCCCCCGCTCTGATGGCTTCAATCTCTGTCTCAGGAAGGACATCCTGGGCTCATGGCGGCCCTCTGGGAGCCCCTCTCCCCAGGGCCGATGCTGGGTGCCCTGCCCCAGCGAGGTGTGTGTGGGCGATATCTGTAAAGTGCATCGTCTTCAGCTGTAGGTGGGGTAGGTGTGAGGGCATGGGGAGGGGCATGCAATATGGGTGAGTGAGGACAGTGCCCTTCTCATCCCAGACCTGAGCCCCCTGCCCCAAATCTGTCTGGATTTTGATCAGGATAAACACGTTGCAAGGACAGGCAAGGTCATGAAGCTGAAGAGGTCTGGGCTTGGGGCCCACTGGAGAGAGGGCAGCAATTGGTTCCGAAGAGGAAGGACTGCCTCACCTGGGGACCAGCATCAGTGGGGGCCCACCCACTGAGGGTGCTGACAACTCCACGTCCTCCAGCAGGCAGAGAGACACCTGGAGGTGTGTTGCCAGGCCCTGAGGTCAGAGAGAGGGCCCAGCCAGCTGAGGTTTGGCCACAACACTACAGAGCTCCCTCCTAGCCTCATGAGGCCTGAGGCTCCCTGGGGAAGCCTTCGCCCTCTTGGCTCCTGACACCTGCCCTTCCCTACCAGCCCAAGCTGACAGGAGCTCACACTGGCCTGGAGGTCTGAGGACACCCAACTAGACCTCCAGGGAGAGGCGTAGGGGAGAGGATGAAGAGGGGGAAAAAAGAGGCCGAGGATCTCTGAAGGGTCCTCACCACTCCGCAGAGCTCAAGAGCCCTGCATACAGGCTTCATGTGGCAAGGAGCTTTGCTCAAATCTGGAAGGAAACCCCATGGAGACGGCTGGGGCTTTAGAGGAGGGGTCCCGAGGCAGGGAGGAAGTGGGGAGGAGGACATTTCTATGTGTATATATATTTTGGAAAAACTGAGGAGGCAGAGAGGGTGTGAGGCCCCTCTCCTGTGGCTTCCCCAGACCTCCCTAGTCCCCAGCTCGCTCGCTCCATTCATCAGACCACGGTGCTGATCCGGCTTGGCTTGGCCTTGGGGTTTGCAGTGGGGGGATTGGCCGTGCCAGGGGGCCCAGAGGCGTGCAGTGGGCCGTGGGGGGAAGTGGGCGGCAGGGGCGAGTGCGGGGTGTGGGGTGAGGGTGGGGGTAGGGGTGGGTAGGAGGGGTGGGGTGGGATGGGTGAGTGCGGTGACAATGGTGACTGGGGGTGGTGGGGGTGGGAGTAGGAGCTCCCTGGTGGCCGGGATCCAGGGCCCCCAGCGGCCCCCGCTGCTGGCATCATCTGTGGGTGGTGGCTGAAGATGAAGTGCTTGGGGCCCTGTTTGTGGGCTGGAGGGTGCTGGGGGGCAGGACTGTACAGGGGCAATGGGGAAGTGGGCTGGTGCAGAGGGTGGCGGCCATGGGGAGCAAACTGGGGGTGTCCTCCAGCCCCCCGTCTGGGAGCTCTGCCTGGCCGGCCCAAGGTATAGTGCTGGGGGCCCGGGACTGGGCCGTGGGCATGGAAGTGGCGATGTGGCCCCACAGGAGGAGCCGAGGCAGGAGGTGGGGGGATGGAGCCCAGCTGTGGCAGGGGCGGGGGCTGCTGAGGTGGTGGGGGGAGAGGGGGTTGCTGGGGCGGGAGGTAGGGTGGTGGGGCAGGGCCTGGTCCTTGGCAATACTGGGCATGCAGGGCCTGGAGCTTGGACTGCCCATCAGGTAGCACCCCCAGGCCACCGTGGCTGTGACCATGGTGGTGGTGGTGGTGGTGGTGGTGGGTGGAAGAAGCAGAAGAAGAGGAGGCAGAGGCCTGGCCTGTTGGCGGTGGTGGCATCTGGAAGGGCCCCTTGCCCCGCTTGCTTCCAAATAGGGAGCCCAGGAAGGATGAGGAGTTGGAGACGGGCCTCTGGCTCTTGTACTCCTCTGGCGGCGGGGGTGGGGGCGGAGGTGGCATCCTCTGATGAGGGCGTGGACTGCTAATAACAGACCCCTGGAAGGGGGGAGGGGGGGAAGTCAGGCTGGTCTCCAGGTCCTAAACCCCCAACCCTCAACTCCACCCGGTCCCTGAGGGCTGGAGCTGGGGAGACAGGACCCCCCATGGCATAATGAAAACCAAGTCACAGTCCTGTACTTGTACATGGAGCACCCCAGCTTGCAGAGCTCTGCGGTCACATCCACTATCTCATCTGAGCCTCAGCTGGGTGAGGAAGAATTAGCAGTACCTCCTCCTCATCCCCATTTGGCAGGCAGGGAGTATGTTAGGCCCAGAGGGACAGAGTGACTTGCTCCGGCTCAAAGAGCAGCCCTGGGAGGTAAGAGCTTCTCTTGGCCCAACTCCAAGGGCACCACTACTTGGAGTCGGCCCTGGGGTTGAGAGGGGGCTTGGGAGAGTGGAAGACAGACTGAGAGACAGGCAGAGTGAGGACAGACAGAGTTGAGGACAGATGGAGAGAGTGGTTGGCTGGGAGAGGCAGCCGCAGGGTTCCCGGCAGGGAAGAGGGGGAAGCAACAGGTCCCCTCCTCCTCTGGGGCTCCACGGGAGGCGGGGCAGGGCTCATGCAGAGGATGAGTGGGGCAGGAGCCGGCACTTACTTCGATGGTGCTGTCCAGCGATCCCACGCTGTTACGCCGCCCCCGCTTCCCTGCACCCACAAGCAAGGAGCCCAGCGTCAGAGCAGCAACCCCCCCTCCCCACCCTGCTGGGCTCCAGAGCTGGGCACCAGGTCTGGGCCCCTCCCGGGGACAGACACCCCTATTCCCTTTCCCCCGTTGAAGAGGGGGAGGTGGGGAGGAGGAGAGGTGGAAAAGGAGGAGCGAGAGGAGGAAAAGATGGAGAAGGAGGAGAGGTGGTACCAGAGAGACAGAAGAGGAAAGAGAGGAGAGGTGGAGCTGCAAGAGAGAGGGGGGCTAAGGCTGTGGCCCGACTTCACACTCCCTGGCCCAAACCCTGGGCTCCGCCTGTTCTGACCCGGCTCCCAGGCCCCAGGGCTCTGGATGAAGGCAGGGTGCGTGCACGTGTGGCGGGTGCGAGGAAGGCTGGCAGTCAGTGATAGGAGGCAAAGAGGACACCCAGTCCCACGGCTCCCCAGCCAGGGCAGGGGTCCCGGAAGACTTGCCTGCATCTGAGAGGTCTCTCAGGGAACTGCTGAGGGCGCCCCGTTTGAGCCCATCGCCTGCCCCATACGTGTCCTCCAGGCTGCTTCGGGCCAGCGTGCCGTTCACTGAGTCCTTGGCCCCTCCAGGCTGCGAGGCATTCGGCCGCATCATACCCTTCTGCTTCTCCAGCTCCGCTGGGTGGCAGTGAAGGAGACGGGGAGAGACGGTCAGGAACAGGCGTGAGGCCCCGCAACTGACTCCAGCCCTCCATGGGCCCCCCCTCTTCTCGCCCACTCTGTCCTCAGGCCTCCTGCTTCACCCCCTGGATAGCTAGCACATTTCCCCCAAACCTCTGCTCCATCTCCTAAGCCCTGCAGTGCCCAGCCCTTCTTAAGCCACCTCTTCAGGCTCAGGCTTCTCTGGTCTTCTCTCTGTCCCTCTCCAAGCCTGCTCCTCCTGCTCCTCTCCCCTTGCTTCTCCCCTCCCCTGCCTGGTCTCCCAAGCCACCCCTCCCTGCCTTTGAAAACAGAGCTTTACAGCGGCTGCTTTGTTCCCAGAAGGGGCAGGGAGACCCTCTGAGCCTGTGGCGAAGGGCACTCATTGCAGAGCCCGCTCAGTTCTCAGATACCTTGCTCCAGAGCAGAGGGCTCCTGGAAGGACAGGAGCAGGAAACCAACGGGAATCGAGTCCTCTATTAGAGGCCAGTAGTATGCTGGCTGCTATGCGTACTTGGTCTCTCTCAGTCCTCACACCAGTTCACAGTATTAGCAGCCACAGTTTTCAGAGGAAGAAACTGAGAATCCAAGAAGTCATAGAGCTCACCCTGGGTCATACAGCTGGAAATGGGGGAGCCGACATTCTGGAAGCAGGTCTGCCTGAGTCCAGAGTCTGTGCTCTCTGGCCTTCCACCCCCACCTCCCTGTGGAGGTCACGGAGACTTCTGGTCATCGCCCTCCCTTCATCCTGGCATGCACACCCCTCTCTCTGAATGTCCCCAGGGTCTCAAGGATCTGGTGAACTGAATGAGCGACGCTGCCTTGCTGAGGAGTTAGCATACACCCTGGAACTCTGAAGGTCTCACCAAGGAGCCGTCCGCCGCCTCTGTCTGTCTGTCTGTCTCTCTGTCTGCCTGTCTCTTTCTCCTTAACACCATGTTACTTAACTGTGACTGCTTAGCCTGGAGAACAGAAAGCTTGGGGGGTGTTGAGAGGAATGAGAGGTAATCACTCTTTTTCATTATATAGGATCAAAATGACTTGATGTGGCCCCAGGGGGCTGGGAGGAAGGGTCCCCAGGACTTAGCTCAGGAACTGGAACATGGGGAGGGGAGAGGAGAGACGGGGAAGGGGAGTAACTTTTTTGGATGCCTTGGGTGTTCAACAGTGATGTCCTATGAACATGGGGGACACATCTTCACCTTATCTCATTGAATCTCCAACTCTGTGAAGGAGATTTCACCATCCCAATTTCACGTATGAAGAAACTGGGGCTCAGAGAGTCAGGCAACTCACCCCAGTTTACCCAGATAATAAGTAGCAGAGTTGGGATCTGAAACTAGAGTCCTCCAATACCCTGATTCTTCTCCCTGCTGCCTTTCAATAAAAGGAAGAGTTGGCTCATAATTAGGGCTTGGAATAATAATCTGAGGTTAAGAGGTAATGAGCCTCTTGTCACTGAAGGTATCCAAGCAGAGGCTGAAGGGTTCCTGGAATGAAGGTAGGAAGTTTGGACATGCTAACCCTCAACTCTGAGCTCCTCAGAGGACAGGATTCTTAGTGTCCACAAGGCACTGTATCAGATGTGGCTGGGCTACTCACACTCCACGCGGTATTTCTCCATCTCCTGCACCTCAGCGATGGACTCGCGCAGGTCGGATGTGAAGCGCAGCCGGTCCTGGAGGCTGGGGGCGTTGAAGATGATGAGGACTTTGCGCTCCCCACCAGGGACTGCAGATAGCAACTTGATCCCAAATTGGTAATCTGTGGGGAAAGGGGAGATCGGGCACCTCTGTCAGGACTGAAGCAAGGTGGCCCACATGTGAAATAATTTTTCTGATGTCCAACTCTGATCCAGCCTCTTCTCTGCACGAGCATCACTGGTGGCTCCCCTTTGCTCCAAAGCTCCCAGACTCCTGGTAGTCTTGGCCCTGGTACTCCCTATACTCTGGGACATCGAGGCAAACTGAACTCTGGCTGCTCTCTAGAACCCTTTCCTTCATGCCTCTGCCTCTACTCACATTGCTTCTGCCACCCAGAAGGCCACCCATCAAAGCTCCTCTGGCTCAGTCCTTCAACGTGCAGTGTGATCACCATCTCTTTGGACCACCAGAAAACATACACGCCACAGTTCTCTGTGAGACCATGAGCTCCCCAGGGCACAGACCCAAGTCACACTCCACCCTGGCCTGCCTTGTATCCCAGGACCAAGTAGGTGCTTCGGAGACCTTAGCCCAGTTGTAAAGGAGTCCCAAAACTGGAGGTTGGTGTGGACGAAGGATGAGCATGGGGGCCATGGAAAAGACTCTTGGGATGCTGGGATCGAAGAAGGGACTCACATGAATTCTGGAAGAGCTGCATGTGCATTTCCACGAGGGGAAAGGACTGACGGAAGCTGTACGTCACCAAGATCTTCTTCTTCTGGAAAATTTTGGTGACCTTTGGCAGGGGTAGGAAAAAGACAAGAGGCAGGGTTTGGGGTGGGGAATTTCCATATGTCAATTTCTTGTCGCTGCCCTCCCCACCCACTGCCACTAACAGACATATACACACAAACACAAATACCCACAAGTTGGGGAGAACTGAAGCTTTCGGAGCAGAACAAGAGAGACAGGAGAAAATGTAAGTTCCTGATACAATGACGAGGCACAACAGGCACTGATGAGTTTTTTTTGTTTTGTTTTGTTTTGTTTACAGGAAGTAACTGAATGCTGCTCCCTCCAGGAAGCCTGTTCTAACACCTCACACGGATTCCCCCGCCCCCCATTTTCCGAGCTTCCAGAGTGCAGGATCAATGCCTTTCACCAATAGGCTTTAGGAGGGCACTCTGAGTGTGTGGTTGCCCTGCCAGACTGGGAGCGCCGTGAGGAGTCTGGTTTTCCATCTTGCCCACTTCTACCAGACCCAGCATACTTTAGCACACTTTAGCAATCTCCAAGAAACCGATGTAGACCTTGGACAACCCAAGGTCTTTATCAAGTATGTGGGTGCTCTGGACTCAGCTAACATCGGTTGCAAACACCTCAGACAATCTGCAAGTGGCATTTGAAAGCACATTATTTGAGTTCAGGATGGTTACAGGACATAGTTGTGTGAAGCATTTTTTTAGCCCTTCGGACTATGAACTCCCCAAGACCGAGGACTGAGTTTCCCTCATCTCTGTGGACCTAGTACCTAGCATTTGGGCTGGACACTCACAGGTGTAGGTGCATGATGGGCAGTGAAATGTTTACTCAGCACCTGTGTGGGCCAGACCCTTCTCTGGGTTAGGCTAGTCCACATCTGATTTCTTATCCCCATGACAACCCTGAGATGGGGATTAGCTCCACTTCACAGAGGAGGAAATGAAGGCTCAGAGAGGGCATTGGAGGGGTTTTATCTCAAGCAGCAGTTCTCAACCAGGGGTGACTCTGTGTGCCCCCCCCTAGCAGAGGGGGGCATTTAGCAATGTCTGGAGACATTTTGAGTTGAAGGAGTGATACTGGTATCTAGTAGGTAGAGACCAAGGATGCTGCTAAACATGCCACAATGCACAAGACAGCTCCCACGACAAAGTCTTTTCTGCCCCAAATGTCAATAACACCGAGGTTGAGAGACCTGCTCTAAAGGAGAGAAGACCAAGGGAGGACAGGTCACTGTCCTCAAATCCCTGAGAAGCTATCTCAGAGCAGAAGGAGAACACTTATCCTCTGTGATCCCAAGTGTTGAGTGGAGACTGTTGGAGGAAACTCATTGAGAGACAGATTCTATTAATCAGAGCTGCCCGACCAGGAAACTGGCTGCCTTGGAGGAAGGCAGCCGTCTGTGCCTGCACTCCTGCAAGCAAAGGGCCATGCAGGAAGCTGGCTCTTTCCCTGGATAAGAGGCTGGACAGGAGACCCCGAACTTCCCTTCCCACCTGCTGAGTCCTAATAAGAGTCCCACTTGAAAAGACACATGTCTACATGGGTGATGAGCTCAGTTTTAAGAATCACTTCAAGCATCCCAACCACCAGAAGGCTGCAGACCGACCCCAGGGTCACAGGTTCACCTTCCTCCAGCCAACCCTCTGAGCTATTGAGGTGGGCAGGGCCATTTCTACCACTTCCTAGATTGTAAATCTGGCATCTGACCCCACCGTCTGTACATTTTCTGCACCCGTGTGGCTGCCACTACCTTCAGATGGATACTCCAAATGGTGAAGGAGGGCAGAGGTGCCCAGATGACATGGCAGAGCTCCTCATCTGCCACGCCTCCACCCACCAATGTTAACTTGGTTCACACCAGACCCAGGGTCCCAGTGCACCACCACCCCTCAGTCTCCCTGCCATAGTGCTCATACCACAAGGAGATCATTGAAGAGGAAGACCTCCCGCTGATGTAACCCTAGCCTCTGAGGGCGGTTTGGATCTGGCACCTCATAGAGCTGGCAGCAGCAAACCAGTCGACGGTGAGGAAGAGACAGGACCTAGATAGGCATGAAGAAATAGGTGTCAGCCAGGCCAGCCCACCAGCTTCAGGCATCTTAATACTAACAGCAAGAGGAAGTTTACCTCTGGTACATATCACTGTCACTCTGACACAAGAAGTCTAAGCAACTAAGGTCGAGGCTTATCTTTGTCCCTGCGGCTCCCTCTGTCTGGAATGCCTTCTCTGTATGGCCACATGCCACCCCTCCTCCAAATTCCAGTTCCAGCGATCTCTCTTCTAAGAAGCCATTCCTGATCCCCCTGGGCTGAAAATGACCTCTCCCTCCCATGTCCTCCTCTGAATAAACCTAACTATAAGGCAGAATATTGTGTCTTTGTCTGACCACCCCACTCCCCCATCTGTGAGTGCTCCCAAGGACAGAGACCACATCTAATTCATATCTGTGTCCCTGGTACCCATGGAAATGCAGAGTTCAGTGGAAAGGCATCCACAAACATCTGTTGACTAAAAGACTAGAATGTGTTCTTGGCTCCGGTCATCAGCTAACTATTATCTTGGCTGCTTACTTGGGATGGAAAGACCAAACCAGAGGTGGGAAGGATGCTAATATTTATTCAGCACCCACAATGTGCTTTGCCATGAGCCAGATGCATTCCCATAGAGCGTCTCACTCAACCTGTACCACAACCCCTGAGCAACGCAGCACACCCACTCCATTTGGCAGTTGAGGGGAGCCCAGGGCTCAGAGAGGGGGCATGGACTCACCACCCAAATCCTGCCCCTCTGCAGCCTCCTGAGACACTTACTGGTTTCTTGCCCACAATCATGCGCTCCACGGCCTGCACCTGGGACACATGGTCATCGTTGGTCCGCAGTTCACGCCCTTGGATGCGCTGGTAAATGCCCACCAGGAGGTCTCGGGGGATGTCTTCACCATTGTCAACCCCTGGATGGAGGGAATAAACAGGGATATATAGCATAAATGTGGGGAGTGGGTGGTAGGGATTCTCCACAACACCTCACACCCAGGTGTGGGCTCTAACAATGGCCAGGAATGGAGGGAGTGGGCACCCTTGGTCCCTTGGTCAGGATCAGACTAGGAAAGGTGCCTTCAACAAGACAGCCAGTTGCTTTCTTCCCCAGTGTGGGGATTTTGTCTAAACAATTCAGAGCATACTGCGATTTAAAAAATCAGGTACTTTTCTTTTGTTTTTGCCTTTTCTAATTAGCAAAAATAATGTTAAGTGATAATATCCAGTGTTAGTAAGAGTTCAGGGAAGCAGCCATATCTACAAACACAACTGTAGTTTGGCAAGCCTAAATATTCAGTGATTCCTCTTCTAGGAATCTGCCCTAAAGAATTACTCAGAAATATGTGCAAAGATCTATGTATGAGTGCTGCTTATGAGAAAAATTGGAAACAACCTAAGTTCTAATAGAGGATTAGTTGAGCAAAGCTGCGTACATCCATGTAATAAAGTAGTTTACAGCTATGGACACCTAGACGTTTACCAAATAATCGTGAGAAAATTCCTGTAGCAAGTTAAGCGAAAAGAGCAGGATGATAAATTGCATGTACAGCATGATTTTTAACTGTATAAAAAGTTACATATACCTAGGAAAAGAGACTAGAATACACCAACATATCAACCATGGTTGCCTCTAGGGGGCAGAATTTGGGCTGGTTAAAATTTTTTTAATAATATTCTATCTTTCCAAAATTTCTGGAATGAGCAGGTATTGGCTTCATTTGTTTGCTTATTTATTTAATAATTGGAAGGGGAAAAGATATACACAAATACAAACATGGATATAAAATACATATATGTATACGTGTGCATATCTTTATGTATCTGTATACACAGAGAGAGACAGAGAGGGAGGGGGTGAGATGGGGAGAGAAGAAGGAAGAATGTATGAAATGAATGAATGAACGAATGAATGACTAATGGCAGGATTCTGAGAGACAGCTCCAGATGGCCTCTGATCTGTCGAACTCCCTCCTCCCAAGTCTATCATCCTTCTCCATTCCTGTCTACTGAGTGAAACCCACTCACTCTTCTCCAAACCTTCTGCTAGAGAAAATGTTTTCTCCTTTGGAAATGTCGTGCCTCCTCCTTAGACACCAGGTGCTAAAGGAACAGCCTTCATCGCACTGCCTTTTCGCCTCAGCTGCCAGAGAGCTTAAAGCCCAGTCGTGCACACCCCGACAGTCAGCAAATTTGTCTTGTCTGTTTGTTTTTCCTCAATTATAGTTCCCTCTTTCATTTCTATTTAAATAATCCTAACATCTGTGCCATTTTTAGCAGGCTGCTCTTTGGTGAGAGGCAGGGCTTGACATCAGTACAATAAGCTGAGAAAAAAGGTCAAGGTGAAATCTTTCATCTAGCACTCAAGACCCTCCTAGACTGGTTTCAACTGACCTTACCCACTGGATGGTCCACCGCCTCTCCACTGTTCTCCAAACAACTTTATGTTTTCTTATCTCTGTGCCTCTGTTATTCCTACTGCTAGGTAAGCCTCCTCTATTACCATTCCGTCACATTCTCTGTGTCAAGACCTACCTTAAAATGAAAATACTGCTTTCTTCAGGCAGCACATTGGAAGTGGGTTCTCCCTCCCCTGAGCTCTGACCGTACCTTTGGCCCTGCTGGTATTGCAGTTCGCTTCCTGTCTTGTGCTGGGTGTCTGATACTACAAGTCAGTCTCTCCCATAAACCAGGGGTCCTCTTGGGTCAGGGATTGTGGCAGACACCACCCCCCACCACGGTCCTTAGTGCCCATCACAGGGCCTGGCACATGGGAGGCACTCAGTGTCCACTGCCTGGCTGGCTGGTTGGGGGAGTGAATAAAGGGATGCATGAGTGGAGGAAAAGGTACCTAAAATAATTAAATGAGCCTTTATGGGCACAAATGAAAAAGGAAGGGAAAGAGGGAGTGATGAGTGAACGGACGCATGAGTGACTGAATTAGTATAAGTCCTGTAAGAGCCAGGGCTTTTATCTTCTGTTCAGGACCTGCTCAGTCAATATTCAGCATGGGAATGAGCGAATGGACAAATGACTGACTATTTGAGTGAATTAACAAGTGAATGCCCCGGGAATACCCATCCTTGGAAGAAAGTGAGGTTAACTTCCAGGGAGCAGATACGATCTCCCTCATCCTTCCCCACTCCCAGTACCCAGGCCATTTTCCCTTCCCAGGTGAAAGACAGGAAAAGCCATGGGAGGGAGGTCTGGGGTCACCTCTCAGGTTCTTGATGAAGTCATCTAGTTTCATCTTGCGTTCAGCCTTGACGCTGGGACTGTACATGTCGGTATTGAGGAGGATGATGGCAAAAGCAAGGATGAAGATGGTGTCTGGGTTCCGGAACTGGCGCACGAGGGCTGGGTTACACACACAGTACCGCTGGCTGTGGGGCAGGAGGGGTCAGGACCAGGGTCAGGCACCAGGAATCTCCACCTACCCACCATCCTCCCATCTGGCTCCACCAACTCTCTCTTCCAAGACATACTCCCGAACCCTTTGGGTCTGTCCTCTTTCTTCAGAGTTGCCTCAAGACTAGCATGTAAAAATCATAACCACTACCCTGTATGGAGCTTTGCCAGGGGATTTATGTACACTGTCTCACGTAAGCCTATCACAGTCCTGCAAAGTAGCTGTTAACAGCCCCATTTTACAGATGAAGTGACTGAGGCCCAAACTGGTAAGGTAACTTGCCCAAGGTAATAGAGCTGGTAAATGGTGAAACCAGGATGAAAAATCCAGATCTTTCTGACTGCAAAGCAAATCCTCCTCCCATGACGGGAAACAAGTTCTCTGTAACTCTTCTGTTTCTCCTCTAAATACCCGCAAAGTGGTGGAGCCAGGATTTATACCCAGGTCTTCCTGATCCCTGAAGCATTCACAGAGGAGAATAATAGTTAAGGGCATGGGTCATGGAGTCAGATACCCTTGAGTTCAGATCCTGGTTCCACTCTTCAGTCACTGTATGACTCTGGGCAAGTTATTTAACCTCTCTAAAGTTGCCATTTCTCATCTGCAAAATGGGAATAATAACAGAAGCTCCTACCTCACCAGGTTGTTGTGAGTATTCAGTGAAATGATATGTCAAGTGTCAAACTCAGTACCTGATACCTGGCGAGTACTCAATGAACATTAGCTGTTGTTGCTAATGCTGTTGTCACTTTTTGGGTGCCCAGGTCCCAGCTACTGAGCTGGATACTTTAGGCACATTACCTCGGATCCTCACAACTGCCTTGCAAGAAAGGATTGATCATTTCCATTTTCCGGTGAGGACAGTATGAGGCTCAGAGAGGTGCCTCGTAGGCACATCCTACACTGCCTGCCAAAGTAGGAAAGGGAAGTTTCTGGAGTGGGAAAGGGGCCCACCTGAAGGCTTCGATGAGTCGTTCCACTTTTTGGGCCTCACCCTGAACTCGGATATGGGATTGGAATTTCCGGAGTGCGTCATCCAAATCCATGGAGGAGAAGTCCATCTCATCTACCACACAGCTGAAGAGCGGAGAAGTGGGTGTAGCACTCAGTTCCCCTGAAGAAAACCTCTGATCCACCCTGACCTGCTCCAATGGACAAACCTCCCCACTAACAGACTTCCAAAATCTGGACCTATAGCGCAAGCAAGTCCTTGCAAGGATGGAACACTGGATATTGAATTCATCCCAGAACATCAAAGCCAGACACATGGTTCCTAAGGGTCCTTTCCATCAACCCACTCATTTCAGGGATGGGAAGACTGAGGCTCCAAGCAGGCCATAGGACAAGCATGCCTTGCCTGGGGCCATCTAGATGACTTTAGGACTAGAGCCAAGAGAGATCAGATCTCTTTAGGGCAGAAGGGTAGGGGAGCAGGAAGGTCCAGTCATCCTGTTTTGCATAGTTTATCTGAGCAAAAAGGACAGGCTGCCCCTTCCCTCCCTCCTGCCCTCCTTTTCCAGGAACCCCTGGCCCAGCCTGCCCCAGCCTGGGGTCCTCACTCCAACACGTCTCTGTTGAACTGCTTCTGCCGGTTCCCGAGGAATTCCCCTATCATCTGCCGACTGAGGCCTTTCCGTTCCAGGATGAAGTGAGCCACTCCCACCGGCGTGTCTGACAGGAAGCCCCGCTCAATCAGATACTGGATACCCTTCTCTGGCTTCCTGCAGAAAGAGGGGAGGTAGATGAGATGACTGTCCCCCTGGACGTCTGCTCTCTGTCTCATTTCTTGAACTAATTTTGGGCCCAACCCTGGCCTCAGAGAACCAAGGAAGTCGAATATATAATTTGGTCCACTCCCTTCATGGTATAGAGGAGAAAACTGAGGCCCAAGGAGTCACTTTCCCATTTCACAGAGCTTCAAAATTTCAAGTTATCCTCAACCCAACTTACTCCTTCACTGGAGTCATGCTACAATTGAAAGAAAAATGAAGATCTAATAGAGCCTGCTCTGGACCAGGCACTTTGATATTCCCTGCAGGCACGGAGGAGTCCTGGGAGAAGGCCTGAGCTCCAGGCTAAGCCCTTCTCTCCAGGGCACAGACCCTCATAGTACAAAAGAAATGAAATGATTACTTTGTCCCCCTCCCATATCCCACCCAAACAAGTTACCACCCAGCCTCTGTGAGTGTTTCTGTAGATAAGCTGCTTTCTAGTTTTCACTCGGCCAAATCTGGGTCTGAGCTAGCCTACATTCAAAACCCCAGAGCCTTAGGACCCCCACAAGGCTAGAATTTGGAAGATTCTGGGGCCACAGGAGTCTCAGATCCATCACTTACCATGCATGACTTGGGACAATTCCCTCTACTTCGCCAAGCCTCAGTTCCTTCTCTACAAAATAGGGACACTACTATCCACCTTGCTGAGTTATTGTGAGAACTCAATAGAGGTGGCCGTGTCTAATAGGCTATAAAGATGTAAGGCCTTTGTTTTCTAATTAGCTTCTAATCAAATGTCACATTCCCATTCCACTGCTAAGTACCTGGTATAAGACCAGGTACCTAGAAAGAGCTCGGTCGGAGTCACTGAGTCTTCCAGCACAGCACCCTGCCCCCTACACCTCAAATATCCACACCCTGCTAGTTAACAGATAGAAACACTGAAGCCTAGGGAAGGAACACACCTTGCCCAGGGCTACACAGTGAGTCTGACCGAAGTCTCCTGTTTCTCAGAGCAGGATTCTTTCTATGCCATATGGCCTCCCAACCAAAAAGGGAAGGTGGGCAACCCAAGGTTCAGAATCTATCCTATAGAGAATGAACTAGGGCCGAGAGGAGGAGCATCTCACCCAGGATGACACAGCCAGGCAGAAGCAGTACCAGGGCTAGAACTGCCTCTCCCCGGTATGGGGACAGCTGTCTACTCCTGTCGCCCTGTTGCCAACCCTTTTCCCTGAACCACTGCCGGAGAGAAATACCACCCACCCAATGAGAGGATGGAGGAAGCAGGGGTCAAAGGGGTCAAAGCGCCCCCGGCAGGGTAGGAAGGGGTGAGGAGGTGGGCAGGGGAGCCCGTACTTATTGAAGAGGTTGAGGCCGATTCTGTAGTGCCGCCTCTGCACCACGTCGTTGTTGAAGGCTGGTGAGTCCCAGCTGTGCCTGGTCTCCCGCTGGTATGTCTGCTTGCACAGGCCGGTGGCTGGAGGTTCCCTCAGGCTGTCCCGCGAAGAGGAGCCAGAGCTGCAGTTGATGGTCTCGTTGGAATTGCTGGAGCTCTCAAGGCTCTCGTTGTCTCCACCATCAGAGTTCTCGCCTGCCGCCTCGCATTTCCCCAACCTCCGACCCCCAGCCACACCACTGGGCCCAGTGCCACTGTTGGGGGCTGGTGGCAGGGGCCCTGGCGGGGCTGGGGCTGGGCCCTCTGGGGCTGGGTAGTGGCGGTGTGGGATCGGGGCCCTGCCTGGTGGCCCCTTGTGCTTCAGGGTCCCATGGGGGCTGCAGCCATCGGCCTCATACACCAGCTGACGGTGGACAGAGCCGCGATCTGAGCGGTCACTCAGGTCCACGGAGCTGTCACTAGGAGGCTCAATGGTAAGCAGGGGAAGGTGGGCAGCCCGCAGCCGGAAATCCCGGCATTCCAAGCACCCGGGACCCCGGCGAGTGCCTTCCTCACGGCTACCATCTTCCCGGGTCCCTGGTGGCACTGGTGGAGGAACTGGTGGGAGAGGGGCCGGCGCCCAGAACTCAGGCCGGCCCTGGGGTGGGGGCTCTGTGCTGGGTAGTCGCTCAGGGGATGGTGGGGGAACTGGGTCATCCAAGTAGAGGGGAAGGTCACTGAAGGATGTGGCTGAGCTGTCCTCTTGCTGTTCCTTTGACTCTCGCTTCTCCAGTTGGGCTGCCCCTGGCTCCTCAGACATGGGCCCTGATGGGTGGCAGTTCAGGGCCTCGTCAATGGATTCAGCCAGAGACTTTACCTGTGTGGGAGAAAAGGGGAGGAGGGAAAGGGAGAAAAAGGAAGGAAAGAGGAAGGATGGTGGGATGGTGGAAGGGTGGGAACGAGGGAGGTAAATAAAAAGGGGGACTCTTCTTGGTGGGGCAGCCAAGAAGAGGGCTTCCCCTCCCCCACATCCACAGATTCTCTGCAGTTTGTAAAATAACTCCCAGGGAGCCATTGTGAGCTCACAGGAGCTGGAACTAATGCCCACAAGTTCTCTTCTCAGATATCTCAGTACCTCCCTTTAGGTCCGTATAGACCCAAGCCAAATGCCACCTCCCCCCAGTTCAAGCCACATTCCTACCTCTGCCATTCCCTAGGGTATACCAAAATCCCAGCTTCCTCTGGGCACCCAGAGCCCTCTGTCTGGTTATCTCCTAGAAAATCCATACTATTTAGCCTTGAGAATCTGGACCACAGCTAGTAACTCTGCCTCCCTGTGGTATCCAGCCTCCAAACTGGCTCCTAATGATTCCTGCCTCCTGGTAATCACACCCTGTGTACCACACTGTCCCAGGGTTGGTCTAGGGGATCAATAGCATCCAGGAGAAGTGATGGGATAACACTTCCGAGCTGAGGTTATGAAAGACTGTAGTTTCCATCTTGAGCACTCTTGCTCACTTGTGCTCCCTCTCTCAGACCCCTTGCTCTGAGGAAAGGCATACCATGAGCAGTCCTATAGAGATGCTCATGTGGTAAAAACCTGAATCCTCCTGCCAACAGCTGAGTGAGCTTGGAAGCAGACCTGTCAGACCCAGTCAAGTGTTCTGAGACTACAGTCCCACCCTACAGCTTGATTGTAGCCTCATCAGAGACCCTGAGCCAGAACCACCAGGCAAGCCATGCCGGGATTCCTGGCCCTCAGAAACTGTATGATAATAAATATTTGTTGTTCAAGCTCAGTCTTTACATTCATTTTTAAGCTACTAAGTTTTGGGGTCATTTTTTATGCAAAAATAGATAATCAATACACTTCCCCATCAGACTTGGGTCAGCACTGAGAACTGGGTCCAGGCCTGGTTCCTCGATCTCTCCACCAGACTGTGAGCCCCATCCCCCTTGAGAGTCCCAGGCCAGGTTTCTCTCTTTTTAGCTCAGGTCAACACATTGCTTGACACAAAAGAGATGTTCAATTAAATGCCTGTTATATGAATGAATAGATGAATGATTTATTTCCCTTTAACACTTCTTTCCTTCCCTCTACCTGCGCCTGACCCCCCACCTCCAACACACACACACACACACACACTCTTTCACTAACTCAGGGAAGTATGCCCAGGCTGATGGCAGGGCCAGATCACAGAGGTTAGAGCACAATGATTTCTTCTCTTATAAAGTTTCATTCATTCATTCATTCATTCATTCAACAATTTCTGCCAAATATCTCTTCGCTTTTAGGAAGGAAACTAACATGTACTTAGCAGCTACCATGCTTTCAGATATATTACTTAGCTGAACAGAACCTTCCAAACAGCTCTAAAAAGAAGGTTCTATCTCCATTTTATTGATGTTTCAGTGAGGTTAAGCAGTTTGCCCAAGGTCACACAGCTGGGAAATAGCAGAACTGGGATTTGCACCAGCTATGCTGACACACCCCAAGCCTAGAATGATCTCCCACCACTATTACCCCCTGTTACATTTCCACACTGCCCTGCTTTTGCTGATGCAATGCCTATGCAAGCAGCACCCTCCCGACTATCTCTAACTTGTTAACTCTTAACTGCCTGCTAAGGCCCAGCCCCACTGTTGTTTTCTCAAAGAAGCCTGCTCTCATCCTCCCAGAAGAAAGTTTCCTCTCCCTCCTCTGCATTCCCACGGTACTATATGTGATTCCTTTCTCACAGTTCTGCACACACTCTATTTCAGGAGACAGTCATGTGCGCATGTGTCTGCTATTTCCTACTGACCGGCCTGGGAGGTCCTTGAGAACAAGGACCCTGGTCAATTCATCTGTCTCCCCCCACAGCACCCAGCACAGAGCTGGACCATGGTAGTGTGGTATAAGGGAAAGGTCATGGGTTTTAGAACCAGACAGAGCTGAGTTCCGATCCAGTTTGGAAAAGTTACTTCATGTCTCAGGGCTGCTGAGCCTTAATTTCCTCCTCTGTAAAACCCGGATAACAACCCCCATCTTGCAGGTCATTATGAGGCATATACAGCACCTGGCACAGAATAGGCGCTCATCACCTGTTAGTTCGGCGTTGATCTGACAGTGGATCACGTTCCAAAAAGTGAGAACCTTAATTTTCTGATGTGTTCTATACACCCAGATTTTGAACTTGCTTGCTTAAACTATATGATTTTTTTTTCTCTTGTCAATTCTTCCTCACCATTCCCACAGTCCCTACTCAGATAGTAGCTATTCGTTGTTAGCAAATGCTTGTTGGGCAACTTCTTTCAGTTTGCAGGATAGGTAAAAAGTCGTAGGGGTAGCCAGAGCATGGGGATGGGGAGGAAAGACCCCTTTCAGGGCTGCTGACCTGTTTGGAGAAGGAGTCCTCGAGCTCTGTGATGTCATTAGAAAACTCTCCAGATGTGGTGACGGAGCTTCCCCCGCCATCGATGCCCCCTCCACAGGAGCCTCCATACGGGAGCCCCCGTTCAAGCCGGTGGCTCCGGGCACCAGCCATGGCACCCTCGTCCAGCGAGGCAGGCTTGCCCTCGAAGTACGCGGGGTTCTGTGCCTTTTCGTATTCCTCAAACGAGAACTGCATCCGCATGTTGGAAAGGATGATACGGCGGGACATGCGACTCTCTGAAGCGGAGCTGCGGAGCCGCTCAAAGTTCTTGTTCATGCGGTACTGGCGGAAGGCTGTCTGGATGGTCCTGGCAGCCCTGCGGCTCAAGAAGGAGCCCCCATATTTCCTCTCCAGCATTTCCACCTGGTAGGGGAGGGTGGAGGGGAACAAGGTCAGAAATTCACTCCAGCCTCCTCATCTCCCTTGGCCTCAACCACACCACCGCCCAAGTCACAGCTAACTGCTTACAGCTGCCTGGATGCACCAGGCTGGGCTCTCAGTGTCATGTTCTCTCTTTAATCTCAGACAGCACATGCCACGTGGGACTGGACTGTGGTTTTCTTTTTTTATTGACAAGATGTAGATGCTCAGTATTTTTTTTAAAAGAGAAAACAGAAGGCAAAAAAAGGAAAGAAAAAAACAGAGAGCAAGAAGGACAAAGAGAGAGGAAGAGAGGGAGAGAGGGAAAGAAGGAAGGAAGGAAAGAAGGAAAGAAAATTGGTTCTCTTAAAGTCCCAATAACTGAGCATAAACACAATTAACATGTTGGGATATGTCCTTCTAGTTTTTCTCTTCTATACATAGTATTTTGTGTCCCCCCCCCTTTTAGCTAAACAATATCTTGTGTGATATATGTCATATATTGTAACACACTGTTCCGAAACTGTCAATTTCTGTGTGTGCTTCTCCTACGAAACTGAAATTTTTAAGGACGGGGTCCAGGTCTTATTCATCTTTCCATCTCCAATACTTGGCATGGCACTCACTCAAAGTTTGCTGAGTGAACACGAGACTCAGTGGCTGCATGGTGAATGGGTGATGCGGCCCCAGCGGGGTGAAGGGTCCTGGAGCCAGTCTTCTCCCGTTGCAGTCTCACTATCCCTCCCTGGACACCACCTTCGAGTGCCACGTCCCAATCCCTCCCTTGGTCCTCCCACCCCCCCACCCCCACCCCGACTCCTGGCCAGAGCCAGCTCCTCTGCACCTTCTTGTCCTGCAGGTCCGTGGAGAGTTCATAGCTGTCCGATAGGGCCTTGGAGCGTTTTATCTCCTCCTCCTCCTGCTTCCTCAGGGCCACACTGGCTGGCTGGAGGCGAGCCCGCTGAGCCCAGGGAAGGCCCACCCCAGCAGGGGGGCCCCCCATGTGGCTGCTGGTGGGGGGCAGCTGGCTCAGCCGGTAGGGGGGTTGGCTCCCAGGACTATCAACCGCTGTGCTCAGGTCACTGCCTGGGGCATCACCCTCCACACTGTGGGGATGAGATAAGATGAGCCAGGATGTGGGAAGAGGAGACAGGCCTGCTGGGCCAGACTGAGTGAGGGTGGGTGGACCAGATCCCTTCCCACTCCCCCATCCTCCCCAGCTTCCTCACAGATACAGGGACCCCAATACTTAAAGTCTGGAGGGAAGTCCTACCCCGCAAGCTGTCACCTCACTGTCCTCACAGCCCCTTCCCTTCAGGTCCCATCTTCTCCCCTTCAGCCCTGTCCCCTCACAGCTCCTCCCTCAAACGTCCTCTCCCCACTCACACACCCCATCCCCTCAAAGCTCCATCCTCTTAGATGCCTTTCCCTCAAGCTGGGTCTTCTCACAGGCTCGTCCCCAGTCCTACTCACAGCCCGGTCCCTTCATGGTCATGTCCCCTCCCAGCCTTATCCTCAGACCAGTTTCCTCCCAGTCCTGTCCCCTCAAGCCCCTTTTTCTAATCGTCCCAGCCCCTACCACCTGCGTTGTCCACACCACCCCCCTTGATGGACCAGTTCCCTGACATCTCCACCCCTCCCCCCAGGCCTTTCCCTCACAGCTCTGTCCCCCACATGTGCCTTCCTCCCAGCCCAATCCCCAGCACCATCCCAGATCAGCCCTGTCCCTGGGCCTGAAGCCCACTCCTGCCTTCTGCAGTCCAGGCTCTCCTCTGCCTGTTCAGCCCAGCCCCCCTCCAGCCCCACCCCTGCCCTCAGCAGCCTGGACTCTGCCCGGCCAGTTCCCAGGGTTCCCTTGGCTGCCAAGGCACGGGCTCAGTGACAGTGGGAGGCACCTCCTATCCAGCATCCTCACAGGTAAAGAGCTGCCCTGCGGGGCAACTTCCTTTTTCTCCTCATGGCCTCCTCTGCTCAGCTGGGGGAGGAGGGGAAAGGGTCTTGAGGCCGAAGAGTAGCAGGAGCTGGGCACTGGGTCTTGCCCGCCCTGGTTACCCCGAGCTGTTGTTCTGCCAGACCTGCTCTCATGGTGCCATGGCAACCAGGCTGCCAGGGAACTCAGGTGGCGACAGAGCCCAGGCGCCCTGAACCAGCAGGCGGGCATGGTGAGGAGCCACGGAGACGGGAACCAGGAACTGTGGAGGGGGGTTGTGGGGGGGACAGGCGAGGGAGGCATGGAGGGGGTTGTGGGGGGAATGGGTATGGCTGGGGCCTAGAGAATGATCTGGTGTAGGGGTAAAGGGGCTCTTGGCTGGTGAAAGGGTTAAAGGGCCCCTCCCCAGCCCCTACTTGGCAGAGGCCAGGGCACAGAACGAGGGGCAAGCTGGAGTGGGTTTAGAGGGGCTCCCAACCAATGTAGGAGCTGGAGCTGCAACAGGCCTGCCAGCCTGGCGGAAGAGCACTTTGGGCTGGGGTCTGGCTGCAATGGAGAGGCTGCACCCATGATGCTGGGTCCCAGGGGGCTGCAGCACTGGCGCTGGCTCCACCCTGGTGGGAGCTACCCCCATGGCTCCCCCTCCACCCTCCCAAGTATTAATCTGCAACACTGTCGGGAACAGGGCGGAAACAGACTGAAGGGCTGCCTCGCAGCCCAAATTCTCTCTACTGGGCCTCTGGGGCCTGTGACGTCCCTCTTTGGGGGTCAGACCCAACCCAGCGCCCCCCAGGCATCTAAGATGCTCTTTTTCTCCCCCTCAGGACTGCAGGATTGCACCCACCAACCTCTCAAACCTCTCCCCACCCAGCACGCAGCTCCCAGTTTTGATAAACTGTCTCCTTTGTTCATGAACCATTCATGGCTCCCACCGCCCACAAAAGACAGCGCAAGTTCCTTATTCGGGCATTAGAGGTTCCTCCAAGAGACAGCATGTCCAGGCCCTGTTCTTACCACTTCACATTTAATAACTTGTTTACTCTTCTCAACAACCCTAAGAGGTAGGTATTGTTACTTAGTTTCATTTTATGCATGAGAGAAACTGAGACCCAGAGAGGTGAGTAACATATCTATAGTCACACAGCTATTCGTGATGGAGCCAGGATTCAAATCCAAGCAGTCTGACCCCAGAGCTCACATTCTGAAACATTAAGCCATACTGCAGGCTTGGCTACCAGCCCCTCCACCCCATCCACCCTTCTCCCCACCCCAAGCTGGTCCAAATCCTGTTTCTCCCCAATACTCCTGTAACGCTCCACCTTCAAACCTATCCTCACTGGACTTCCCACCCAGAATTCCATCCCTATCAGCTTCTGCCATCTGCAATCTGAGAACCACCTCTGCCCCCCTGCCCCACCGCAATCCCTAGTTCCATTCAGATTCAGGTCATATGCCACCACTAAGAAGCCCTCCTGAAGCCTGCCTCCAGCCAACACTGATTGCTGATTCCATTCGGGGCTCCCACACACAGCACATGTCTGTCCTTCTTTTTATGGAGAAGGTTAGCTTTGGCAAAGCGTGACAGCTATTTGTGTTCAAGAGTCCCAGAACAGGAAGAGAATTTGATAATCTCCTCGTGAGCACAGAGCACAGGGCCTGGAACAGAGTAGATGCTCAGTAAAAGCCTGGAGGGAGCAAGTCAGCGAATGAGCTCTGGCAGCTGTGCTCAGAAAGCCTCTCACCTGAACTTTGACCCTCAGCCTCCAGTCTCCTCTTCCCAGTCCGTTCTCCGTCTGATGGCCAGAGAGAGAGCTTTCCAGAGTGCAAATCTGCCCATTTTGCTCTCCCACTAAAACCCTTCCACAGCTCCTCCTAACTCATTCAACAAACAGCAAATGAGCATTGTCTACGTGCCTGGCACGGTGCTAGGTGCTGGAAATAGAGTCATGAACATGACGTGTAAGAGGTGACATTCTAGTGGGAGAAGGAGACTATAACTATATACTATCATTTCAGGTAGAGACAAGTGCTAGGAAGGAAAATACAGCAGGGTGATAAAAGGTGCTGTTTTAGAGGTGGTGTTCAGGGAAGGGCTTTTGGAATAAATGGCACAGAACCAGAGCCCCAATGGAAATGAGTGAGTGAGCTGTGTCGTTATCTGGGGCAAGAGCAGTCCAGACAGGGGGGAGAGCCTGTGCAAAGGCCCTGGGGTACAACCGTGCCTGGCATATTTGAGGACCAGCCAGGCGGCCAGTGTAGCTGGAACAGAGATTACGAAGGAAGAGTGATAGGTAAGATCAGAGAGGTCATGGGGGCCAAATTGTGAGGGACACTGAGCCCACAATAAATACTCTGGCTTTTGCTCTGATTGAGATGAGCAGAGGAGTCATTTAACTTAGGTTTTACAGGCATCATTATCCAGAGGATAACCTCCAACTTCCCCACTATAGCCATGGATGGTTCTCTTGACCTGACCCCTGCCTCATATACCCTCTGCCCCTTTACCCCAACCTGGCTACCTCCTGCTCACCCTTCAACGTTTAGCTCAGGTGTGCCCTTCCATGCCTGCCTGACCCCTCCACATAGGATGGTATACAGGTCCCTCCTCTGTGCTGCCATAGGGCCCTACAGTCACCTCTATCCCTAGGGCAAGGGCATTAGTTAGCTCATTGAAGCCTTGCAACTTCTCGAGGCAGGCGCCATTAGGCCCATTATATAGATGAGGACACTGAGGCTGAAAGGTGATGTAAACTTGCTCAAGGTCACACAGCTGTTCAGTGAGAAAGTCAGGATGCGAACCCAGGGCCCAGGCCATCTTCTCATGACATCTCATTGTCTCTCCCCACTTCTGGCCCCGGACTGCCCCTGGCTCTCTACTCTTTGCCCATTCCCTCCTCGAGAGCTCGCCCTCATTTTGGTTACAAAGGGAATAGTGGCAGGGAGGTCAGGCTGTCAACACAGCCTCCCAAAAAGGACAGAGCTTGAGGGCATTGCTCCTGACATCATACAAGTGGCTGAAGAAGAGCGACCTGGGGACACGGAATCCCTTAACTCAGAGCCCCCAGGACACTCAGGAACATGCTGACCACATGGAAAATCCCTCTTCTCTCTTACATACACTCATATTCATTCTGTCTCTCTGTCTCTCTCTCTGTCTCTCTCTCTCTCACACACACACACAGAGAACATGTTGTGCAGTAACAAACTGGGCAGACCTAAATTCAGGTCCTGACTGCCATTTACCAGGTGTGTGAGCCTGGGCGTGTCCCTTTACCTCCACGCACCTCAGTTTCTCATCTGCGCAGAGCTCAAAATAGAATTCCCTCTTTGGATTCATGGACTTCAGAAAGGGCCTGGGAGACCTACCTCTCCCTGGACTCCTCCTAGCCAGGAGCAAGAGCAAAGAAAACACATATGCACACCTGTGCACCCATGTGCACGGTCTGCTGGGCTATTCTGTGAGGGAAACTGGAGAGCATCCTCTACAGCGGTGGGAATAACCACGTACCATATATAACCACAGTATGAAACTGAAAGTTCTCAGGGCTGGGGAACAGAGGAAGTGCTGGGGGGAGCTCAGGAGAGAGACTCCTCCTGCTACGGAGGGGCAGGGGGCGGGGCTGGGGGCCGAGGGGCTGTGCAGAATAAAAATAAACTTGCACTTCCAGTGCACCTTCCCTGTGTCAGGCATTTTCCGCACATTATTTTAACTGCTTGGTAAACGTGAAGGAAAAATTAGGATTCCAATTTTGCAGGTGAGGAGAAGGCTCGGCGGGGGAAAGGAATGCCAAAAGTCTCAGGGCTAGCAAGTGGCAGAGCGGGGATTCAAAGCCCAGAGCCTGCGCTGTTTCCTCTGCTGTCTTGAAGGCTTTCTGCGGGGAGGAAGCTATTGAACGGGTCCTTGCCTAGGAGGAGTTGGTAGAGATGAGGAATGAGGGACCTTGTGAGCCAAGGCACTATGATGGGGAGAAGCAGGGCAGTAGGGGCTGTAGGGATTCAGGTTGACCTGCCCCTGGTGGAGGCACTGACCCACCCCAGCTGCTGCTCCTAATGGGAGGTCTCTCTCCCTCCTTCCCTTTATTGGCATTGCGAGGAGCCAGGCAGCCAGCAGGGGATGGGATCAGGATGCAGTTGCCATGGAAATGAATGGGGGCTGTTGCTATGGATACCATAAGATGAGGGCAAGAGGAAGCTAGGGATGCTGAGGACTATCCCCATGACAACTTGGGCTGAAAGGAGGGGACCAGAAGTGAGAGACAAGAAAACAAGACAAGGAGGTCAGCACACCTAGATGAGGCCAAGGGCACTGGGCTCTGGAGGAAGACTGGGCAAGAAGACCGGACCCAGTGAGGGGTGGGGGCAGAGGGGCGGAGGAACTCCAGTCACCTCCCTCTCCTCCGACAGCTCTTCTGCAAGCTGTTTCTGCTGCCCAATCCCAGCACCACAGAGATTCCAAACCTGAGGACAGCCCAGCTTGGCACAGGGGCTGGCAGGGGAGGAGGAAGCCATCGGAGGGTCTAATTGGGTACTGAGTGGGCAAGCATAGGCTTGGGAGTGCCCAGATCTGGGTTTGAATGCCAGCTTTGCTTCTTTGCAGCCCTAAAAGTAATAGTTGTCAGTTACTGAGGACCTACTTTTAGCTAGGCCCAGCAGCTTTGCAAGGTCTGGGTGGTTCTCCCTGAAGGGGATAACACAGATGAGGAAACTGAGGTGCAGAGAGATAAAGAAATTTGCCTAAAGTCTCATAGCTCAGCAGTGGTGGAGCCACGAGGCAAATCACCAGTGGCTCATGCTCGTACCCACCATCCCTGCACTGGGCAGCCCCTCCAAGGTCAAGTCCTTGCATCCTCCAGCTCCCCGTGCCTTCCCACAGTGGCACACAGAAGGTCAGATGCTGGGTGAATATTTGTGGGGTGTGTGAGTGAGGAAGCAACCCAAGAGGAAGCGGGAAAGACTGAGATTAGATTGAAGAAGTGCCTGGCTTTGAGAGCAATGACTCATGGCTTTGGCTGGTCAACGGTAGATCTGCAGAACCGGGATGAACCTTACGAACCATCTAATCCCACAGATCCAAATTAAGGCTCAAAAAGTCCATGTGACTTGCTCAGGGCCACACAGGATGAGAACCCGAATTTCCTATCTTCCAGGCCAGTGGCCCACTTGTAGCTTTTTGGCTGAATCTGTCCAGCCTGCCACCCCTGCACCCCATTCCCCGGCACCTTTAAGCCCCTAGATGTTGGTGGAAGTGGGTTCCTTGCACATTTCAGGCCATGGCGAGTTGATCCACATTGCCTCACCTGTACCCAGGCTCTTCCTCAGTTTCTTCTGCCCAGGATGTCCTCCCTCTCCCCTCCCCTCACACCCTTTATTGGTCTCGATGAGCTCGTCTGCATCTTGCAGTGCCCTGAGCAGGCCAGCCCTCCTGGGACATTGGTTCTGACTCGCTCCCACCCTCTACAGAACTTGAAAGGGTCAGCTACCCACCCCCTTGTGTTTTGTGCACACTCACATCACAGACCTTCCTTCTCACCAGCTAATAATGTGATTCTCTCTTGAAGTGTCTGTTCCCAACCCTGCTCTTGTGTCCCCTGGGCAGTGGCCTGGTAATGATTCACCTCTCTGGACCCTCTCTATGCCCAGGCCAGGACCCAGCAGCCACCTTGGTCCCCTAAGACCACAGGTGGCAGTCATGTGTGTCTGTGTGGCCATCCTGTCTGACAAGCATCATCAGAAAAGCCACAGCTTCTGGTGCTCAAAAGCCACTCACACCCAGACTTGTGATTATCTCCACTGGGCACAAGCAGAGAGACAGCCAGGCACAGGAAGTCGCTACCTCACACAATCAAACTTACACACTCGGTATCCCTCAACAGCCAGCCTTACACAATCACATTCCCTCAGATCCACAACAGTGCATAGGCTCTCACCCTTGTGAGAACTGCTGGCCTCATGCAGACACACACATGTATGCATAGGCACACACGCTTCCCACACAACTGATAGAAACCTTCCCCTTCTCACAGCACAGGCTCTCAGCCAATTCAGTTGCCGACACAGAAGTCTACACCCCAGGGCTCCCACGATGGTCATCTGACCTTTACTTGTACCCCTGTGCACCCACCTCCTTCTCTCTCCAATCAGATGAAGGGCAGAATGGTCTCTCCCTCCTTGGTCACAGATCACCTAGACTCACACCCCCAGCTTGAACACAGCGCTGCACATACCATTTCCCTGCATGTGACCCTGGAGCTCTCTGCCAAGTTGGGGTCCATGCTGTCCCTGACCCCTGTAATGCCTCCTCCCTTCTCAAATCATCTATTCAAAGCCTTCCCAGCCTTCCACTCCTGCCTCTCTTCCTCCAGGAAGCCCTCCTGGACACCACTAGGCCCAGCCCATTTTGATATCTCTCTCCTTTTGGGGCCAGGAACATATTTTGCTCATCACTGAAACCATAACTGCTCATCATTTCTGCCCTTTACACCCTACCCACTTGCCCCAAGGAATTCTTATCTCTGCTGGGAGATGGAGAACGTATGGAGAACACAGCCACTGTCTTACTTTTGGTCCCTCACCGTATTTAGCTTGAAGACTTGCACATAGTAGGTGCAAAAGCAATGCCTTCTGGAAGAGGAAGTAAAGGAGACAGGAACAGAGAGGGAAGGAGGGAGAGAGGGGAGACATAAATGAGAATTTGAATGAATGAGTGAGTCGCTGAGTTTAAGTAATGAGTGGAGAATGAGGCAAGCCTCCGGAAAACTTCCGGAGTGATGGGGATGCTGAAGGGCTGGGGAAACAAAGAGAGGAGGGACTCTCACCTGGGCCTTAATCAAAACAAGAACCACCAATCACTGCACACTTGCCAGCCGAACACTAGACCCTATGCTGGGCTCCTTGTGGTTTTTTTTTCCTTGCTAATCTTCATGACAACCCCTAGAGGTAGATATGTTCTCACTGTACTCAGGAAGCAAATGAAGCTCAAGGAGGAAATACTTGCTCAAGGTTATACAGAGAGTAAGCAACAGAACCCAAAGAAGGTAAACTCAGATGTGTCTAATGCCAAAGGCTCACAGGAGGAAAGCAGGGGTATGAGCCCACCTGGGAGTCTCCTGGCTTTGCTGCTAACAGACACAACATGGAACATCACGGAAGGTGTGGGTCCTATGGCCTATTAGAGGACACCTTCCACCTTCCTGCCGACAGCCTCTGGGAAATCTTACAACCCGTTTCTGGCAGGTGCAGGAAATACTTAGGGTCATTGCATCTGGGGAGGATGGCTTTCCCTCAGATTCAGAGATCCCTAAAGTTGTAGAATTAGAACCTTGAAAATACAGAATCTAGGACTCTTAACAGCACAGAATGTTAAAAATCACACCATCGGATTTTTTTTTAAATGGTAGAATCATGAGATCTTAAAAACCACAGTATCAGAGAATCCCCAAATCACAGCATTTCTATAGAGACAGAAACCACAGAATTGGATGGAACATGTCACTGAATTATTGTATCTTAAATTCGTGGAATCACAGTTTCTGAAAATTGTACCATGTCAGAGTCAGAGAATGTCAGAGCTGGGGGAGCCCCTGGAGAGCCTCTGGTCCAACCCCCCTTCTCGTTTTATACTCAGGGAAACTGGGGAGCAGAGAGGCCAAGCGGCGTGTTCAAGTTGGCCAGCTCGCACCATCTCAGGCTGAAGAAGGTGACAGGCTTGCCCATGGTGAGAATGACATGCCATTCATTCAGTGATTGAGTGCCTCCTGGGTGTTGACAATACCAGGAACCAAGCCCTACTCTGTTCCCAGCCCCAGCTAGGAAAGAGGGGGAGGCCCTGGTGGGAATGGGGAGAGGGAAGTGGGGTGGGGTGGAACATACATCAGACAGAGAGAAGAGATCAGCTTTTATTGATGGAAATTCTTTTGTACACAGCGACTTGCACTCTGAAAGGCCTTTTCCTCCTGAGCATATTTACAGAGCGCTATGGGAGTGGCAGGGGGCATGGGACGAGGCCTTCAAGCAGTGGGAGAGATGGTAGCAGTGGCCACAGTGAGGGGAATGAGCAGGCTGGGTCCCGCCCCCGTCTGGTCCTCTAAGCCCTAGGCACCCTGCATCTCTGTTTGTGCTCACAGAGGACAGAGGTAGGTCCTTGGGATGTCATTTGGAGACCTCTCCAGGAGTGGCAGGCTCCAGGGTGCCTGGGAAGTGGGGTGCGGGTACGGGAGGGTCCAGGTTCCAAGCTCCAAGCTCCAAGCTCTGCTGCTCCCACGTTTTAGTCAGACCTAGGGCTCCAGCCTTAAAAATTCAGGGGCTGGAGTCCAGGGGAGACAGCAGTGGGGATGGGAATTCCAAGAAAGAGGTGGGGGAGGAAGGGGCACGATGCTTCCCAACTGATTCCTGAAGCAGGGAAGGGGTCCCATGGGGGATCGCGGGGGCACGGGAGGGGGCGGGGGCTGGTTAAGGCTTTTGCTTCTGCATAGAAAATGACCCTGGTCCTCTCAGTTACCGAGAGGAGGGACTACTGCACTCGGAGGCCGGACAGCAGAACTGATGAGCGTCTTCCTCTTCCTCTTCCTCAGTCTCCTCCTCCTCCTCCTCTTCCCTGGGGCCAGGAAGGGCAGGGTAGAGGCCACAGGCGGCGGGTGACAGAGAGAGGCAGAGGCATTAGTTTGCAGAGCAGGGGAGATACATGAAGGGCTGGAACCAGGGAGGTGGGGCTAGGATGGGGGTAGGACTGGGGAGGCCAGTGCAGATGGATTCTCTGCGGCCACACCCACGTCAGTCTCCGAAGAGGCTGTTGCTAGTTCCCTCCTGGAGTGGCCCTCCCCCACACTCAAGCTAGGCTCAGTCTGAAGGTTACGCCCAGAGTATGTAAACTCCATTTCTGACCTGACAGGTGCCCAACCTTCATTTTAATATAAATAGTAGCAACCAGCTCTGTGCCAGCAATTTGCAGGCATCATCTCATTGAACCCCTGCAACGACTCTACAGTATTTTAGAGATGAGGGAATCGGAGCCCGAAGAGGTCAGATACCTGCCCAAGGTCACATGGCTGGGTGAGCAGCAGAGTCAGGATCTAAATCCAGAGTTCCTGGAGCTCCAAGTCTCAGACTCGTGCCAGCAGGTCCTTTGGGTGAACTTGGCACTATCTCTAGAAATCCACCTTGGCCTTGAAGGACAAAGATTTCTATTTCCTAAAGGCTTCAGCGTGGGGAAAATAGGAGATGCTTAGAAATGGAGTCTGGAAAGCCCACAGCTTTGGAAGCAAACAGACCTAGGTTCCAACGCCAGCTCTGCAAGTGCCCCAGGCAGGCGAATGCCCTTCTTGGAGCCTGGGTTTCTTCATCTATAAAAATGGGGCTCATGATGCCAGCCCCACAGAATTGTTGCAAGGACTGGAACACATGTCAAGTGCCTGGCAAACAAGAGCGGTGGGAACATGGTGGTGGTTGTTAACTGCTCAGGAACTGAATCGAATTACCAAGGTGACCACTGGCACCCACACAGAAGCTCCACGAGCAGCAGGGAGGAGTCACTGCAGGAACAAGCACCTATTCCTAGGGTCCTGTGGCGCAGTACCAGGGGCTGGTCTGCACATGGCAGTCACGAGCTGGACTACAGTTTCATGGGGTGGATGGACAGGCAGGAGGGCTGGGGTGGGACCAGGTGTCTTGGGAGTGAGAAGGCTGATCTTCTGGGGATAGCCAATGAAACAGTATTACCCCACTCCCAGACCCTTGGGTTCAGGGGAGGCAGTAAGTATGGAATCCAGGATACTTGGAGGATTGGGAAGACATGGGAAGGAAAGAAGACAGGCAGGGAAGGCACTGCTGTCCATCTGACACCCAGACAAGCGCACACACGCAAGCACACACGTGCACGCACATGCACACCCTCCTCATACTCAGAGCTCCCTCTGACACATTGTTCCACAGAGTCACTGAGTCAGCAAAACCACGTGAGCCAGGGGTCAACTCCTGGGCAAGGAGCTCCTCCTTCCTGAGTCTCCCATTCCTCATCTATAAAAGGAGAAGGAAACTCCATACCTCTCAAGGCTGTCTTGAGAAATAAATGATCTTCCAGTGCCCTTGCTCACTCCCCTCATATCCAGGCCAGGCCTCTGCTACCCCTCACTCTGACACTGCAGTCACCTCCTGACTTCTCCCTACCCTCCTGGACCACATTAGCCTTCCTAAAGCCCACTTTTGAGTGTGACTCTCTTCTGCTCAGACACCCACCTTGGCTCCCCATTGCTTCCTGGATAAAGTTCACATTCCTCAACTTGGCATTCAAGGCTCCCCCACCATACGTCCTCACCTGGCCTTTCCTGTCAGGTGGAAAAAGCATGGGCTTTAGAGTCAGATGGACTTGGGCTGAAATACCCCACTATCTACTAGCTGGGGGATCTTGGGTCCGTTTCTTCACATCTCAAGGATTTATTTTTCTTATCTGCAAAATGAGGAAATACCTATTCTGCAGGGTGTGGTGGGATTAAATAGATTCAGGTATGTAAAGCACCTGCCACAAGGTAGGTCTGGTGCTTCATACATGGTAACTATGATTGTTCCTGTCAGTATCAGTGGCATCAATATCATCTCACTCACTCCTGTCCAGCCTTCATCAAACTCACTTGTTCATTACTCCATTGGCACATCCAGCCTGTTCATGCCTCTATGTCTTTGCTGACTCTGTTTCTGTCTTCTGCACAGATCTCTGCCTGTTGAAATCCTGCCTGAATTTCATGACCCAGCTAAAATGCTGCTTCCTGCAGGAAGTCCTCCCTGACTTCCAACTGGTAGTATTCTTTGCTTCCTCCTAGCTCCAACATCCATGCCCTTGGTCAGGGATCTCCATTTGTTGCTTGGAACTTTCCCGAAGCCTTCCTTTCACCAACCCTTTCAGCGCCCTTGTGCTCCCCCTGCCACCACTACCTCTGCTTTCCCTCCCTGTGAGAAAGAGAGGGCCCCTGTACTATTTAAGGCCAGTCCCTCCACCCAGGCTGTGGAGCCCACCCCTGCTACCTCCTCCATAACAATCATCCCCTCTCCCTCCAGTATTTCAACCTCTCCCTCTTGGTTGCCTGCTTCCCACCAACATTTATAGAAGCTCAAGTCTCTCCCATCTGGGAATAAAAACCCTCTCTCTGCCCCCACATCTCCCTCTAGCAATCACTGTCCCTCTCTCCTCTTCACAACTAAGCTTCTTGAGAAATTCGTCTACACTGGCCATCTCCACTTCAGTACCTCCCACGGGCTCTGCAACCCACTGCAATCTGCCTCAGGCGCCCACCGTGCCACAGAAAACTGTTCTTAGTGAGGTCGCCCAGGACCTCCCACTGGTTAAAGCCGATCGACTTTCTTCCACCCTCATCTTACTTCCCCCAGCTGTAACATTTTGCCACTCTTAACAAGCCCCCCCCTGTGCACAGCCGGCTCTTTCCTGCCTCTGCTTCTGTGAGCCCACTCCCTGCTGGTTTTCCTCCTACATCTCGGACCACCCCCAGCTCCTCTTCCTCTCTCCATTCCTTATGTGTTGGTTCCTCTTCCCCAGTTCTGCTCTGGTCCTCTTCTCTTTCATGCCACACTCTGTCAGTGATCTCATTCCATTTCATAACTTCAAGGATGGCTGAGGACCCCCATATCTCTCTCTCTCTAGCATGGATCTCCCTCCTGGTCCCAGACCCATCAAGACTAATGCTTGCCGGATGCTCCACTAAGATGGCCCTGAGGGGCCTCAGAGCTCATAGGGACCTCTAACTCAACATCTTACCACTGCAAGCCTGTCCTGCATTTCCCACCTTGGTGAAAGGCATCCTCACCCAGTGGCCCAAGCCCAAAACACACCTGGGAGGTACCCTACATTCTTCCTGCTCCCTTAGCAACTCAGTCACCAAATCCTGCTGATTCTCTTCCCTAACGAGCTCTAAAAGGCTACACATGATCTGGCCCCGCTAACTCATCATCTACTCTTCTCGCCCATTGCTCGCTCTTTCTCCAGTCATGCTGGTCTCCCTGCCTGTCCCTCAAACGTAACAAGCACATGCTTGCCTCAGGGCCTTTGCACTAGCTGGAACTCATCCCCCAGATAGGTGTGGCACCAGACACATTCTATATATTTAGTTGTTTATTTATCTGTCTCACCCACCATAAGCTCCATCAGGACAGGCATCTGTTTTGTTCAGTGTTATATCCCTAATGCTCAGCACAGTGTCTAGCACTCAGTAAATATTTGTTGAATGAATGAATCCATTGCCAGGCCTGAACATGTGAACTCCCCACATCGGTCATCTCCACCTGCCCCTCACCCCAACCTCCATTATCTATTCAGTCTCTGACTCCAGTCCTCTCTTGCTCCCCCAATCACCTCTCAAATCCACCTCCTCTGCTCTATCCCCATGGCCAGTACCTTAGCTTACCTCTCCTGGACCACTGCAACAGCCTCCTCCCTCATCTCCCTTTCTTCTAAAATGCTAATTTGATCATGTCACTTTCCCTCCTCAAGAACTGCTCCTGGCTCTCCAGCTGCCTACCACAAAAAAGAAGTTGCCTGCCACAAAAAGCAGCAGCAGCAGCAGCCCGGGCTCCCCAGACAGCTGTTTGAGGCATGTCTAACTTCTGCACCCTCCAGCTAAGTTTAGTCTCACCATCTCTCAGCTCCAGGCCTTCGTGTACACTCTCAGAGACTCTCTCCCATCTCCACCTCTCAAAATCTTTATGGACCTCAGACGACTGGCTCGAACACTACTTTCTTCAGAAAAGTACCTGACTCACAAACCAGAAGTAATTCCTTTCCAAAATCTGTAGAGAAGTGTCTCCCGTGTCACTCAGGATCTCCGAGAACCAGGAGTAGGATGGAAGTTAGTGATTGCACCTGAGACCAAGGACTTTGGGTGTGAGGTGAATATTCACAGAGGTTCCCTTTTCCTCCTGCACTGTTACTCAGGATCGTGTCCCCCTGGCCTTCTGCTGACACCAACTCATCCTTGCCTCCACCCTTTCTCTCACCTTCTTTTGGGTCTAGCTCATTAATAACTCTCAAAGGATTTCAATTCTATAATCTGAAATTAAAATGTTTCTTTGTGAGTGGGGCCCACTGGAGTAATGCAACACAGGAGCCCTGCTCAAATCCATTTCTCCCATGCCAATACTCCAGTTTGGGCCTTCCAGCTAGCCTCCATGCAGACAATCCATTTTTCATACTGACTGCTAATGTGATATTTATGAAACATACATTTTTACCAAATTTCTCTCCTATTTAGAATCCATTCACGGGATACTTCGTCACCAGCAACGTTGGTCCTTAACCATTTTTAGAGGAACACAAGACTGCTTACACATTTAATGCAAGCCATGGACCATCTCCCCAACAGAAAATGCACACAGGTATACTCACACAACATTTTGCATTAAATTTCGGGAGGTTCATGGACCACCTGAAGCCATCTGGGACCCATGCAACCCAGGCTCTTAACTTCTGGCCCTACCCACTGATATCCAGATTCTTTTGCATATGCTGTTCCTTCTGCCTGAAACGTTCTTCCACATTTTGCCCTTCTGTCCCTGGCTACCCATTACTCATCCTCTAAGATTCAGCTCTTAGGTTGAGTTGACCTGCACCAGCCCTAGGTGAGACAAGATCCCTTCCATTGGGCTTCAAAAGTTCCCTGTGCTCTCCTCTGTCATAGCCCTCATCGGTCTCCCCTACTGACTGGGAACTTGTGGAAAGCAAGAATCATTACCCAACATAGGCCCTGGCCACAGCACAACTCAATCAGTGTCTCCTGAAATGAAAACTAATTATAGCTACCCTTTTCAGAGTACTCATTATGGGCCAGGCACTCAACAAGGTGAATTCTATTTATGATTTCTCCTTCTCCTCAATAAAGAAACCCCATGATGTTGGTGATATTGTGTTCTTTTTAGGAACTAGGTTCAGAGATGCGAAGTGAGTTATTTAAGGTCACCCAGTTAGTGGGTGACAGAGGTGGGATTGAAACTGAGACATGTTGGCCCCAACACAAGTATTGGTCCACCACGCTTCCCTGCCCTGGACTGTGAGTTTGGGAGGTGGCATCAGTAGCAGAAAAGGACCAAGAACCAGGGCCAGAATGCCCTGCCTGGGCTCCATTTCCCAGGGCCACCTACTTTTATTTTCTCTCCTATGTCACCTTCATGCCAAGACCAAGAATCTGGTTCTCTCTACTTATGGTTCAATCCCCTCTACCCCATATACTATTCTCAGCTTCCTCATCCCAAAGCCCCACCATCCTTTGTTGCAGAACCAGCCTGACACGTACAGCTTTCAGATCCAATCCAATCCAGTGCTACACACTAGCTATGAGGAAAACAAGACATGGGTAGTCCCTACTTTCAAGAGTTGATAGTCACCCAGGAGTTTTACATGTATCACCTCCAATCCTAAAATCAGCCCTGAGAGGTAAACAGGTGTTATCCTCATTACACAGATGAGGAAGTAGAGGCTCAGAGGCTTGCTGAAAGTCAAGAGCTGGTGAGTAGCCAGACTTGGACTTGAATAAAGGGGCTGACTCAAGTCGTCTTCCCCTAATAGGTCATCCTGCTTGGAAGAGCCAAAAGTGGGTAACTATTCCCGGCAGGGTTCGGGGATAAAGGAAAGCTCTTACTATCTCAAGACTCAGGGTACATGTTCCCCCCTGTAGGGGACAGATGGGGTTAGGTACTCCTCCTCTGGCAGCCCTCTGAACCTACTTCTGTTCCATCCCAAACCACACCATGCTGTCATTGTCTATGTGTCTCTCTCCCTTCCAGACTTGAGCTCCCTGACTGTAGGACCAGATATGGTTCATTCCATATCCCACCAATATTCAGCACAACGTCTAACTGGGAGCAGGCAAGACAAATGCTTACTAAATAAATGAGGTGGTATTTGAGCTAGTTATTAAAAGGAAAAGCAACATCTGAACAGGTGGATATTGGAAAAAAGGTATAGTGGAGGAGGGAAACGAGTTATTAAAAGCAAGGAAACGGGACCAAGAAAAAAGGCCAGTAATCTTAAAATTGTGACAGAGTACATACAATATGTTTTCCTTGTTGTTATGGGGGTTTTTCTTTTCATTACAAAAATGGGAACATACTATAAACCCTGTTCTAAAATTTGTTTTTTTAATATGACAATAAGTCTTGGAGATCTTTTCATGTCAGTATATAGAAATATATCTTTTTCTTTTGATCTGCTACAGAGTAATCCATAGTATGGGCAGATCATGAAGGAAAAGCTGTTCCCTACTGATGGACGTGGAGGTTGTTTTAATTGTTCATTATTATAAACAATGCTGCAGTGAACATCTCTGCACATGTCTGAAAGTAGTTCTGAAGGAAAGATTCCTAAAAGTGGAATTGCTGGGCAAAGGAATGCACATTTTGTTTAAAATGCAGGTAAATGTTCTTTCCCCAGCTGTGTAACATTTTAACAGATTGGCTAAAAAGCAAGATTATTCCTTCTCATATAATCCTGTCTTTATTAGAGAAGCATACACCATGCAAGCTTTCCATTAAGAGTTGGTGGAGAATGCTATCCTACAAGGGCATGTGATAAAGAGTTGCACAATCTAGCTTATGTTTGCAGTTGAGATGTTTTAGAACAGGCCTCTGGCTGGCCAAATTGGGGTCTATCTAGTAGTAAAAACTCTAGAGAAACCTAGCTCCAAGACATAGTTCTCAGCTTGGAAGTATACACACATTGAAGATTCTGGCGGAAGCTAACAAATTGGTCCCACAAGAAAATGGGACCAATTTGCACTCTAATCAAGGGATATGAGAGGTTCCATTTTGCTTACAATCCTTTCAATCTTTTAAATTTGGGTACTTTAAAATTAGTACTTCATTGTTGTTTTAGTTACATTGCTTTAGCTATTTGTAAGCTTCACCATCCTTTCTCATTCATTAGCTACGTGTCTACTTCTCTGAATTGTCAAATCATGTTATTTCTTCATTTTAAGTGGGGTGTGCACCTTTTTCTTACTGATTTCTAGGAGATGCTATAGATATAGAAAGAGATATTAACCTTTGCCTGATGTCTATATAGCAAATACTTTCCCCTTGTCTGTTTTAACTTTGTATACAGTCGCTTTCTCTACACAGTTCCTCACTTTAATATAGTTGAAATGATTGCTCTTTATGGCTCCTGAGTTTTTAAGTCGTGCTCAGAAAGGCTTCTCCACCCAGTTATAAAAATATTCTAGATTTTCCTCTGGTACTTTTATAGCTTTATTTTTTAAACTTCGTTTTTGTATGAGGCAGAGATTTAACTTAATTTTTTCCCAAATGGTAGCTAATAGTCCCATCCTATATACTGATACTCCACTGATTTGAAATGTATTCCTTGTCATAAATTAAATTTCTATATGAATATATGGGTTTGTTTCTAAATTCTCTATTATGTTCCATTTATGTATTCCTCTATTTCTGCGATGATATATTATTTGTAATTTCTGCAGCTTTATGGTAAGTTTTTGTATCTAATAAGGCAAGTCCTCCTTCATTGTTCCTTGTTTTCAAAATTTTCTTAGTAATTTATGGGCATTTACTTTTCCAAATGAACTTTAAAATCCAATTGCCCAATTCCCAAAGAAAATACCACTGAAATTTTAATGAGAAATACGTTGAACCTTTTGATCAAACTGGGGGAAAAAATGTCATTCTAAATCATACTGAATTCTTCCCATCCAAGAATAGGATATGACTCTGGATTTATTCAGTCTTCTTATAGCCTTTGAGGGTATTTTATAGTTTTCTACAGAAAAGTATTTTAGATTTCTTGTAAATTAGAATTGTATTTTATTTTTTGCTATTGTGAATGGAATCTTTTTTTTTATTATGTCTTCTAATTAATTCTTTATGGTATTCAAAGAAGCTAATGGTTTGGGTGTATATCTTGTATCTACCCATCTCACTGAATTTGCTTATTAGTTCTAATAATTCTTCCATTTACTCTCTTTGTAAATGAGAGTAGACAACCATATCATTTTCAAATAATGCTAATTCTGACTCTTTCTCATGTTTATACCATTTATTTCTTTTTTGAATCCCATTGGTTAAAACTTCCAGAAAGATGTTGGTTAGTGACAGTGATAGCAGACATCCTTGTTTTGTTCCTGAATTTAATGGAAATTTATCTAGCACTTCATTGTTGTCTTTGGTTTCTGATAAAAACTCTTTACCAAGTTAAGGAAGTTTTCCTTTCTAGCTTACTGTACTAGTTACCTGTTGCTGTTTAACAAGTTACTCCAATGCAGCAAGAGCTAACTAAGGCACTTACTAAGGGTATTTAAATCAAGAAAGGATGTGTGATTTTATAAAATTATTTTTCAGCATTTATAGAGATAGATTAAAAAGAAAAGATCGTATAACTATTAGTGTAATCAATTAGTCACAGCTTTCCTAAGCTTGAACAATCCCTGCACTCCTGGGACAAACCTTCATTTGTCATGATACAGACTTCTTTTAAGATACTGATGGGTTCAGACAGAGAATCTGTAATTTAAAATATGTGTTGCTCTATTAATATGTGAGATTAGGCTATACCTTTCTTTTTTTTCAGCCTAAACCTGTCCAATTATACCAGCCTTCTGAAATGAACCAGAAAGCTTTCCTTCTTTCCCTATTATCTGATCTTTCAAGATTGGCTTCCATAATACCAACTGGGCCTGGTATCATTTCTGAGGAGAAAATTTTGACCATCTTTTACATTTTTTCTACATTGTTCTATTCTATTGAGGTTTTCTGCTACTCCTTAAGTGATTTGGGTAATTTATATTTTCCTAGAAAACTACTCATTTCACCTAGATTTTCACATTTATTGGTATAAAATTATACAAAGCATTTTCTTAGGATTTTTTTCATATCCTCAGAATCTGTGGTTAAACCCTCTTCATCATGCCTTATTTTATTTATGTTTTCTTGTTTTTTTTCTCAGTCATATCTGCCAGAGGATGTCCTGTCTAGTTTACTGGTCTTTTCAAAAACCACCTCTTAGTTTATCAAACCTTTTGCTTTGTATCTCATTTTGCTCTGGGTTTGTCTATAGTAATTCCTTGATTCTGCTTTCTTGTGGTTGTTCTTTTTCTAGATCCTTGAGTGGAATAAGTAGGTCATTTAATTTCAACTGTCTTGTTCTCTAATAAAAACATTTAGACTACACGCTTTCCTCTGGGAACCCCCATGGTCACAACCTATAGGTTTTGATCCATAATATTCTCATTGACATTAATTCTAGATAGTCCATAAATTCCATTCTTATCTCCTCCTTAACACAAGCATTTTTATATTCTCAAATGGGCCTAGCCTTTTTGCTGTGGCTGTTAATATTATTTCATTTTATTGCATTATAATCAGAAAACGTAAAATGTGTTTTCAAATTAACTTGGAAAGAATCTTGTTCTCCAAAAGTGCAGGCAGATTGTTCCCTCGGCCTGAACACCCTTCCCTATCCTCTCCAACTGGTAAACTCTTACTCATCCCTCAAAACAGCTCAAATGTTACATATTCTAGGACCAACCACTCCCGCATGGTGGGGAGGGTATCTCGAGGAGAATTTTTAAGGAAGGACAGATTACACACAGACTGTGAACATCCTCTTTGATCTCCTGGCCTGGTCCTCCAGTCACTCTCCTCACCCGCTCAGACACCCATTCCACAATCACTCCAGGGGCTTGAAGGGAGATAGGGGAGGGGCTGGCAATGATAGTCATATTTGTCTGGAGGGGGGAGGGATGGGGAGAGGGGTGGGTCTAGCTCTTACCTGCTCTCTGCCAGCCTGCCTGAGGGGGTAAGCTTCATGGAGTCAAGGACCTGAGTAGGACAGCAATACTGGTGTAGAGTATGAGACGCTGTGGACCTGAGAGACAGCGAGAGACAGAGAGAGAAAGAGAGACAGAGAGAGAGAGAGACCGGGAGGGAGGGGAGAGGCAGGGTGGGGAATGGGGACAAGGAGGTGAAAGTGAGTCGGGGTAGGGGAAAGGGGAAGACTGGGAGGAATGGGTGGTAGAGGAGAGGGGATGGAAGAGGAGGGGTGGGAGGCAGGAGGGAAGGAAGAAGGGTAGGAGGAAGAGAAGGAAGGAAGGAAGGAAGGAAGGAAGGAAGAAAAAAAGAAAAAACCACAAAGTCAAGAAAGAGAGGACGGCACTCGAACCACAAACAGAACACAACGACAACAGGGGGCAGCAGAGACGAAAGAGCTGGGCTGGGCCTCCTGTGCTCCAGGTGACTCCGTGGGGACCTTGGCCACGGAGACACTGGGACACCACAGTAAGGAAGGGGGAAGGGAGCCCTCCTCACACCAGACGCCACACGGGTAGGGAAAATGGGAGGGGAAAGGACAGATGAAAGAGAAAGGGAAAAGGTGGATGGGGAGGGGGGCCCCCTTAGTGAAGACCCCTCATAAGAAGGGAGGGGAGGATGGGGAAGAGAGAGGCTCCGGGTCCAAAGGTGGGAAAGAACCCAGGCTGGAGTGGGGGTTGCAGGAGACACTGCGGGGACGAGAGGGAGGGAGACAGAGAGAAACCGAAAGAGACAAGGAAAGGGTGCGACAGAAAAGGAGAAAGACAGAGAAAGAGGAAGACAGAGAAAGGGCAAGACAAAAGACACAGAGAGAAGACAGGGAGAGGCAGAGAGTGCCAGAGCCGAGGAGAGGAGAGGCGAGGGCGGAGGAGAGCTGACAAGGTCTCAGTGGTCTTGGTGACAGGATGGGACTCGGGGCTGAGTGGCCGGGTGGGGCCCAGCGAGCCCTAGGAAGGGGTGGTTCTTGGCTTCCAAGACCGGTGCTGCGCCCCTAGCCTGGGGCCGGGCCCAGGCTCCGCCCCCCAGCGCTGTGCCCCCATCCCTAGTGCAGGGTCCAAAGGCCCCTCTGCCTCCTGCTTCCCGTGATTAAAGTCCAGAGAGTGGGAAGGGGGAGGAGAGATGGCAGGGTAGCCGAGGCTGAGGGCCTAGTCCCTGCCTTACCCAGCGCAGGGCAGATGCTGGGAGTGAGTGCCAGGTCAGCCAGCCCCTGTCCCCCACGAGCCCCTGAAGGCAGGTTGTGGTCAGGGCCTGGCCACTCAAGAGCCCGAGTAAAGGGCAGGAGAGGTGGCTGCAGGCCAGGCCAGCTGCCCACTATCTCCCTCACTGCCAATTGGAGGATGCCTGCATCTTAAGAACCTTACAGAGACTCCTGGACTCTGATACTCTTCCTTATCAGAGACTCTGGAATAACCGTCATCATCAGAACGACTGTTTCTCAAGTGCCATCTAGGTGCCAGTCACAGGCTCAAGTCATTGACTCATTACACCTGAGACTCTGGAGACCCTCAGACTGCTGGGATGTTGGTATCAAAGAATCTCAGCTGCTGCAGGCAGCCCTGCAGTGCCAGGCTAGCATGCCAGGGCAGCCACCAATCACGCCCCTGGTGGGCCCCAGACTGCAATGCTCAGGGCTCCAGGGTCCTCGCAGAGCTGGGCACCCAGATGCCCGTGGGCTCACCCACTCGAGCTGGTTCCGTCCTCCCAGCCAAAGGCCTCCAAGAGTCCAAGAGGGGAGCCAGGAACCAGGAAGCCAGGAGGCTGCTGAATCAGCAGCCCAGGGACCAGGTCCAGGCCTGGGCAGGAAGGGAGGGGGATCAGGCTGCAGGGTTGGGGGTGGGGGGCCAGGTTCCTACCTGCTGCTCCTCCCGGGGGGCTCCATGGGTCTGGACCTGTCCCGAGGGCAGGCCCCCTGGCCAGGGCGGTACCTCCACCGTGTCACCACCCCCTCCTCCCCAGCCCTTCCCTAGAAGGAGGAACCGAGGAGGCGGGGCCAGGCCTGCTGGGCTATAGGCCAGGCTGCAACTGGAAACTTTGCTCCTTCCCTGCTCCCTCAAGAGGGCTGGGAACTCCTAGTAAGAGGAAGCAGCTTTGAGAGCTCAAAGTGAGGCCTCTGGGCCAAACCTCAGGCTGGGCTCATTCCGTGCACCTCTGTGGGATTCTCCCCCAAGCATCCTGTCAAGTGTGTGTCACTAGCCCTATTCTCCCGAAGAGAAAATTGAGACAGAGAAACATTAAGTAACTTGGCACAGGTAATAGAGCTAGTTAAGTGGCAGAACTCCAACATCAGGACTTGGTTTGGCCATTCCCAAATCTGGAATCTGTCCCCTTGGTCATACTTTGCCTCTGAATACAGAAACCTTTCCATAGATGCTTTGCACAAACATTCTCATCTTCCACACAGTCAAAGAGACTGTGTTGGGTGGTTATGCTGGCATGTTCCGGACCAAGTCAAATGCAAATCACCCATTTGGGGAAATCAAGATGATGCCCCAGCCAATATTCTTGACCATCACAATAAGCTCTCGATCTCTCCTGCACTGTTTTCGGGACTGGCTAAGAGAAATACTCCCTGAAGAGAAAAGCACAAATCAGAAGAAATGCCATCCACAATCAAGAGGCTGTTCTTCTAAGGAAATTGCCTCATCTGATTTTACACAGGGGGAAACTGAGGCCTGGAGAGGGAAAAAGTCTTACTAAAGTTCATACAGCTGGTCGGACTAGAATCCAGGTGTCCTGACTCCCCACTGACCTACCACAGTAATCTCTCTCTCCTCCTTATGTGGGGGGTTGGAGAAAAGAGAGGATGTGGAGGATGGGAAGGATGCAGGGTTCCTGAAGAGTACCCCAGATCCAGCACAGAGTGCTCCTGTCCTTTCACGGCCCTAGAGCCCAGGCTCCTGGCTGTTCTGAGCAGAAGGCAGCCCTGGGAGGGGCCAGGGGGCCAGTGATCTAGAAGGAATTGGAGCTGACAGGCAACAGGCCAGCCTTCCTGCCTTCCTGCCTCCCTGCCGGGGCAGCTGGTTCCTCTCAAGAAAGCCAAAGCTGCTGGGAGAGATAGGCCCTCCGGACCACCGCAAAGTTGGCCCACAGCCTGGTAGGAGCTGAGAGACAGAAATTCAAGTCCTGGTTCTAAGGTGGATGCTGTGTGACCTTGGGCAAGCCCCTTCCCCTCTCTGTTGAGACAAAGAGCTAATAACATTTTGGTGTCTGGCAGAGCTGGGTACAAGTCAGAGCTCTACCACTTTTCAGTTGGGTGACGCCTCGGAGGCCCAGCTTGTTCTTCGGCAAAAGATGAGCGGCAACATCCTACTTCACAGATTCTTGTGAGGTTTCAGTGAGAGAGGAATTATGCACATGCTGGAGAGTCTCAGCTTGAGCCTGAGAAGGTATGAGCCTTCTCCCGGGGAGGCAAGGGAGGCTCCTTGGAAGCCTGTTTGTTTCAGGCAGGGGAAGATTTCTACGAAGATATCTCTTCATCTGAGCCACTCTTGGAATTCATACATATCTGAACCTGTTAGGTAGACTCATGCGATAACCCCCGAGGGGTTGAAAGGAAGAAGGAGTTAGGGGTGAGGAGCTTAACCCAGCCACAGGGCAGGCCTTTGTTCACATATTCAACAGATCCCGTGAACCAGGCCCTGAGCTGGGGGCCAGATACAGCAGTGACTAAGGGGAGTCAGTGTCCTGATCTCATGGAGCTCATATCCAAGAGAGAGGAGACAGACATTATTTAATTGCTAATGGAATCAAGCTGGGCAAAAAGTAGAAGGAGCAGGGGGAGAGTGTTCCAAGCAGAGGGAACAACTCGGGCAAAGGACCTGAGGTGGTATTTCCAGGAACTGCAAGGAGGCCAACGTGGCTGAGTGGAAAAAGCAAAGGGGAGACAAGCGAGACGGGGGATGTAGGCGGGGGCCCAATCACGCAGAGCCTCAGAGGCCCTGATAAGGTTTCAGGTATTTATCTTAAGAGGAATTTGGAAGCCTGTGGTTCATGGATGGGCCTGGGGTGGGAAGTGTCTCTGAAGCCCCTGAAGTTGTATGAAAAATACTAGTAAGAGAGCATTGCCAGGGAGAACACTGCTTTCATCAGATGCTCAGCTGGGTTTGTGATCCCGAAAGGAGCAGGGACGCTCGTTATATGATTCCAGTCAGCAAATGGCTACCATGAGCTAGTGTCAGGCATCCTAGGATCTTCTGTGCACTGCCCCTTGCCTCACCTCGAACTGGTCTCAGCCTTCCTCCCCATCTTCAATCTGTGCTCCCCCGAGATGGAAGTGCCTGCAATTCTCTGTCACACTCCGCTTTCTGCCCTCAAATTTGCCTCTGCTCAAAAGGCCCTTTTCCACCACCCTGCCCCACTGCCACCTCCCCACCTCACTAGCTCCTCCTTGTTGCTCACAAGTCTGCTCAGAGGTTGTGCCCTCTGGGAACCTGCCCGATCCCTCCCCTGTGCCCTTTCCCCAAGCCCTCAAGCTTCTCTCAGCACTGTCTGTTCGCATGCTGTTGCCTCTTCTGGGCTAGGGGCTCGGTAGGGACAGGGGCTGTGCCTTAGTCATCCCAGTGTCCCCAGAATTCTGGCAAAGGGCATGTAGTCACACAAGTCAGCAGGTGTTGGGAGACAGACAATCCACAGAGGTGGAGGCTGCAAGATGGACTGATGGACACTAGAGGGCACTGTGACCACTGGAATCCCAGCCCACCACTGGCCAGGCTGACCCAGGCTGGCTCTGGGATCAGGCAGGTGTAGAAGCATGGAAACTCTGTTCCTGGGTCCTGCAGTGCCTCAGTTCTGGGCCTAACTGACCAGGGTCCTGGTCCTAGCCTCCCAATTTACCTTCTGCCCCCTTTCCAGATTATTCCTCATGATAGCCCATCCCACTGCAGATACAGCTATAGTTGTTCATGAATGCAGGTACCAAACACTGCTCCCACAGCCCCAGCACACATTTTCTTGCTCTGCCCACAACATTCTCCACTTCACTTCACCCTACCCCCATCCCTTACCAGGCTAACTTCTATTCATCCTCCAAGTCTCAGCTTAGACGTCAGCTTGGAGAAGACTCCCTGACCCTCAGGCTGGACTGGGTACATTTCTGAGATGTTCCCACAGCAGCCTAGACTTCCCGTGTAATTGTCTGTTTCCTTATCTGTTTTCCTAACTGACGGTGAGTTTCCTCGGAGCAGGAAACTCATTCATCATTGTATCAACCACATTTCATTTAGCCCAGTGTCTGGCACATAGTAGGTGCTCAAGAAATCACCCTGCAGTGAACAAATGTCTCAATGGACGGATGGATGGGTGGGTGGATGGATGGATGACCTCAGGCAAGTCACTTTACCTCTCTAGGTTTCTGTTTCCTCATCTGTAAAGTGGATACAATCACCCCTACCTGGCAGAGCCACCAGGAGGATTCAAGATAATGTGTGTCCAATGCTCCCTAACAGTGCCTGAGACATAGCACACATTTTTTGAATCAAAGCCATTATTACTTGAAGGAGTTGAAGGAGGTTCTGCCTTGAGCCTGGCAGGATCTCTCCTACTCAGGCTTACCATCTATATGTGGAAGATGACTTGAACAATAATATGAAAACAATCATTTTATTAAAAAAAATCACAACAGCACCTGTTATGTGCCAGGCCAGAAGTTGGAGGTCCCCAAGGAGATGGGGGGCAGCTTCCAGTCTCAGCCAGAGGATGTGAGGCCAGGGCCAAGGTCAGAGCCATGGGCCTTGCCCCTGCATCTGGAGAACAGTCATTACACGTACAGCTGGTTCCAAACTCTTTACTCATAGGTGAAAACTTGTCTAAGCGGTCATTAATTCCCTCTTTAATTAATGTAAAAACTGCAGGGTTTGTATTAATGGAAAAGTAAGCTCAAGCGTCAAGCTGATCATATTGATAATGTGTGTTTGTAATTATATACTGCAGATAACTATAAATTCAGTCATGACACTCATAAAATGTGAAAGTTCCTGAAACAACCAAGAACTTGGGTAGCAGCTGTACCATGAGGAGCATTATGCCTGTGGTTCTGAGGCTCTGAAAATCACTGCACACTGGGAGCAATGGTAATATTCACTGCGCACTTAAAAGCTGTTTTGGCACAAAATAAGGGGAAATTTTTAGATACAACAGGGCGTTTTGATGCAAGAGCATGGAACCTGAAAGCACAGTGAGCAAAGGTCGATGTGCATTCGAGTAGGAACCAAAACCTTGATAGACGAGTAAGCTTACAAATCATGGGCCTCTGAGCGGACTGCTCCCCAGGCTCTGACCTCACTTGTGAACACATAAAAGCTATGGTCACTGCAGAAGAAATACCAAGTACCAAGAATTTTCCCCTGTACCCTCACCCACTTCTAGGAGAATCAACTCCCACATACAGCCCCTTGCCACCTTGTGTTACCAAAGGATGGACAGAAACGCTGCAGTCGTATGGGGTGGACCCCAAAGCTGGAAGGTCACTTAGCTTCCAGGTTGGTGACCACATCAGGCTGCCTGAGAGCAGAGGGAGGCAGTCCAGAGAGCAGAGTCAGTGGCAAAGAGATGACAGGGATCAAGCAAGCCATGAAAGATGGCGAGAGACAAGGCACGGGCCCAGGAGATGCAGAGAGCAAGAGCGAGAGTGAGCGAGCGAGCAAGAGACAGAAAGAGAGAGAAGGAGGGAGAAAGCAATCTTGAGAAGGCGATCTTGGTCCTTAACTTCTTGATCCCACCTTCAGTTGGTGTGAGGCCTGGCTATACATCATTCACCACTCTTAGATTCTGTGATATGTAGCTCACAATATTCCAACCCCCCCACCCTTTATTCTTCCACGCATTTGAGTGGGTTTCTGTTCCCTGCAACAAAATGTACCCAGACTAAGACAAGGGAAAATTGGGGACATAAGTGCAGGGCTGGCATAAGCAGAAACGCCTAAAGAACTCTTATGTAGGGAAGGGTGAATGCAATTATACAGTGTTTGTGTTTGTTCACCCAGATGCTCCCTAGTTTCCTGATGCTTGCGACCACAGATATGTGCTACAGCCACATACGCTCTCTCACACACACACACTGACATTCAGTGGACACCAAAACAAATGAGCGGCAACCAGAGATGCTGCTCTGCAGACACCCTGCCGCGCAGGGACGCCTGCCAGCAGTCAGCAATGGCCCTGCGCTCTTTGCTCTTCGCACCCACACAGACGCGGCGCGACCAGGCTGCAGGAGCGCATCCACATTGAGAACGCAGTGGTGCTGCCCGCGAGGCTCGGGCAAGTGACTCATCCCCAGGGCTGCTAATTAAAGCCAGGACAGAGGGGACAGAGAGGAGGGGAAGGGAAGAGAGAGAAGGCAAGTTTATTTTGGTGCCAACCAGGCACACAGCCAGCATAGGGGTCACCCACTTCCTGGGGCTGGGCCAGGCAGGGGCAGGGGAATGCAAACGGGAAGGGGAGGGAAGACCCCTTATCCCTTCTTGCCCCTGGTGAGCTTCCTGGAAAGGTACCTCAATTGGGAAAATTATCCAACTCCCCCGACCCCACATCTCCCTCCTCCTCCATCCCACTATCAAGATTCCAGTTCTCCCCACTCCAGCCTCTTGTCCTTACAACTGGCTTCTCCTCATCAACACACTCCCAATTGGGCTTGCCAGAGCTGGCTCATCTGTGTCTGTAAGCCCGCTTCCATCCCCCCATGGATCACCCAACACAGGCCGGGTACAGAGGGAATGCTCTGTACGTGCTTCTGGAATACAACCAGGTATAGCTTGGTGGTCTGAATTCCTATCCTAGTTCTATTGGGAGGTAAATTACCTTAACTCTCTAAGCCTCACTTTCCTCCCCTGTAAAGTGACTAGAATATATACCCTATAGGATTATTGTGAAGATGAAATGAGAGAATACATGGTGGCCGGCATATACGGGCTTTAGCTCTCACCAAGTAAGCGCTGATAAACCATACCTCACCTCAGGCCCGGGGTAGCGGCAGTTACACAGAGCTGAGTTCCAAGCCTAGCTCTACCACACAGGACCTGGGGGAGCCCAGACAAGCCACATAAAATCTCAGAGCACTGGCATATGTGTAAAATGGAGATTCACAATATGACACCTTAGATTTATTGTAAAGATCTGTGCCCATCAAGGGTCCTGTGTGAAGTCCAGGTCTCAGAAGCAACTTGATGCGTTGCAGAAGTGGTTACCGAGGCTAGCAGGAGGGGCTCCAACTGATGGGGCCAGGAAGGAGGAAGCAGTCTGGGAGGACTAGGGCAGACAGGGGAAGGCTTCCCAGAGTGGGCAGGACTGGAGTTGGCCCCCCTCAACCCAGACCCAGGGAGCATTCAGCAGGCAGTAAGTGACAAGGCTCCAGGCAAAGAAAGTGGTGGGAACTGGGCTGGGCAGGTTGGGGAACCAGGGCTGCACTGAACAGGAGGCAGGGAGAGGAGTCAGACGCAGCTAGGGCAGCTCTGGGGACTGGCGGTGTCTTGGACATGCAGACAGGGGAGCCACAGAAGGTCTATGAGATCTCAGCCACCCCAGATTGCCAGGAGGTCAAAACAAGGAAGATGCTCAGAGATTATCTAACCCAAACTCCCGTTGGACAGATGGGGGCACTGAGGCCCGGAGTGGGAGGCCTCCTCTGGGAACAGAGCCAGTGCTGGCTCCTCCTCCCACTTCTCCCGACAGCAGCGGCTCCCGTTGCCATGGGGACATCCCTGGCTCTGCGGGTGTCAGCAGCCTCCCCCACCCCCTCCCTCCTTCCTTAGCAACAGGCCACCTCCTCTGGCTCTTATCCTTGCGTGCCTAGCAACCTCAGCCTGGTACCCAGCCCCCCCCCCCCCCCCCCCCCCGAGTTCCAGCCTGACCCTCACTGCAGCGACTGCCTCTGGGCCTGGGCTCCCTCCTCATCTGCTGGCAGAGGTATCAGCCCCTCCAGCCCCTCTGGTTTCAAGTTCTACGCCTCTCTACATTTCTTGAGCTTGACTCTCATGTATATGACGATGGATTGGGTTAGGGGAGGGCAGAGGGCACTATAATATGTTGAGCCACTATTTTACACTGAGCATTGCTTTAAGTTCTCTCATCAACCTAGAGAAGTCAGAATTCTTGTCCCCATTTCACCGAGGAGGAAACTAAGGATCAGAGAAGCTAAGTGACTCGGCAAAGAACACACAGCTAGGAAGCAGGCTCTGCTGAGAGCTAGCTTTGTGACATTGAGCCATCGCTAGTCTGTTTCTGGACCTGGCTTTAAGGTGCCTGTAGGTCTGACAACGTCTCATGGACCTACAGGAAGTCCTGGCACCTTCCTCTGCCCACAACCCTCTCCCAACACCAGCTGTTCAGCTCTAATTAGACTCCACAGTTCTTCTGGCACCCGTACCTGGAAGCCCTCACGCCTGGGCCCTGCCACGGGTGGTTTTCAATCCACCAATCCTGCTCACTCCTCCCTGTTTCCACAACAGCTGAGGCCTAGCTCCCCTCCTTGGTGTTTCTTCCATCTTCCTAATCTTTCTTCTCCACACATACAATGTTTATTAGATGAGGACCCTGGGGCCCCAGGGAGCAAACAGATCTGTTCACAGTCAAAGCCACTTAGCCATAAGTGGAATTCTTTGCCCAGATCCAGTTGCTGCCCCTTCTATGCTGCCAAGCCCACCCTCTCTCCTCCAGCCTCCCCAGGCACCCACTGATGACAGATGGCTGTGACTCAGCCCCCACAAGACCAGCATTCTGAACTTTGACATTTGCTCCTTTCCTGGCCAGATCTGTTTTAGCCCAATTAATTGCCCCCCCCCCCCAGCCCCTCCTCACTTCCAGTGCCTGCTGGTTCTATTTCCAGGGATGCCCTCCTTATGCAAAGTCTGCGTGTCAGTCCTCCACAGTCCAGCTCAGACACCGCCTTTACCAGGAACCGCTTCCTGACCCCTCACTGAAGTCAGCTCAAGAATTTACATGTGGGTCTGAGAGCATCCTCAGATGACCCCACCCAGCCCTGGTTCCAAGTTAAAGGATCTTCTTCCTGTGTTTGCAAGATCTTTCCCCACAAGTGCTGTTTTAGGTCCCTTGTGCAGCCCAAGGGTGACCCTTGCTTCCCCAACTGCTGAGTCCTTAAGGCCACTGTTGTCTCCTTGACTGTGGGTCCAGGATGAATGTCGGGAAGTACATCTTTGTAAAACAAATGCCACCTTTGGAAGCAGACAGCCCAGGGTATGAGTCAGAGTGATGCCACCCTGCCCCCATTGCTTTTCTTTCCCTGGGCAAGGGACTGACCCCCTGGGGAGCCTCATCTTCCTTATCTGTAAATCAGGGATCCCAATCCATGTCTAACTGAGCTGTTGTGAGCATTAAAGAAGATCACGTTCAGAGTTCTTAATGTGTGAGGAGCAAATGATAACTGCTATGATTACTAATATTAGGATGAGGTTGAGGGGGACTATTATTAACTGCAAGGCTGTCAAGGGCTTCTGCAGGGATGGCGTGGGCAGGGCTCTGGGCTTGGTGCCAGACAGACCTGGATTTGAATCCTGGCTCCACCATAAATTAGGGGTGGGGCTATAGGCAAATGCATAACCAGCCCGAGCCTCAGTTTCCTCAACTGTAAAATGATGATGATAAGGCCAGGCCAGGTTCCGCCTACCGTGTCATTGGGAGGATCAAACAAAAGAAAGGCCCTGACAACTTCTGTGAGTTGTAAAGGCCCAACGTATGTCATCATGTGATTTATGTTTATGATCATTATGAAACACTCTGAGCTATATGTCCTAGGCACTCACCTGCTGGGAAGAGCTAGAGACGCCTTCAGCTGGGTTCCTTGACAAGAAGAAGGCAAATTCACAGGGGGTGCCTGGGGGCCTGTGCTCTGGAGTCAACCCAAGTTACCTCTCTCCAAACCCACAGTGGGGAATCAGGATTGGTGTCCTTTGCTAGACTAGTGCCTTCCCAAATGCTAGAACAGGCTATGCCCAGACCATACTCCTTGGCTGCCCACTGGGACATCGGGCTCATCCCATACCCCCTGCCTGGGATGCTAGGACACAGCATGTCTCATGACGCACCTCCGTCTGTGTGCTGGGATCCTCTGCCCTCCTCCCATATCTACGGCCTGGATGCCAGGACTTGGGCTGCTGCATATGGCCAGGCAAGCTGTGCCTTGCACAAGGGTTCACAGCCAAAAGGGCATGAGTCGGGGCTGAAATTCAACCTGTGCTCTGTTCACTGAGCTGGGAACCCTGGGGAGGGCCTGCCAGAGCCCCATAGAAAGGGATCATTCCTCCAACTGGTCCACTCAGTGGATTCTACTGTTCGTGCATGTGTCATATGTGTCAGTCGCAGCCCTGTCTGGGACCGAGTGTGCCCATCTCATCACCCTGCTGCCTGGACCCATCTCATTTCAGAGGCCCAGCCCATCACCCCTGGCCTGGATGCTGGCTGACTGGACCCTACCCTGAGCCCCACCATCATTCCCATATATAGTCCCTATCCTTGACACTTGTGTTTTCATGAAGCTTCTGATGGGTTAAGGCCTGAGAAATGCACTAATAGTCCTTGTGTCTACCTCAGTTTTACCCTCACTTCCTCAAATGACAGATTGGTCACACCCTGAAAACTTACTGAGGCTTGTAAGCCTTTTTCACCAAGCATGCAAAAAAAAGTTGCACTTTATCATCATGTATATTTCTAATGTCTAGAATGTGTCACATTGAAAGTCCATCCAAATCCCACTACTCAGGGCTACCGTAGTTCAGGGAAGAGCACAAACACCAGACAAGGGAAGCCCCACTTCTATCATGTCCTCTTCTCTTGGGAGATGAGGTTGGGTCCAGAGCCAATCTCTCTGCAAGTTGGCTTTAACCTGTGGGCAGCTCCCATGAGCCCCTCCAGTGTTCAGCCAGTTGGGCAGAAAAGACTAAGGAACGGTTTTCAACCCCCTCCCCACACTTGCAACATTCACCCTGGCCCTCCCAATCTACTCCATCCCCACCCCTAACACCAATGGGACAAAACCCCTGGAGCTGGCCCCCACCCCTCCCATGGATCCCGAAGTAACAAACCAGAGGCCCCACCCTAGTCCCTGCCCCCTCTCCCAACTACTACTAAAGAAAGGAGGTACTGACCTGACTGTTCTGGAATTCTCACCATCAGATCTGAAAGAGAAAGACAGAGAAAAAAAAAAAAACAGCCATCAGCATATGCTCTCTACTTTTCTTCTCTCTATGCCCTATGCAGTGGCCCTGAGACCTAATAGACATCATGAAAATGGGGGGTAGGGTATTTCATGCGGAGGGAAGAGCCAGTGCAAAGGACATGCGATGGTGGAGGGCCTAGCCCATTGCTGGGACAGGGAGAAGGACAGGGTGGCTGGGGTGGCATGAGCAGTGGGGAAGAGTAGTTGGAGGTGAGGTTGAACAGATGCCAGGAACCCACCATGTGGGGCCTAGCAGGTCATGGTGAGGAGTGAAGCATTTCTCCGAGTGGCTGAGAGTCAGCCAGCAGCTGTGGGCAGGGTCTGTCAAACCCAGACAGACCAAGCCCCAGATACTGGCTCTGCCACTTACCAGCCCCGTGACCCGGGCAAGTCACCTCCCCGCTTGGAATCTGAGCCTCAGTCTCCCTACTTGTCACACAAGGCCAATCCTCCCAGGGCTGTTGGGATGATTAAGCCCTTTGGAACCCAGCAGACAAATGCCAGGTATTATTAACAACATAGAAAAGGCTTTGCCAATTGCCTGGTCCAACCTGCTTATTTTCCAGATGAAGAGAATGAGGCTGAGAGAGTGAGTCAGCTGCTGGGCTCCTTTCTACTACATCGGTCTGCCTTCTCCATTGTGAGGCCCCCACGGAGACAAAGGAAGGACAAGAGAAGAGAATGGAATAGGGACAGCTTTGGGGGGACCAAGCAAAGGAGTGAAATCGGAACCACGCCCCTCCAGCTGCTCCTCCCTAAGAAGTCTGTGTGTGTGTGTGTGTGTGTGTGTGTGTGTGTGTGTGTGTGGTGTGTTGGGGGTGGGGAAGGGGAGAAAGAAGGACCAGGGAACTTGGAAGAATCCAACAAGTGTGCGAAGCAGCCTTCCTGTCCCCTTTTGTCTTCTTCCTTCTTGGCCCTCCCTCCCCCACCCCCACTCCCATGGTGGACTGCGGAGGAGACATAGATGAACACATCACAGGCTCTGTCCTCAGGTGGCAGAACCAAGAAGCGACCTGAGTGAGGGGAGGATCCTCTAGGCTGAGTGCAAAGCCAGAGGGACACGTGGGAAGGGGAGTCAGGGCTCAGGGTGAGCATTTGCTGGAAGATTGAACGGAGGGCCCACCCACCAGGTGGGGCAGGCAAGCATCTGGGTGCAAGAGCTCAGACAGTGGGTGAGGCCAGTGCTTCCAGTTCTGCTACTTACTAGCCATATAATCCCAGGGCAGGTACTCCCTGATGTCCAGCCTCAGCTTCTTCACTTGTAAAATGACGCAGAGGGAAGGGAGGGGGCTGGAGGGTGGGGTGGCTGTGAGGCTCTGACTGGGCACAGTGCCTGCTCAGCCAATGACAGTGGGACCAACCTTTAGCCTTTGGAGCGCCCTAAAGGGACAGGGGACCAGGACCACAGAGCAATTTTTCACATGTATTAAAACTTTCCATCTCACTCTGCAGCAACAAGATTGCCTCTGAGGCCTGGCTCAATTACTCACAGGTACCAGATCCCAGACTGGAGGTGCCTAATTCAATGACTCCCCAACTGCCAACAGAATTGAGGCCAAGCCCTTCAGCCTTTCTCCCTAACACAAACCCTCTGCTCCAGCCAGGCTGACCTCCTCACCACCCCAGCCCACCCCAGACCCCAGTGCACATTCAATCTACTATATAACAGGCCCTGACCCAAGAATACAAACCCTCAAGGAGCTCACAGATTGGCACCCCCCACCCAAATCTACTGTAGAGCATAGATCACGTGTATAATCATCTCCACTGGCATGTGAACAATCACTGGGCATCTACTCTGTACCAGGCATGGTGGCGGGCTCTTTTCATATGTCACCTCCTTGGATCCTGCAAAAGTGGGAATTACTTGGGGGGAGGGTATAGCTCAGTGGTAGAGTGCGTGCTTAGCATGCACGAGGTCCTGGGTTCAATCCCCAGTACCTCCAATAAGTAAATAAACCTAATTTCCTCCCCCACAAAAAAAATTTAAAAAAATTTTTTTTAAGTGGGAATTACTCATCCAATTTTAAGATGATGAAACTGACACAGAGAAGTTGAAATGATTTGCCCCACGGCACACAAGGAGAGGAGCTTGGCTTGAACCGCAAAGCTCATGTTCTTACTCCCACGCTCCCCTGTACCAGCAGCTCAGTGCTGGGCATATACTCACTGTTAAGGTGAGCTCCCTTATCCTAGCTCCCCAGGGTCAAGCCAGACTCTTTCTCCCAGGCTCTTTCTCAGGCGAGATAACCAGATACATACCTCTGCTCCAAAAGCACTTCTATGGGATGTTACAGTCCTCAAGATGGCAGCTAATGGGAGTACGAGAGCTCCAAGCCAGGAGGCAGAGTGAATTAGTCAGTTCTCCTCACTGCAGACTGGCTCTTACTCTAGTTTGAGAGTATCTAGCATCATAGGACCATCCATGTCTGATGCATGCCACATCAGGGGTTTGCAGGTCTGTATGTATTTAGCATACGTATTTTTAATTTTTTTTTTAATTTGAGGGAGTTTCTTTTGGGCCTTGGTGGGAAATTAATTAGGTTAATTTATTTTTATTTATTCATTTATTTTTAATGGAGGTACTGAGGATTGAACCCAGGATCTCCTGCATGCTAAGCTTGCACTCTACCACTGAGCTATACCCCCACCAAGTATACATATTCTTAAACGTCTAGAGAACAATCATCATTAACACTGTGCTATCCTACATCGCTTCAGGACTAATGCACTGCCCAGTGGTCAATCCACCTCTTACTCCGTGAAGCTGGGCTGCCATTCTTTTGGGAGGTAGCACAGGCTGGCAGAAAGAATGCTGGGCTCTATTATGGCTCATTCTCCAACTGGCAGTGTAGACTTGGACAAGTCACTGCTCTCTGGACCTTGGTTCCATCTATAACACAAGAGAGCTATGCTAGTTGAGTTCCAATCTTCAGGCCCTACAATATTTAGTTTCTTCAGAATCCCAAAGTCTCTCTCTTTTATCAACTGAGTTCAGCTGTCTACAGGAAGAAGCAAAGACCCAGGGCACCAGGCCACCCTTTGTCAATCCATGTCAGGAGAAGAGATCAATTCCTCTTGCTACTCCCATAGCCATCCCCTAATCGAAGGCCACTTAGGACCCGAGGGCTCTGAAATGGCTTGGTTACGCCAATTCCCATCCTCAAGAGTAATGTTCAATAAACAGTAACTAATTGACTGAAGCCTATGAGTAAAGAGACCATAATTTCTGGACCAAAACCTCAGGCATGTAATCCAACCACGGATTTCAATGTTGCTGCTTCCAGGTGCAAGGAGCAATCTCGCAGATGAAAGAATAAATGGCAAAACACCAACAGTTTTTTAATCTTTGGGGGACTTGTGGGGACAACAGGGTGGAATAATTGAAAAGAATGGCGGCCTTTGAGTTACCATATTGGGGTTTCTGCTCTCACTTCCTGACTGGATTTCCTGCCTCTCTTTGTGATCCTCCAAGCCAGCTATAAACAGTACCTGGGGAAACAAGATGCCTCTCCCCCAAGAACCTGGAATTAGATAAACAAGGTTGTCCTCTGAGAGCTAAACTAATAAACAAAAGATGCATTAGGAACGAGATATGCAAAGCTACCTGAAAAAGAGAGACTGGCCCTCAAGCCAGGATTTGAGCAACAGGTCTACAAAATCAGGTGTCCAACAGAAAGGAGACAGGACATGAATGGAAGTATATTTTATTTTCAGGGAGACCTGAAGAGCAACTGTGCACAGGGCTCCTCCCAGAAGTGTCCTGAGGAGAAGGAGGTGGGCACCCTGGCCCAGGGGTCATCAAGTCTCTACAAAAGCTGAGAACCAGCCCTGGGGCAGCCAGGCACCTCATCTCCCAAACATCAACTTGTCTAACTCCAAGTCTCTTCAATGGCCATCCCCCCTCCACAGTGGCTGCTAAAGGAACATCCCTCAGGTGTAAATCAGTTGATGTGGTTCTGCTGCTTTCAAACACTTGGTAACTTCCCCACCAACCTCTGTGCCAGTCAAACCCAACTCTCTGAAGCTTGAAATCTCAATCCACCCTCTCATCTACTTTCTTGGCACATCTGGTATTTGCTACCTGGAACATGCTTGCTCCTCTTCATGTTTTTTACAATTATTTAAAATTTTATTAAAGTGATATGTGAAATAGTTTAACAAGTCAAATTGTGAAAGGATCTTAAAAATAAAACTTTCCTGGGGGGAGAGATAGTTCAGTGGTAGAGCACATGCTTAGTATGCACAAGGTCCTGGGTTCAATCCCCAGTACTTCCTCTAAAAATAAATAAACCTAACTACCTCCCTTCCTGCCAAAATAAAAATAATACAATGACAAATTTAAAAAACTTTCCTTTTCAGCACTTTTTTTTTTGCAGTCATTTTCATATTTCTAAGGCATAGGCTCATATTTGCTAATCCAGTTTTGAAATTTTTTTCTTGTGTGTCCTTTTTAAAAATATTTTTAAATGTATATATTTTTTAATTTAAGCAACTATTTTATTTTATTTTTTGTGGGGTTTTTTTTGGAGGGATTGGTAATTAGGTTTACTTATTTATTTTTAATGGAGGTACTGGGGATTGAACCCAGGACCTCATGCATGTTAAGCCCACACTCTACCACAGATCTATATCCTCCCACCCTGTGCATTCTTAAATTTTTTTCTTTTACCAACGTAATACACATATACAGGTTTTCAAGTCACACAGCACCGCAAGGATTAAAACCAAAAATACAAATTGCTCACTCTCCCCTCCTCACCTCTCACTCTCAGAGACAAACTGTTTCCAAGTCTTTTAATTGCTTTTTGGGGTATTTACCTCCTCATTTTAAAAGAACACCTGCATACTTCTATTTCTTGATTTATTTTTTCAGTTCTGGATATCATGCACTGAATTCCTACCATGCAGGGAGAGGACAGGGCTCTCCTACACACACTACTACCTCCGGCCCCAGCTCTTATGCAGCTGCACACATCCCTTCCTCTTGTTCTACCACTATAGTTACAGCACAAACTTTTGGTTAAATCAGTATTGGTGGCTTACATTATTAAGATTGCACCAATATTAATAATGAATAAATCACATCATATGCTATAATTGCATTTCCCTCCCCATACGACTGTTTCTTTTCCCTGGTGTTGATGACTTTTTTTTTTTTTTTTTTTTTGCTTGCTTGCTTGCTTAGTTTTCTTCATATAAATGATCGATTCTCCCCAAACTCTGTGAGAAGTGCAATTCTCCTCTCAATATGTTCTGACACATCAGGTAATCCATCAGATTTTTCTCTTCCTTCGAGACTTGGTCCTTGCTGCCATCCAGACTGGTTGCTCTCCATCCCTGCACAAGGTTGCCCTAAGATCTGCTTCCTTCTCCATCACTCTGGGATTCCCTTCATCTCTCTTTTGTGTTAGATTTCCTATTTCCTAGATTCCTCAGTCTTTTTTCTTTTTCTTTTTATTGAAGTATAGTTGATTTACAATGTTGTGTTAGTTTCTGGTGTACAGCATAGTGATTCAGTTATACATCTATATATATTCTTTTTCATATTCTTTTCCATTATGGTTTATTACAGGATATTGAGTATAGTTCCCTGTGCTATACACTAGGACCTTGTTGTTTATCTATTTTATATATAGTATCTAGTGTCTGCCAATTCCAAACTTCCAATTTATCTCTCCCCTCCTTGCCCCCCCTGGTAACCATAAGTTTGTTTTTTATGTCTATGAGCCTGTTTCTATTTTGGAAATAAGTTCATTTGTGTCATTTTTTTAGATTTCACATATAAGTGATATCATATGATATTTATCTTTTTCTGTCTGACTTCCCTTAGCATGATCATCTCTAGGTCCATCCATGTTGCAGCAAATGGCATTATTTTATTCTTTTATATGGCTGAGCAGTATTCCACTGTGTGTGTGTGTGTGTGTGTGTGTGTGTGTGTGTGTGTGTGTGTGTGTGTACCACATCTTCTTTATCCATTCATCTGTTGACAGACATTTAGGTTGCTTCCATGTCTTCACTATTGTAAATAGTCTCAGCCTTTTTTCTGAGTTTATGTCCACATTTTGCTGGAGCATTCTCCAGTGCTTCCTGAGAAAGGAGGCATAGGACATAAAATCTTCAGATAGCCTGTGTATAAAAATGTCTTTATTACACTCTCACCTTTGATTCACCATTCAACTGAGTAGAGGCTTCTAGGTTGGAAATTATGTTCCCTCAGAATTTTGAGAACACTTCTCCATTGTCTCCTAGCTTCCGGTGTTGCTGTTGAGAAGTTCAAATGCCCTTCTTTTTCTTGAGCCTTTGTATATTACGTTTTTTCTCTGCAAGTGTTTAGGATCCTCTCTTTCTCCCTGGTATCCTGTTATTGCACAGTGGCATACGTTGGTGGGGGTCTTTTTATCAATTATTTTGCTGGCTACCCGGTGGGATTTTCATTCCTTCAGTTCTGGGACACATTCTTGTTTTTCGTCTTTGATCCTTTCCATCCTACTGTTTCTTCCATTCTCTATTTCTGGAACTCCCATTTGTTGGATGTTGGAGTCCCTCAACTGATCCCCCAACATTCTCATCTTTTCTCTTCGGTTGTCCATCTCTTCATCTTGTCATTCTGCTTGCTAGGGTATTTCCTCGCCTTCTCTTTTCTAATCCTTCTGCTGAAATCTTTATTTTGGCTCTATCTTTAATTTCCCAGGTTTTTTTCTTCTCCCTCCATTACCTCTGTTCCTTCCAAGTTTTTTTTTTTAATGTTTGTTTGTTTGCTTTTGGGGTCATTCTTACAGGTTGATAGTCTTCCTCAAATAGCCTTGTACTATCTGATGATCTCTGGCTACCTAAGGCTTTTTTTTTTTAAAGTTAGTCATATCGAGGTTTAATTTATAAAAATGAAATACACCTATCTTAAGGGTCTTTGGCTGGTGATCCCTGGTGATCAGTTGCCATGATACTAACAAGCTGATGGGAAGCTCTGTGTGTAGATGGTGCTTGCCAGGTGTTGGGCTTCACTACAGAGTTACTGGGCTGAAAGCCTGTTCTTTTGTTGGAAGACTCCCAAATGCCATCTTTTGGAGGCCTTTTGCTGGGGCCTTTCAGTTTTCCCAGAGAAGAATCCTTTGCTCTCTCGTGTGCTCCTGACTTTGGTGTCCTGGAAGTAGCAAAGTGGAAGGAGGTTGCGGTTCTCATGGGTTTAGGATGCAAATCCCTTTGCCTGCAGCCCTGTTTCATCCCCATCCTCCACTGTGCCTGGTGTCCCCAACCCTGGAGCCTCTTAACTTCAATTTCTCCAAAACATCAACCTCCATCTGCAGATGGAGCCGGCAGGGGCGGGGCAGGGGGGTGTCACTGACTGAATGGGGTTGGGGAGGGACTAAGAGGATCTCTTCATAGACTTTTTTTTTTAATGGAGGTAATGGGGATTGAACCCAGGACCTCATGCATGCTAAGCATGTGCTCTACCACTGAGCTATATCCTTCCCTCCTTTTCACAGACTTTCAATATTCTCCCTGTTTTCAGTTCCACGCCTCATCCTACCTTCTCTGCTTCAGATTCCTCTCCCTTCAGGTACCTCTCATTCCTAAGCATCTCTGGGTGGAATCATTTACTTCTGGTCGGCATCCCAGACCTTGAGTTTCTACCTTTTTTATTCCTCTACTTATATTTCAGTGGGACTGGGGAAGCAGCAGAGATAAATAAGTTTATTCAGTTCATTGTGTTTAACAGGAAGTTCCCCCTTCTTATTCCAGCCAACTCTTATTCATCCTCCATGACTCATTTAGGCAAGACCTCCTCCAGGAAGCTTATCTTAATGTCCCTAAGCTGGATGAGGGGCCCCTCCTCTGTTCTCCGACAGGATCCTTTTCTCGCTCCATCCCAGCCCTGATCAAACTGTTTCAAAAGTGTCCATCTCCATGCCCGATTCTCCCTACAGACAGGACCTCCTGGCGGTCTGAAGCCACGTCTTAATCATGCCTGTGCCCCAGTTCCCAGGATCAGGTCCGCAGAGGTACAGAGTAAATATGTGGTGATGGAATGAATGAATAAATGAACGACTATAAGTATGAATCAGACCCAGCCAGAGGGACCATCTAGAAAGGGAAACAAGCTGAATACAATTGTTCCTATACAAAGCCAGTTCCCTAAAAGCTGTAAGTTCCCTAAAAGCTATATGTACAAAGATGCCTGCTGCAGCATGATTAAAACCAGTGGGAAAAAATGGGCCCAGCGTCTAAGCCCTACATCAAAAGGATGGTTAAGTACATTATGGTATATCAGCTGCTATTCAAAATACGGCTTCTGAATAATATGCAATTACATGGGGGAATGCTCAAACGAACAAAGCAAGAAAAATCGTATGTGCTGGATCATTTCAACTGTATGAAAAGAATGCAGAGAACGAGGGAAATACAGCCAATGTTCAGAGTAGCTGCCTTTGTGTGTTGTACTTATGGGTAATGTTTTTCTCTTCTACTTTTCCAAGTTTTTCTAAATTTTCGAATGGAAGAATATATTAAGTGTATAATCGTTTTAAAGTTCCTCAGAAATGAAAATAAATATCCTGAGATACTTAAGAAGAAAATACTGTGAAGGGGCCCCTAAGGGGCTGTTTGCACTTCCAGCAGCACTTGCTGGGAAGGCTCTGTTCTTCACTGGCCAGAGACCCTGAAGGCCCAGGCCCCCGGAACACCAGCCCCGCCCAGCCTTCACCCCTACTGCAAAACAGGACGGAGCACAGGAAACCAAAATAGGAGCATGGAGCCCAGCTTAAGACAAACTGCAATAGCATAGGCTGTACTGGGAAACAGAGGCCCCTACACAGGCCACCACACTTTAGAGGCCCCTCTCTGTGAAGTCTGTGGGGCCAAGGGGATATGCCCATCAGGATCTCTGGCCCCCTCCCTTCTAGGCTGCACTCTAGGTACCCAGGACCCAGAATTCCCTGTCCATATTTCTTGAGCTTACTTGGATGAATTGTGACGTCTTCTTATCCAGGACCATCTGCTAGGCCCAACAGGTGGCCAAAGGGAAGGGAAAGCAGACAGGGCTCAGATGTGGGCTGGGGCATCCATACACATCTCAAGGTTCCATATATGAACTATAGGTGGGATGAGAAGGGGGAAGGCCAACCTCGACTGGTACTTTGCCTGGCCTGGGCCGCACATATATAGAAGCAGGCAAGTCCATAGGTCCCCAGGCCTCAGGGTTGGTTGGTCTTGAGTGTTGGAAAGATCTGGGTGCAAATCCATTTCTTTGCTGTGCAACCATGGATGAGTCCCTTCCCCTCTCTGAACCTCAGTTTCCTCAACTATAAAATAGGTATAATCATTCTCACCTCAGAGAGTTGTTGTGAGGCTTGCTGAGGGCACAACGGCTTAGTGGTTATGAGCACAGGCTTTGGGACAGATGGGCCTAGGTCTGAATCCTAGCTCTGCCCTTCCTAGTAGGTGATTTACATCTCTAAGGCACACTTTGCTCACCAATAAAGATAGTAATGGCACTAACCTAATAAAGTTGTTGGAAGGATCAGGGTTGCAAAGAATACGTAATAACATTAGAAAATACTAAAATGGGAAAAGGCTTCTTAATAATGAGTGTGCAAACACTGGCTACGGTGGGGTTGACTGGGTCTTCTGCACCCACTTCCTGTCCAGCTTTATTTTTCCCCATAGCACTTACTACTATTTGACATATGTTGTATCTTCTTATTTAATTTGTTTCTTCTCTGTCCTGGCCCCCTACGTTCACACATTAGAATGTTAGCTCCACAGGGCAGAGGTTTTGTCTGTTTTGTTCACTGTTTTCAAGTGCCTAGAACAGACATGCAGGGTAAAAAGGTACTCCTGGCCAAGAGAATAGCCAGAATATAGGCATGGAACCAAAAAGAAGTCCACTTTGCCAACGGTACCCTAGACAGTTCAGAATAACTGGAATGCAGGGTCAGGAAGGGAATAGAGTGGCTAGAAAGATGAGTGGGGCTGTGGCGTGATCCAAAGGAGCACACAAGAGCTTTCCTAGACCACAAGTGGTGTGAAAACCTACTCATGACAGCCAGGAAGTTGAAAAGCACTAGGGGAGAGGCAAAGATGCCTTCCAAGTTCAATTGCCATCTAAATCATGATGATGTGAAAGGCAAAAGTAAAGACCTTTTGAAAGATAATTCAGGTGGAGAGGAAGACTCCTTTCTAAGGGGCCCAGCTGAGCCAAGAATCAGATCTAGAAATGACAAATAGGTGGGTATAGCAGTCAGGTGGAGGAGGTAATGGTGACATGCAAGAAAATCTTATAAAGGTTAATTAAAGAGATGAACCACTAGATGAACCACAGGACAAATCAGAAACCTTGTTGGATAAAGTAACCATTGTCAGGAATGGATCCACATGACATCGAAGGTCAAGATGGTGGTGAGGATACAAAATGAAGGCCATGGTGGTTTCGGTTGTCAGTTATCTTTTTGCTGATGATTCCTTTTCCTATAGTCTTTTATTACCACTACTCCTTGAAAAGTTCTGGGATGATGATGACGACGATGATGATGACGATAAACATTGCTGCACACTTCAAAGGAAGTATTCATCTATCGTTTTCAAAATTTCTTTTTCAGAAAATAGGCAACCATCACTTCACATTTTTATTTTAAAGAGAAGAAAGGCAGGCAGAGACTACAACAAAGACTCCGGGCAAGAGTGTGTACTTCATCATATAATTGCGGGGGAGCCCCTGGCGGGGGGGCTTGGCCCAAGGAGTGACAACGTCAGATGCTGACTTCCTAACCTCCCGCTCCTTTCAGTCACAAAAGCGGGCTTTGTTTGGTCCTTAGCACTTTCACCTTCTAATATCCCAAAAGAATAATGTGGTTATTTATTAAGTACCTACAATGCTCCACGACCTGTTATCTTCCGAACAGCTGCGCAAGGCAGTTATTCTTCTCATTGTATAGATGGGAAAACAGAGGCTCCAAGTAGCAACGTGATTTACCTAGAGTCACACGGCTAATAAATGGTGGCGCTGAGATGTGAGGCTAGGGTTTTTCTGACTCCAAAATCAATGCTTTTAAGGGCTACAGCTGTGGCTTCCTTCTGTCATGCCAGAGCTAGACGGCACTTCGTCTTCCACAGCAGCCCGTGAGCTTGGTCTCTCTCCTTCACCTGGCTCCGATCTGCCCCCCTGCCCCCACCACACAGTGCAGCCCCAGGCCCCCCTCCCTGACCATGAGCATTCAGGGGGTGCTTCTGGAAGAGATGATCACTCAAGGATGGAAGGGGGAGCACCAAAAAGGGGTTAGGCAGAGGTACTGCAGCCCAAAGCACCTCAGCACTATGACAAAGAGAGAGAAAAGGAAAATGGAACCGGCTCTCCAGCCCTCCCTTCTTGCTTCCCTCTGCTGGAGGCAGAAGGATGGAGGTTCAGCCATGATGGGAAAGAGAGTGGGCGGAAGGGGGAGCAGTGAGAGCAGCCTGCTGTTGCAGAAGCTTCAGCTCAGCCTCAAAGCCCCCTCCTGTGCGCTGGGGCCCATCTCTGGCCCACCTGCTCCCACTGCCTAAACACAGGAGGCTGGGCGGTTCTCCAAGCGCCCACCCAATCCTGCCAAAGCCCAGCTCACAGCAGACCCAAACCCTCTCATGTCACAGAGAAGGCACCCTGAGAGGTGGAGGGGCTGGCCCCCACGGGGGATGGGGGGAGGTGCTGAGGGAGGCCATGGCAGGACGGGGGCGGGGGCAGGGTTCTGACCCCCACCTAGTTCCTCAGCTGAGGGTTCTCTTGACGGCAGAGGTTGAGGAAAAGGGGTGCTTGTGAGGCTGCCACACAAATGCTCACGACAGGGCTGGAGCCAGAGGCAACACGTGCCAAAATGAGGCCATACAGGGTAGGGTATTTGGGGGGTTTACAAGTAATTTCCATTCTCCATCTGGATTGAGACAGCAAAACAACCATTTTGAAAAGCAGATTTAGCCTGAGTTTGGACCTCACAAGCATAAATGTTTCTCACCCCTTCCCCCTCCATCCTACTCTCAGGACCCCACTTAAAACGAACGTGAAGGAATACAATTAGGTACGAAATCCCAACAGTGAAGTGGATGGGAGAGGGTGATATCAGTGAGTGAGAGATTTCAACAAATTTCTGGGAGCAAAAAAACAAAGAGAAGAGTGTTCACAGTTGAAGGAAAGCCAGCAACACCACTCAGGGGGTTGCAGCCGGAGAGGGAGCCGGGCGGGCCAGCACAGGCCTAGAGAGTCCAGACTTGGATATGGTAGGTATAAGGGAGGGCAGGAGTGATCAGGGGCTGAAAACAGGGTGGGGGGTTGGATAAACTGTAGATAAGTACATGATATCCTCCCCTGTGCCCCCTCCCACCGCCCAGATTTAAAACACAAGCTGCTGGCATTCACTCCTAGGGAAAATGTAAGAGGACTCCTAGCTAAAGGAATTAAACTCTCTGGGATCAATTAGGGCACATAATGGAATTTTGGTGCTCCCAGAATAAAGTGCTTTTCATTCTGGCATTTTCGGGCACCCTTTATAACAACCAGCTCCCTGGTGCCTCACCTAAAATAAAGCCAGAGAATGGACAAGCCAGCCCAAATATATAGACATCTCACTCAGTCTTTCTATTAACTTATCCACATACCATAAAACTGAAGATACGACAGAAAAGGTAAGCAGCCTACAGGATCAATCCAGGAAGTTCAATCTCCAACTAACAGACATTCCAGAAAGAAAACAGAAAATGAAGGGGAGGAAACTACCAAAGAAATTATGTAAGAAAAGACAAGGTGCATCAGATTGAAAGGGCTCACTGAGTACCAGGTAGGCTGAGTGAAAAACAGACCTTGAGCTAAGTGATGGTTACATAGGTATGTTTGGCTTGTAAAAATTGACCAAGCCACTTGTTTGTGATATGAGCGTTTTTCTGTATGCATATTATATTTCAGTATGAAGGGGTGGGTTTTTTTTTTGCAGTTGTTAAAAGGAAGATTTATTTGACAAGTTTCACTTAGTACAATACACCTAAAAGGAAATCACAATACAATGAAGATTTAAATCAAGGCCTCAGAATTTCATATAAACACCAAGATCAAAATCCTAAAGTACTGATGAAGTTTAAAAAAAAAAACCCTCTCCTAAAAAATCTTCAATAAACTGTCCCCCAAAGATGTGCTATGATTATCCTGTGGTTTCAAGGAACCCCACACAACAGTAAGTTTGAATAAATAAATAAATACAGATAGAAGGAAAGTTCTGGTCCAAATATGAAACAAAGTAAAAAGCAGCATGATTTTGAGCAACTCATAGACCATAAGAAAGGAAAACTCATTTGATCTTGATGCTAGGAAGATTTTCCTGGGAGTACAGAGGTTGGGACAGTGAACCTGTGGGAAGTGAGGGGTAATTATAGTACACTATTTGGCCCTGCAATGAATAATATGACCTAGTTATAATCACATAAACAGTGTATTGGTGGTCAACTTTTAAAATCAATTTGTCCAGATAAAGCACTGAAGACCTAAATATTGTTACAGAACAGAATGCAAATGTAATCAACCTTGCTGGATACAAAAGAACAGAATACAGAAGAAAGTGGAAGATGGAAAGATGGAGGAGAGATGGAGGGAAGGATAGGACGCTAATAACTATGTCTTACAAACTGAGTGCTCAAGAGATACTGTGGAAAGCTGATGGAATAAGAAATTACAATATAAATAGTATTTAATAAAGTTACAAAGGTAATAGAGGAACCAAAATAGTAATATAACTATTAAAGTTTGGGAAGGGGAGAAAAAGAGTCAGGTGTTGTAAATAAGCTAAATTCTCACTTGTCATAGAAGGAGGAAGTCAGCTGATGATGTTTAAAGTTGATAAGTGAAGAAATAACCATTGAAGCATATTTATTTAGAGAGATGAAGTTACCATCAGAAACCCTAAATGGAAAAAGTGGTCACCTCTGGGGGCTGGGAAGTGGGAGGGCAGGGAGACATTAGCTTTTTATATATATATATATATCCTTCTGTAATATTTGCTTTTTTAAAATTATGTATATGTACTGCTTTGATTCAATTTTTAAAAATAAGTCTCTCCTCTTTCTTTGGATCTCAGTCTCCCACATAGTCCATACAAAACGGGGAGGATGATGACTCTAGGTGATGTGAGGTCTTGTTCCCCAATCCATGCTGATTTTTCAAGCAGGAGCAACACCGGCTAGTAAAGGACCAACTTCCTCCTAACCAGCCCTTTGACTCCTTATCATAGAGTAACAGTCATCTGTTACAGATGCCTTCTCAGCTGCCCCAGCCTGCACCACCCTCTGGTCCTCTTCAAACCCCATCAGCAGCAGCCCAGCCTCGCTAGCCTTCCATTCATTCAACTATTTACCCCCATTAGTTATTTATACCTGCCTGAGTCACAAAGGATTTGAGGTGCCTTACTCCAATAACACAGATAAGGAAAGAATAAAAATTGAACTAGAAAATAAGAACTCAGAAAAAGAGATCAATGATGCTAGAGCTGTACTTCAAATTAACTGGTAGCTGAGGCAGAAAGCAAGATACAATGAGCCATGACAGCCTCATATGAGGCAGGAGGAAATATATCAGTTTTCAGAGGAAGAGAACCTTTGCTGGGCACTGAATTCTTCAAGTCACTGTCTATGGGAGATTTCATGAAGGAAAAGGAAATGACTGTTTTTGATTTGTTTTGGTTTTTGTTTTGTTAACCTTTAAGTTGGCTTATTGTAATCATATGTTATCCAGCTATGTGGATGAGTTATCTCCTATAAAATCTAAAGAATCCCAGGTAATATCATGATTATGAAATGAGGTATGAGAGCATATGCCTTGGTATGATCATGAATTATGCCATCAGTTTTCTTCCCCCGGAAATAACTGTTTATTGAGTACCTACAAGTTGTCAGGGAATGCCACGCAAATAAGCCTAGTCAATCCTGAGAGATGGGCATTGTCATCCCATTTTATGGATGAGGAAACTAAAGCTCAGAGAAGGGGAAATGACTGAGCTGAGGTCATCTAGGGGATTGGGGCAGAGCCTAGATTCAAACTTAACATCTGTCCATCTCCAAAGCTCATTCTTCACGTATCATACCACAGGGCCTCAAAACAAAGGCACTCAGGCTGGAGACACCCTGCCCAAGGCTATGGGGACACAGTGATGACAGACACAGGCCTGCCCTCTGCAATGAAAACAGAAAAAAGGCAATGACAGGCCTGGCTGTCAGGCCAGAAACTGCCACTGAGCTGCCTTAGTTACATTAAATGAGGACCTCTAGGGCAGAAAGAAGGCTGGGCCCAGGTGGAGAAAAGGAAACCATAAGCCCCAGCTCTGAATCTAGCCAATCAGATTTCTGAGGGGCTAAACCAAAGCAGAGGGTCTGTCTGCCACTGAAGCAAGAGAGCCTTTATTTGGGCGATGCCTCCTCTTTATCGCTTCCTCCCCAACAAATCACCCAGCCTCCTCGAGGTCTCGTTTTCTCATCTGTGGGACAAAGATAATGATCCCTGCAATCTTCACAGGATTTCAAGGCATAAAATAGCACATTTAAGGAATGATGCTATTAACACTGGCATTAATACTAGAGCAACCTGTCTAGTCACAGCGCTTCTGCTCACATGCTGAGTGGCCTTGTACAAGTCCTTTCTCTCTCTGGGCCTCAGTCTTCTCATCTATAAAATGAAGAGTTTGCACAGGATGATTTTTAAGGGTCTCTGTGGATGGAAGTTTCTTGACTTTTAAGCTGGTATTATTAAAACCCCATTGGTTGCTGTACACCAGAAATTGACACATTGTTCAGTAATACTTAAAAAAAAACCCTATTGGTCAGAAATGGCTACACTCTCCTCTGTCACAGCACTTGTCAGTATGTTGTCACTGTCTTTCTCCCCCAGTAGATCATGTCTACTCCCACCACCCAAGTTCAGGCCTTATCATCTCTCATCTAGACTGTCGCATTGGCCTCATCACTGGATGCCCTGTAGTCTATCTTCCAAACTGCCCTCTAGCAGGCTCTCTCAAAAACATGGCTCTTGACACGTCACCCGATTCTCTACAATACACACCTCTTCCTTTGACTTAAACCTCTATGTTGGTTCTGAATTCCCAACAGAATAAAGCTCTTTATCCTGCTACTCGAGTGTCCTTGGGATCTGGGCTGGCCAAGTCTTCAGACTCTTCTCCAGACCCTCCCTGCCCACCCTGTTTGTGCTCTAGTTTGTACTGACCTGGTAGAAGTGTTCCCCTTCCCCCCTCCACATACCCTGCTGGCTCCATGCCTCTGTACACTTGCTCATGCTGTCTCCTCTGTCTTCACCTCCCTTTTGCTCCCAATTTCCACCAATCCACACGCCATCCTTTGTCACCTAGCTAACTCCTATGCATCCTCCAAGCCTCAGGCATCACCTCCTCCAGGAAGCCTTCCCTAACAATCTGGGTAGCCGTGCCTTCTTTGGCCACCCACGGCCCCCCATGCTCCCATTTAGCATAGCACACAGGACACCACATTACATTTGCCTTCTGCATCTGACTGTGAGCACCCTGAAGCCAGGAAGTGTTTAATATTAAGCACAGAATCCTTGCCTCACGCAGGTGCACAATATTCACTGTAGTGATCTCTCTGTCTCAGTATGTGGAGAACTCCCATATGGCCTCTCCCTCCTACCCTTCAATGGCACAGAATTTTGCAAAGTTATCAATAATAAAAATACCTATCCCTGAGTAAACATACATTCTCTGTTGAACACTTCATATATGTCATTTTTCCGATGTTCTATTTATTTTTATTGAAGTATAATTGATGTACAATATCATACAAGTTTTTGTCTTCTTATTTAGTTCTCATAAGATGAGTTATTTATGAATTGTCTAGAGTATCAGATGGACATTGTGTGAGATGCCTCCCAGTTGTATAATGAAATTTGGGGAAAGAAAGAAATTAGATACCTTTTAATCACAGATATAATGAGAATAATTCTAAAACGGTTCTGTAGAGGAAAATACTGGTTTTATTCAGGTGAATGCAGTATACTGCATCCTGGAATCCAGCAGGAATCACAAGGCCCTGATATGCAATCTTATTTTTCCAAGAATTTAAAAAGGTATAAAAATCCGTAGCTACAAAGAAACGCATTTGATATTAGTGAAGTGGTACACATCAGGTGACAACTATGATCAATTTCCTTCTAAAACATTAGAGGAATCAACCTGATCTGTCATGTAGCCCTGGCTTGTCATCTTTGTTTTGAAATGCGATGCGACGATCTTGGCTGGGTTGTTTTGTTTGCTACGCTCCACCTCTAGAGGGCAGGGCAGACTCACATATTATTTTCCATCCTTAATCCCTTAGCTTTCCACGCTTATCAGGACCTTGATGGGTGTGCTAGGCAGCCAGGAAACTTTCTGGTACATTTTTTTGGGACGGGGGAATGGCCAATAGGAACCATACATATCAGAAAAAACAGTTCTGTCCCTCTTTACTACTTGAGACAAGTGAGGCTCTGAAAGTTAAGTGACTTGCCTAGGGTTACACCAAGTCCTCATTCAAGGCATCACGCTTTCTCCAAATGCGAAGGGCCCAGAGAGCTTCAGCACCTAAGTACTGGAGAACAGGCGTCCTTGTGTCAGTGCTTTCAACGTGGATGCTTGGAGAGAGACCCAACATCACAAGGAAGTGAGAATAACTAGCAAATGGTCTTGCCCTAAATGACTTACCTGATTCCGAGACACCGTGCCCAGCCCAGGATCAGAACCCAATCAAGATTTGACGGGTAAATAAGTAACTTCCCACTGGATGGCACAGATAGAACACAGGTTCAGAACAGAACCTTGCATTGAGGGGAAAGACCATGGTATGACATGGCCCTGGCACAAGAGGGACAGGTTAACGAGGAGCAGCTTGAACTAAATGTCTCTAAAGTCTCGTCTGACTCTGCTACCCTAACATCCCTATAAACTGGGAGCCTTGTGAGTGGGAGGAACACAGACAGCAGAAGCCAAACAGCTCCAGGGAGCATGAGGAAAAAGCCATATAGAAGCCAAGAGAATTCTGGAGTTGGGTCATCTCTCACCACAGGCATCCTGGAAGGAAGAAGACCTTAGGCACCCCAGGCCCTTAGTGCACCAGGACTTAATCTGACTACTCGATATTTATTGAGCAGCTACTATGTGCTGTGCTGTGTGTTTCCAAGCTTCGAGCTCCTTCCTTCACTCATGCCCACGGCCCCTAGCACAGGGACTGACACCACATGCGCTTGATATATGCCCATGAACTCTCAATTCGAAGGAGCCCTCAAGCTACGAGAGAGGACATGAGATGTAAACGAACAAAGGTATAAAAAGGGCCAAAGTGCTCATTTCAAGGGTCAGGGATAGACCAGCACACAAACACAGGAGAGGTGACCACAGTGGAGCTCAGCCTGGGCACTGGATGGAGCAGCCCAGGAGAAGGGCACAGCATGAGCAAAGACCCAGAGGCTCTCAGGAGGCTGAGTGGGCTGACAACGGGGCACACAGGCTGATCTGGCAGGAACTCGGACTGTGTGAGGGAGACTGGATCAAGATGAGAGGAGAAAGGTGACATTCCAAGAGGCCCATGTGTGGCCAGCAGAATAGTCTGAGCCTTCTCTTGCAGGCCGAGACAGAGGGAAACCACTGGAGCCCCACAGAAAGCTTGGCCTGACTGCACCTCATCAGGGGACTGGAGGAACCAGAGCAGGAGGGCATCAATTAGGGGACTATGGTCAAAATCCAGGAGGTGATCAGGAGAGGGAGCCTGACTAAACAGTGGTCCCAGGAGCTCTGCTGGGGGAAGCCCGGAGCCATACCCAGAGTATCTTTATCTTCTCACCCCACCTGCCTGCAATGGTGGACCATAGGCTCAGGAGCCAGATAGTTCTGGGACCCATGCAGCTGTGTAACCACGGCCAGGTCACTGCACCTTTCTGATCCTTATTTCCTTGTCCGAAAAATGAGGATAATATGGACACCCACCTGGCAAGGACTCTTGTACAAATAAGAGGCAGTACTGGGTCGTGGGTGAGAAAGTTGCGGACGGACTCTGGAGCCTGGCCACCCGGGCTCCTTCCTGTTCCTTCTCAGTTAATGCTACTTATTCACTGAGTGACCTTGGGTAAGTTCTCCAACCTTTCTGGGCCTCAGCTTCCTCATCTGTAAAATGGACTTAATATCTGTATCACAGGATTCATGTGGAGAGTGAATGAATTAATCCATGGAAAGCACTTAGAACTGTGCTTGGCACGCAGTAAATGCAATAAAAAAAATGTTGGCGATTGTTACATAAAGCCACATAGGATGGTGCCTGGCACACAGAAGGCTGAGGCTCAGCACGTGCGTGGCCACTTTTTCACGCTCCAAGCCTTTCCGATTCTCCTAGCAAATTCAGAGGCCACAGAAGGCAGAGGCAGGACAGATGAAAGAGTAGCAGACAGCAATCCTGGGTGCAGTCTTCTGTCTACCTCCCTCTCCATCGGACACCAGGAGATGTCCACTCCCTTTAAACCCCCATCCAGGTCCTCAACCAGTGGCCTGGTCCACCCTGAGAACCGCCCCCCCCACCTCACTGGCTCAGGCCTGGCCCCCTGGGGCTCTGGCCAGGGGAGGAGGTGGGGGGCTCTCAAGCGCAGAGAGAGAGCGTGGTATTGGCTCAGACTGGTGGCCCCTCCTGCTCTGTGCACACAGCCAAGAAATGTTTGTGGATGACAACAGCCCCATTCTCGCCCCAGATCTAGACAGAGAAGCAAGAATCCTCTAATTCTCATTCAATTCGATCATTGCCTCCCACACGAGTATAATGCTCCCGACACAGTTGAGGGGAACAGAAATGGTATTCCCTCCTGGGAAGAAGGAGAACCCTCCCCGCTGCCACCCCAGAAAAGTGCCCAAGACCCCAAAGGAGACAGACTTCCCCAGCACCCCTACCTGGGCTCCCTCCCCCTCCCCCCTTCCTCCCAGCGCCCTCAGTCGCTGCGGAGCCCACTAACAACCCCACTGCACACCACACCGCACATCAGAGGAGCTAGCCCAGCAGCCCTGCTGGAGACCACGCATTGCTCTGTTTGTTGAGAACACCCAGCTGGCCCCTCTGGTTGCTGTCCCCCAGTGTCAGCCAGCTTGCTGGGTGGGCGGGGGGGGGGCAGTGGGGGCAGAGGATGGAGAGTTACCACCAAACCAGCTTCAGCCCACCACCGCCTACGGCAGAGCCGGAGCTGGGCCCAGGCAGAAAGCGTGGGAAATGCAGCTCTCTTCAGCGTGGAGCGACTCAGCAGTGGCCCCCAGCATGCCTGTAAATCATTCCAGGCGCCAGAACTGCAAGGGGGGCCAGGCCAAGATCAACAACGAAAAACTGAGCTCTTCTCTAATCATCTGGAGGGAGCGGGTTGGGGAGGGGGGCGACAATTCCAGGGAAAAAGACCTGAGCACTGCTGGAGACCAGCCGCTGCTAACAAACAAGCAAGCAAGCAAAGACCTCACATACAGAGGCCCAGCGGCCAGAAGGAGGTCGGCCCATTGCGCTCTATGCTGCACTAGAAAGACCACACCCAGAGCACAGCAGAAGGCATACTGGCATCCGGGAACCTGTCCAGAAGAGACAGTAAGGGAGGATGTGGGAATCCTGGGGGGATGACAGGGCTGGGGGTGGACATGACAGCTGCTATCAACTGCGGTAGAGGGAAAGTTCACAGGCTTGGGAGTCTGTCTCACGGGTAGTGTGACCTCTGGTGTGTTGCCTCACTCCTCCGAGCCCTCGGTTTCTTTGGCTGTAAAATGGGGATTGTGGTGACGCACAGGGTAGCCAGGAGGACTGAATCAGTCCTTGGGCAGAAGGGCCCCTCAACAAGCAGCAGCTGGGCCCCGGCCCCTCTCTCCCCTCTTCCTCCAGCAGAGGGAGCCTGGGGACCAGGAGCGCCCAGCCTCTACCAGCTCTTCCTATCCTCCCCCAATAATGCTGCAGCCTCTGCTGCTCAACTCCCACCCTGCCTGCCCTGGCTTCCAGAGGCAGCCTCCTCACCCACTCCTTACAGCCCAGAACAGGCCTGGCAGGGGAGTCTCTTGCAGCAGCTGTGGTGACAACAATGGCTATTGCATCAACAGGCCCTCCTGATGCCTGGCCGAGAGAGAGGGAGAGGAGAGTGGAAAGGAGGGAGACAAGGCCTTCTGCCCTCCCCACCGTCAGCTCCCCCTCTCATCACTCCCTCCTTCCTAAGCCCTCTTCTCCTGCTCAAATCCTCTAGATATCAAAGGTGATCCTGGCCTCTCCCAGTTTGTGACCTGGCCAGGTCCTGAGGCTGAGAGACTCCCTAGGGGCTGGAAAGCTTGAGTGGAGAAATAACAGGCCTGGAGGACAGGTGGACTTGGGTCCTAGTCCCAGCTCCATTACGAACTGGCAGGGTAACCTTGAGCAAGGTCCCTTCCTTTTTTTTGGAGCCTCAGTTTCCCCTTCTCTAAAATGGAGTTGCTGGTGCTCACTGCACAGGGCCTGATGTGAGGACCAAAAGAAGTAATAATGGATGTGCAAATATTTAATATATGGCCAGGAGAAACTCCAAGGACTATCTAAATCCCCTTATAAATCCAGTAGGAACTGGGAAGCAAGAAAATCCAATAAACAGCCTGGAGGTTGTACAAAAAGCAGGAAGGATTGAGAGGCAGGCCTGCCTGGATGGCAGAAGCACAGAGCTCAAGAGCAAACAGGCTTCTAGGCAGCCAAGAGATTCAGATCCACGTCTGCAGGATGGAGAATCTGAGGGGAATGAAATCCTGAACTCAGGGGAGACCTGGGCCATTTCATTAGGCTTTATGCTAATTCAGGAACTATCATGCTTTCTCCAGCCCTCCCTAACCCCCTTGAGGCAGCTCACTGCATCCATCACCAGACAGCCAGGTTGGAAATTTCTTCCTAATTTATCCCAAATTTTCCCCATTGCTCCTGGTTCTGCTCCCTGGAGCCACATATAATGAGGCTGCTTCCTCTGTCACTGGCTTGACCACTGTAGAAAAGTCTTTGGCAGCCAGGTTCCAGGACCACCATGCCCATCCCAGTCTCCCTCTGCCCCCCACCCAACCCTGGCCCTCTCCTGAGAGGGCCTTTCTTGGGTGATCTGGACCCTCCCTCCAGCGGGGGACCCCAAGCTGCACAGTCAGTCCTCCAGGAATGTGCTCCCAGCAGCCCCACCTGGGCAGAAGAGCCCAGCTCCCTCTGGGGCAGCCCACACCAAACCTCAGCTGAGGGTGCACTGCAGTGGAGCCCAGCCGAGACCTTGAGCTGCAGCTGCTGCTCCTGGGGCCCAGTCATCTCAACCCAGCACCCCAGCCTGCTGCCTCACCACGGGGGAGTTGCAGAGAGCTGGCTCCCGGCAGATTTCCTGAGGCAGAAGGCTTCCCCACCCCCAGCCCAGCCTCCAAGAGACACTCCACTGGTTGTGGCACATGGTAGGACCAGCTGAGCAGTGAGAGGAGGGGGAAAGCTGTCCATTCGCTAGAGGACTTCAGACTTGCTCTGTAGTGTAGCTGGATCAATCACAGAACCATCAAATCTAAGCTGGAGGGGCCTTCCAAGAGCAGTCAAGGCAGACCTTGCCTTTTAAAAAGATACGGGGAAACTGATGGTCTGAGAGAGGAAGGGATTCAGTCAAGGTCACAAAGCCAATCTGCAGTAGAGCTGGAAGGGGAACCTGGGTTTCCTAACTCCCACTTCAGTATTCTTTCCAATACAGCAGAAAAGAAATCCAGGAGCCTTTAGGGCAGCCCTGTGAGCCTGCGTGCCCTTGACTCTTTCAGCCTGACATTTATCCTGACCAGCTCACCATGGTATCTGCACAGAAAAAGTGGACCCAGCCCATGCCCCACCAACCCAAGCTAGATTGCCAAGCTGTCCCAAATAGGCAGACACACAGACCCCAGCACAGAAACTGGCACTGATCCAACAAGAGGGAAGATCTGTAGACTTCCCTTCCTGGTACTCTCTTTAATTGGGTGGTGTTTTTCTGGAAGGTGGAGAGGGGGTGGTCTTTGAGGAACTAGCCAAGGGCCAGGCCTCCATCTTTGCTCCCCTGGCCAGGATGTACTGCAGTTCCCCTCAGAGGGATGTCTCAGCCTCCAGCAGCCATTCTGGTTCCCACCTGCCTCTCTGGGAAAGGATGGAACTGAGGCCGCCAGAGGAGATAAGATCAGGCCTGCACTCAGGACCTGCAGAGGAGACCGGTGGCGGCGGGGGGGGGGGGGGGGTAGGAAGGAGGGGGGCTTTCTTTCCCTTGGGGCTCTAAGCTGACACCACCGCAGACAATAAAAATCCCAACCAACACATCCAAAATAAATAAATAAATGAGAAGTCATCCTCTGGCAAAGATACAGCGAGGGGGTAAAGAGTGGAGGGGGTGATGACTGCTCCAGGCCCTCACTGGCTACGGTTTTGAGAAAGAAGAGACGCCTGCACGCCTGCACGCCTGCACGCCTGCACTCCTCCGGCCAACCCACTCTGGGGTAGCTAGAGAAGGGGTGTCGGCTGCATGAGGGGGACTCGGCTTCTCCTGACAGGTTGGGATGGGAGAGGAGGACATGGAATCAGGCACCGGCTTCTTACTTTACCAGCCATACAAGTTGGAGAAGGAACTAGCAGGGAAGAGCCGGGAGAGACAAACACGCGTTTCTTACTTTCTCTGCAGGGTTGTGGCCGGACTGGTGCTGGTACTGGTGCTGTGGCCGCCGCCGGCCCCGGGGCTGGAGCTCCTGGATGCGCCACGGCTCAGCTGGCCCCGCTCCCGCGGTGGCCGGGGCCCCACGCCCACCGCCGCTGAATAGCCGGCTTCCTTCTCGCGGCCCGGGTGCGCTGGCCCGGCCTCCCGCCCGCCACGTTCACGACCCAGGGCCGGGTTCTCGTGGTGCAGGTGGCACTGGGCCACGTCGCGCTCGCGGGCAGAGTAACCGGCAGTGTCCTGGAGTGGGTAGGAGGCGTCCCGCTCCTTGTCCCGATACACAGCCTCCCGGTTCTGGTAGGCGCCGTCCCGGTTCGCGTAGCCCACGTCCCGGGCCGCCTGGTGGAACTGGCTCTCCCGCAGCTCACGGTGGTGGAACTGGGTCTCGCGCAGGTTCTGGTACTGGCTCTCGCGGCTCGGGCTATCCCGCGCGCCGTGGGGGTCCCGGTGCAGCTCCCCGCGGTGCAGCTGGCTCTCCTCCCTTAGGTCGCGGTTCTCCTGGGTGAGCTGGTCCAGCTGGCCCTCCAGCTCTTCGATGCGCCGCCGCTGGGTCTCCAGCAGCTGCTGCTGGCTCTCGATGATGTTGTTCAGCTCCAGCAGGTACTCCACCGCTCTGTTGGGGCTCTCGGATCCCGGGCCGCCCGGGGACCCGACCCCGCCTCCATCCTGGCGGCCCAGGGGCAGGGGAAGGGGCAAGAGAGCCCGGTCCCCGCTCGCTCACGGCGCCACCCTCCCCCGGGCCCAGCCGGGGGAGGGGGCCGGCGGGACGCGAGGGCGCGCACCGGGCTCGAGGGCCCGGGGGCCCGGGGGGGCCCGGGAGACAGCGCTGGGGCCGGCGGTACGGGGAGCAGGAGCTGAGGCTACCGCTGCCGCCGCCGCCGCCACCGCCACGGCTCCCGAGGACGCGGCCCACGGCGCTCCGCCCGCTGCGGAGTCACTGCGCAGCGCGGCCGCGCGGGACCGCCCCGGCCGCCGGCCCGCCCCCGCCCCTGCCCCCACCCCGCGCGCCCGGCCCGCCCCCACGCGTCCCACCTGCCGCCGCCGCCAGCTCCCGAAGCCGGACCCGCCCCAAGGCACCGCGGCCAGGCCAGGGCCAGCACCGTCGCAGGCTGCCGATCTCTCCGTTCTACCGGTCCCGGGGTCCTCACTTAACGCAGCCTAATGAAGCCCTCCATCCCAGTCCATTCCAATGTCCCTTGGGTCTACCAGGCCCAAGATCCTCATCTAAGACATCCCAGGAACACTCCCCCAATCCCAGGCAGCCCCCCAGGTCCAGTCATCCCACGAACTCCCCATCCCCTGAGTCTGCCAATCCCAAGTGTCAGATTCCCCATCCCATTCAACCCCTGGACGTCCTATCTCAGGTGATCTCTCTCTCTCTAGTCCACATCACAGGCAGTCCCCGGATCTCTCATCCTAGCCAGCCCCCTATCCCTCCAGCCTAGCCAGTCTGCAGCTCCCCCGTCCCAGGCAGCCCCTGGAACCTCACCCCCAACTTCACTGGCATCCCCTACTCCAGCTGGTCCCCAAACTCTCCATCCAAGCCTGTGTCCCATAGCCCCTATGCCAGCCAACCCCAGGATCCTCCAGGTTAGCCAGATCCTTGGGTCCTCCAGCCAAGGCAGTCCCAGGATCTCCCATCCTAACAAGCCCTATGACTCCTCATCGCAGCCAGCCTTAGGATCAAAGTTCCTTTCATTCTTTCAGTCCTCATCTTCCACTCTCCTTTGCAAATGCTCACCTCCATTTACTCCATCACCTCCATCCAATGAGACTGTACCCATTCTTCAAGACTTAAATGCCACCTCACTGAAGCTGCCCTGACTTCCCCAGCCAGAAGTGCTCACTTTCTCTACACTTCTCTTGTGACACTTGTGGGACAAGTGGAACTCTCCTTTATAGTGCATTCGTTTTTGTTATTGTTTCATGTCCTCAGCCAGACCAAGCTCCTTAAAGCCAGGAACACGTCTTTCTGAGCAGATTGGGGTAGAGGAGAATGCATGAGGTTAACAGTCAGACAGAACTGGATTTCAATTCTCTCTTCTCTCTGAACTTCCATTTCCCTATTAATAACATCTACCTCACAGGAGTGGTCTTGGGGAAAAGCATGCAAAAACATTGGCACAGGAAAGACAACCTAAAGAATTGAAGAAAATATCTGCAAATGATACATCTGATAAGGGCTTTGTATCCAGACTATGTAAAGAACTCTTACAACTTTGCAACAAAAAGATAACTCATTTTTTTTAATAGGCAAAGGATTTGAATGGATATTTCCCCAAAGATGTACCGGTAATGCACATGAGAAGATGCTCAGCATCACTATTCATCAGGGAAATGCAGATCAAAACCACAATGAGCTTTCTGTCATAACTTAAAGGGAAACTTTCACAGTGTCCAGAGCCCATGATGTCCTGCGCATGAAGGACGAGGATGTCCTTAAATTCCTTGCAGCAGGAACCCACTTAGGTGGCACCAGCCTTGACTTCCAAATGGAACTGTATGTCTATGAAAGGAAAGTGGGCATCTACATCATAAATCTGAAGAGGACTTGGGAGAAGCTTCTGCTGGTGACTGGTGCCATTGAAAACCCAGCTGATGTCAGTGTCATATCCTCCAGGAATACTGGCCATCAAGCTGTGCAGAAGTTTGCTGCTGCCACCAGGGCCACTCCTCTTGCTGGCCACTTCACTCCTGGAATCATCGTTTACCAGATCCAGGCAGCCTTCAGAGAGCCACAACTTCCAGTGGTCGCTGATCCCACAGATGACCAGCAGCTTCTCACAGAGGCATCTCATGTTAACCTGCCTTCCGTTGCTCTGTGTAACACGGATTTCTCCTCTGTGCCATGTGGACCTTGCTACCCCATTCAACAACAAGGGAGCCCACTCAGTGGGTCTGAGGTGGTGGGTGCTGGCCCAGGAAGTTCTGCTCATGCATCTCTCATGAGCACTCATGGGAGGTCATGCCTGATCTGTGCTTCTACAGAGATCCTTAAGAGATCAAAAAAGATAAACTGGTCACTGCTGGAAGGGCTGTGACCAAAGGGGAATTTTGGTCTGCTCCAGCTCCTGAGTTTACTGCTACTCAATCCAAGATTGCAGGCTGCTCTGAAAGCATGTAGGTGCCCTCTGTGCCTATCCAGCAGTTCCTCCTGAAGAATGGAGTGCCCAGCCCACCACTGAAGACTGCTCTCACTGCTCAGGCCACTGAACAGGTAGGAATGACCACTGGGTAGTCTTAAGCTGTTCTTCCACAGGCTCTTAAACAGAAAATGCAAATAAAGTTATTGAAAAATAAACATCAGTTTCTTAAAACACACACACACACAGATACCACGTCACACCCACTATGGCAGCTAAAATAAAAAGGATAGACAAAGAGAAGTAAGGCAAGCATGTGGAGAAATTGGAACCCTCAATCATTGCTGGCGGGAATGTAAAATGGTGCAGTTGCTTTGGAAAACAGTTTGGAAGTTTCTCAAAATGTTAAACATAGGGTTACCATGTGACCCAGGAATTCCACTCCTAGAAATACATCCAAGAGAAATGAAAATGTAGGTCCACACAAAAACTTTTACATGAATACTCATAGCAGCATTACTCCCAATAGCCAAAAAGTGGAAGCCAAAGGTTCATCTGTGGATGAATGGGTAAACAAAATGTGGTATATCCACACAATGGAATATTATTCAGCTATAAACAAGAATAAAGTTCCAAAATATATAAACAGCTCATCCAACTCAATATCAAAAAAAAACCAACCTGATTTAAAAATAGGCAGAAGAGACCTGAATAGACATTTTTCCAAGGAAGACATACAGATGGCCAACAGGCACATGAAAAGATGCGCAACATCGCTAATCATCAGGGAAATACAAATCAAAACCACAATGAGATATCACCTCACACCTGTCAGAATGGCTATCATCAGAAAGTCTACAAATAACAAATGCTGTAGAGAAGAAGGAACCTTTGTACACTGTTGGTGGAAATGTAAATTGGTGCAGACACTGTGGAAAACAGTATGGAGTTTCCTCAAAAAACTAAAAATGGAACTACCACATGATCCAGCAATTCCACTCCTAAGTATAAATCTGAAAAAAATGAAAACATTCATTCGAAAAGATATATGCACCCCAATGTTCCTAGCAGCATTGTTTATGATAGCCAAGATACGGAAATAACCTAAGTGTCCGTAAACAGATGAATGGATTAAGAAGATGTGGTATTTATATATGCAGCCACAAAGAAGAATGGGATATTACCATTTGCAACAACATGGATGAACTTTGAAGGTATTATGCTTAGTGAAATAAGTCAGAGAAAGATAAATACTGTATGATATAACTTATATATGGATTCTAAAAAATAAACTAGTGAATATAACAACAAAGAAATGGACTCACAGATATTGAGAACAAACTAGTGGTTACTAGTGGGGAGATGGAAGGGGGAGGGGCAAGATATCGGTAGGGGATTGAGAGGTACAGACTACTATGTATAAAATAAATAAGCTACAAGGACATATTGTACAGCACAGGGAAATATAGCCAATATTTTATAATAACTCTAAATGAAGTATAACCTTTAAAATTGTGAATCACTATGTTGTACACCTGAAACTTATGTAAGATTGTAAACCATCTATACCTCAATTAAAAAAAGGAATGAAGTACTGATACATGCTAAAACATGGATGAACCTTGGAAACATTATGCTAAATTATGCTAAAAGAGACACAAAGTCCACATATTGCACGATTCCATTTATATAAAATTTCAGAATAGGCAAATCCATAGAGACACCAAGTAGAGTAGTGGTTGGCGAAAGAGGAGTGACTGCTATGGGATTTGGGGGGAGGGAGAATGAAATTTTTCTAAAATTAGATGGTGGTGATGGTTGCACAAGCCTGTTAATTAAAAACCACTGAATTGTACATTTTAAAAGGGAGAATTTTCTGGCATGTGAATTTTATCTCGACAAAGCTGATATAAAAAAACACCTTGAAGAGTCTACCATGTAACAGCAACTGCAGTAATAATAACACATCTCTGGTGCTTACCATGTACCAGGCACATGCTAAGCACTTTCCATGCATGAAGATCTTTATGACAATCCTATGAGGTAGGTAATGTTATTATCTCCATCTTACGGATGAGGAAAGTGAAACCCAGAGGTTGAATGACTTGCTCAGGGTTACCCAGAGGCATAGCCAGGATGCTCAGATGTTTCCTTCTCATTTCTTTGCATCTTTCCTCAATACCTTGTACAAATTAAGTATTAAATTAATACATCAATCAAATACTTCTGTTCATCCAGCAAAACATTTACAGAGCATTTATTATGTTCTAGGCAATAGCTGCATTCCCGTCCACATCCCTGCTTCTCTCATTTAGATTCCCTGCGGGGTAGGGGGCAGATGGATACAAAGTTTCAGTCACAACATTTTTTTAATATGTATTTTTATTGAAGTATAGATGGATACAAAGTTTCAGTCACAACATTTTTTTAATATGTATTTTTATTGAAGTATAGTCAGCTTACAATATTATGTCAATTTCTGGTATACAACACAATAACTTCAGTCATATAGGAACACACATATATTCATTTTCATAATCTCCTTCACCATAAGTTACTATAAGATATTGAATATAGTTCCCTGTGCTATTCAATTTAAACTTGTTGTTTATCTATTTTTTATATATTAATTGGTATCTGCAAATCTCAAACTCCCAATTTATCCCTTCCCAACCCCTTCCCCTCCCAATAACTGTAGGTTTATTTTCTATGTCTGTGAGTCTGTTTCTGTTTTGTAAATAAATTCGTTTGTCTTTTTTTTTTTAGATTCCACATATAAGTGATATCATATGGTATTTTTATTTCTCTTTCTGGCTTACTTCACTTAGAATGACATTCTCCAGGTCCATCCATGTGGCTGCAAATACAAAATGTTGACTGTCTACTATGTATCAAGCAGTATTCTCAACATTGAGGATATAGCAATGGACGAAATAGACAGTTACTAACCTCGTAGAGCTGACATTCTAGTTGGAGAGAGACAATAAACAAATAGACTAGAGGGAGGGTACAGCTCAGTGGTAGAGTGCATGCCTAGTATGCACGAGGTCCTAGGTTCAATCTCCTCCTTCAAAAAAAGGTAAATAAATAAGTAAATAAATAATTACCTCCTCCCCCAAAATTTTAAAAAATAAGTTAAAAAAAGAACCAAATAGACTATATACAACATGTTGGATGGTGTACTGGGTTGAATAGTATTCCCCAAACCTTGATGTTCACCCTGTGAATGTGACCTTATTCGGAAATACGGGTCTTCACAGATGTAATCAAGTTAAGGTGAAATAACTCTATTGGCATGGGCCCTCATCTAGTGACTGGTGTCCTTAAAAGAAAAGGGAAATTTGGACATAGAGAGAGAGAGAGAGAGAGACAGAACACCATGTGAAAATGGAGGCAGAGATTAAAGTCTCCAAGCTAAGGAGGCAGAGATTGGAGCCTCCATGCTGGCAACCACCGGAAGTTAGGAAAGGGTAAGGAAGGCTTCTTCCCTACCGCCTTCAGATAGAGCATGGCCCTGCTGACACCTTGATTTCAGGCTTCTAGCCCCCAGAACTATAAGAGAATAAATGTCTGTTTTTTCCCTAATTTTTTGTTTTGCTTTTTTCGGAGGGGGAAGTAATTAGGTTTCCTTATTTATTTATTTTTAATGGAGATACTGGGGATTGAACCCAGGCCTTAATGCATGCTAAACATATACTCTACCACTGAGCTATACCCTCCCCACCAAATGTCTATTGTTTGGAGCCCCATGGTTTGTTGTACTTTGTTACTGCAGCCCTAGGAAACTTACACAGATGGTGGTAGGTGCTCTGGAGAGAGACAAAGCAGGGAAGGATGACAGAGAGCTCTGGGTGAATCAAACGTAGCCTGTACCCTAAGGGAGCTCCTAGTCTAGTCAGAGAACTATAACCATAAGTCACAAACAGGACTCATAAGACAGAACGCACAGAGTACTAGAGTGGAGACACAGGGACTGAGGCGCTGGGAGGTCTTCATGGATGTGACGGTGTATGAGCTGAGCTGAGGATTTCAACAGGTGGAAGTGGTCGGGCTGAGAAACACCTGTTGCAGGGAGCCACGTGCAGTGGAAGGAAAGGAGCAGAGTCGGGAAAACTGTGTTTAGGGAAACACACGTAGTCTGGTTGAAGAGAGAGGGAGAAGCACACGTGTGGGTGCGTGCAGGCGGGCACGTGTGTCGTAAGAGCTAGGAGAAGATGGGAAGACATGGCTCGATTCCGCTTGGAGAAGACTCCAAAGCCAAACTAGAGCATCTGGACCTTCTGTTCTAGGCAATGAAAAGTTGTGGAAGTGGGGGTGGGTATAGCTCAGTGGTAGAATGTCTGCTTAGCATGCAAGAGATCCTGGGTTCAATCCCCAGTACTTCCACCAAGAAGGGAAAAAAAAAAAGGAAAGAAAAGAAAAGAAAAGTCGTGGAAGGTTTTTGAGCAGGAGAGTAACACACTAGGAGGGGAGAGGTTCCATGTGGATATTGTATGTACTGACTGATCCACCGTACAAGGTGAGTTTTGTATCAGTTCTTTGTTGTTTTTGAGTGGAGACAGTGGCACCAACTTCTTTTCCTGCCTGCTGCCTCTCAGTCATTTCCCAGAAGCCTCAGTCCCTGGTGCGATTGCTCCAATTCCCCCTACCCCAGGGCCAGCTTTGCCAAGGAACGCAGAGCTAAAGCAGGAAAGAACCCTGAAAACCACATCTCACCGCTGCCAGCATCCAGTCAACAAGAACTCATCATGATGATGAGAGCCATGAAATATTTTCCTCAGATTCGAAGGTGGCATCTGTTCAAATTGGTTTTTCCTATTGGATTCTCACAGCTCTGTCTACAAGCAGACCTTCTCCCATACTATTATCTGCCAGACACAAGATGGGAAACTAAAAAAAAAAAATTGTTTAAAAATCATTAATCTTTCCCTCAAATAATTTACAGTCCAGAATATCAAAGCTGGAATGACCTTAGAGATGAATTTGTTTTTTTCACATGAGGACCCTGATGACCAGAGAGACATGATTTGCACATAATTGCTGTGTGACCACTAGGCTCCAAGCCCTCACTGGGGCTATTTCCTGGGGTCTGGTATTCTGAAGAGTCTGAAGATTGAAGACTGTAAAAAGCAGAACGTAGGAAAGGGACCATCTGTGAGGAACATAGAAGGAAAAAGGAATGAAAAAGGAAGACTCTCATTCCTCTGGGGATCCCTCAAGAGATAGCAGTGCTTAAAACTGAGACAGCATTTGGCTAATTAATTAATTATCCTTCCAGTCCCCTTCGCCCTAGTGGGGGAAGGGGCAAGATATACGGAAAGTACCTGTCAGTCCGGAACAGTCTCACAAAAAGCAATCCTAATAGGCTAGTCTGGGTTTCATTTTAGGAAAAATTTTCTCTCTGGAGCTGATTCGTAAGCTTGACTCTGTCAGAACAGAAAACCACATAACCCAATGTGTTTCCAATTTTGTCCTAGCTGCCATAAAACTTTGAGCCAAATTCAGAGTCCAATTATAATCCAGTTCATTTTAGGTACCTGGCAACATCCAATTGTGCTTCCTTTACATGGTCTCTGGGCTGTTTTCTTCCACATTTTTTAATCCCTAATTGTCTTTCTTTCATGTGGTAACTGATGAGTCGCCTAATACCCTCTTTAAAGTAGGTGGGATATAAACCTTACATAAATGAAACTGTATTTACAGATGCCAAGGGGATTTGAACCAGTGAAGAACATTCGAAGGAACAACTGATACTTGGCCTAGAGGAGAGCAGGCTTAAGAAGAGGTGATTCCTGGCTTCAAACAACCAATAGGCTGTCGGAGGAGGTGAGGAATGTAGTGAAATTATTCTGCTTAGCTCCAAAGGGCACAGCTAGAAGCAACGGGTGAAAATTACAGGAAGACAGTGTCCCTGAGGGAAGAAACATCTCACAGGCGAAGCCTAGTTAAGATGGTCAATTCACCATCAAGAAAGGTCTTTCTTCAAATAGTGGCTGGACAACCTTATTTAGAGGGTCTGTTGCATAGGGGATGTAAACATGGGATGGAGGGACTCGATAAGATGATATTAAAGGCCCTTTCCAGCCCTGATATGTGCAAAACACAGCTCTAGATGTAGAAAAGAAGACTGGGGAGGGGGAGGTGGGGGAAGGGAGGTGGGGAGAGGAGACAGAAAAGAAACAAAGGTTCATGAAATTCTGGAACATTCTTACCCAAAGCAATGAACTCTTACCTGCTCTTGAGACCCCTGGAAAGGGGAGAATTGTCCAGAAAAAGAACCCAAGTCTGAATTTCTTCATTCCTATTCTCTGTGATGCCTATATGGTAGGAAAAATGGAACCATCAGCTCCACTGGTTCCCACGGCCAGCTAACCAGCTGGTATTCAAGGAAGAGCAGGTCAAATAAGAGCTCAAAGGGGTCTTCCAGATCCCATAACCCCAATCCTTCATTTTAGAATGGAAGCGAAGGAGGTCCAAGGAGCGGAAGGAGCCTGTATACCTGTCAGCCACGTCCCCCAACCATGGGCTGAGGAAGGGTAGGCACCATATTGTTTACCTTTCAGTCCCCCAGCCTGGCCTGGCCCCAGGTCCCTGTACCCAGTGCGTACACAGGAAGCAGTTAGGAAATTGAATTGCCCAGAAGGGCCGGAACTAGAAGTTAGCTCTTTTGACCCCCAACCTATGATGATTTCCATGATGCAGTTTCATCCAATTCAATGGTACAGACATTTATTTGGCATTTCTGGATGCCAGGCCTGGAGCTCTAACAAGAGATGAACAAGAGACAGGCTTTGCCCTCACAGAGCAAGCAGCTCCTGGGAGCTGGGTTCTTCCCCTCTCAGGCCCTGCACACCTGCAGTTCTTTTGGCAGAGAAAGCTCTTTTCTGCTGCCTTTGCCTACTTACCGCCTATTCATTCTTCAGATCTCAGTTCAAACGTCAGTTCATCAGCGGCACCTTCTCTCACTCTCCGATAAGGCAGAGCCCACGGATACATGCTCTCGTTGAGTCCTTCTCCTTCCTTGAACTTCGCAAGTATGTAATTACATATTGATTTGTGTGGTTCTTTGTTTGCTTCCCTCCCGCCTCCCTTGCTAGACTGTCAGCTGTACAAGGGCAAATATTCCGTCTGTTTTGCCCCCCGCCACTGTACCACGAGTCTGGCAAAAAGCCTAGGACATGGTAGGTATGCAATAAGCAATCCATGTTTGTTAAATGCCTGAATCAACAGTCTAATGGGGTATATAGATAGATAAATTATAGCTACAATTCAATGTGATGAGGGCTATAAGGTAATACAGAAATCAATTTTTTAGGAAGGAGAAAAACCAGCTCTTGCACCAATGGAGCTGGCCTTGTAGAACGTGTACACCACTAGAAAGTGAAAGCATGGGCCAAACAGTGTAGACTTGTGAGAGTTCCTGTTGTGTTCAGACAAACCAAAACTAGGTGTTAGCATCTCTGTTTGTCCCCAGTCCCCTGAGAAGCAGGGCAGGTCTGCCATAATGGGATGGACTAGGCATCTGAGTGCTGATCTGGGTTTGGGCTCAATGGGTAAAATCAGACCACCCAGGGCTGGCAAGACCGAAAGGAAGCTGCTGGGATTCGAGGTCCACAGATCTCCCTGTTCCTCACTGTCCTCCTCTAAAGGACAAAGACAAAGAGGATTGTTTGGTCTTGGAATGAAGGGACAGTTCTGTACCTTGTTGGGGGCGGTGGGGGGGTGGTAAGACCTACTCCCAGGCGTAAGAGAGTGTTGCCCTCTAGTGGTAATAATCGTGATCGTGATAATAATAATAAGTAGTTGATGTAGGCAACCACAGTCTAGGGTGACCAATTATCCTGGTTTGCCTGAGATTGTTTCAGCACTGAATTTCTGCTTCCCAGGGAACCTCTGAGTCCCAGGCAAACTGAGACAGTTGGCCATCTAACCCCATGAACATCTAACCCATGATGTTCTAACACACGCTGGATACACGTGATCTCACATGGTTCATCACCCTCAAGGCCAGAAATCAGGATTTAGGCTCCACAAATCCGTAGAGCTTTAGAGATCCAGCCTGTTTTCCAGATGAGAAAAGAAGGCCCTGAGAGAAGGGAAGTAAGGTCCTTTTTCAACATCACATTGCAAATTAACGGCAGAACTGGGATCAGCATCTAGGTGTCCAGACCCACAGCCCCGTGCTCTTTGCCTCTCTGCCTGGCACGCTCTTACCTACTTTTGTCAGTTTGTCTCAGTCCCACGCCCTCCAGGAAGCCTTCCCTAAGCTACCCACCCCTTCATTCTTTCAGAAACCTTCCCCCTCTGAAAGCCTGAAACATTCATTTGGCACTTAACATGTGCTATAAGTACTGGATTTTTTTAATCCTTTAGATGTAAAACTGGGGGGAAAAAAGGAAAGCTTCTCAGCATCCCCCTAATCCCCAGCCATACTGGAGAGGAGAGCAACCTCTGGGTAGAGGAGTCTCAGGTGTGCCCATAGTTTGTCCGGGGCCCTGAGGAGAGGGCATTTGGCATCACAGAGCAAGGAAAGAAGCAGGGAGAGCCTTTTGAAATCACCAGGTGGAATGGATTTGAGAGCCAAGAAAGGAACAGAGGTGAGAAGGCATCCATGAAGCCTCAAGAGGAAAGGAGAGAGAGTGAGAGCCTTCCTCGCCCCAGTGATACCATCAGGGAATGGGTCCTAGTTTTCTTGCCACCAGGCATGCAGTGTCCTTCTCCGCTCCTCTGGTCCCTGACAAGGACCCCCCAAATCAGCTCTTGCCTCTCCCCTCCACTGAGACAAATTTGCAAACTCCCACATCTCTGTGGAAACGGCAGAGAGCAGGAGAGAAGAAAAAAGGAGAAAAATCCACCCACATGCCAACAAACTGGAAAAAAAATAACCCAGGCCTTGTCTCACTCAGCTGTTGGCTTGCTGCTCCCTCCCACTGTGGCGGCTGCTCCTGCCTCCTGGACAGGGATCTGGCTCGGTGCAGTTTCCCTTCTCATCCTGAGCTGGCTTTTGTCAATACCCCTCCCTCCACCCCAGCTATGGGGATGGAGGGTCCCAGAGCCCAAGGGTAGGAGAGCTGGAAGGAAAGACCAACAGAGCCACCAAATGCTTGTGGCCAGCTACAAACTCAGTTCCCCCCAACCAGGCAGGGGACCCTCCTCTCATCCCAGGGAAAGGAGTCAAGGAACTCTCCTCCATCCAGCAATTTCTCCCTCAGCTACTGTCCCCTGGTTCCCTCCCACCTCCTCCCCAACCCATTCCCTCTGCTGTTTCGTTTCTACAGTCAGTTGTCAGTCTAACTCCCTCCACTCCCATCTTTTTGTGTCCTATCCTTTCTTCACCTTCTGCCCCAGTTCTGGGCACAATAGATAGATAGATAGATAGATAGATAGATAGATAGATAGACATTTTATTAAAGTATAGTTGATTTACAATGTTATGTTACTTTGGAGCACCATAGATATATGTTAAATGGAATATGTTGATTGGAAAGGAGGGCTTGGAAAATTGTCACTATTAGGAAATGTTGAGGAAAAGAGAGAGGTTTAGCCTGTAGGAGAGATGATATGGGCTCAAAGAATTATGGAAAGATGGAACCTCAAGGAGCTTTTTGGAGAACATTGCCCAACCCTTCATTTTCTAGATAAGGTGATTAAAGATCAGAGACAGAAGACCTGGACTGTCATGAAAAGGGACAGCTTTGGTCTGTGGGCCTCCAGGAAACAGAAGGAGGACCAGTGAGTGAGAGATCTGAGAAAGTAGATTTCAATGACAGTTGTGTTTCTTCCTTCCAAATCTCTATTCCTGTTATTTCATTCCCTTGCCTTACTGCGCAGGATCTCCAATTCAGTGCTGAACGAAAGGGGTGATAATGGGTATCCTTGTCTTGCTACTTATATTAAAGGGAAAAGTTTCAATGTTTTAACCATTATATAGGTTTGCTGTAGGATTTTGGAGGATGCTTATTATCAGCTCAAGGAAGTTCCCTCTTATTCCTCATATTCTAAGAACTTCTTCTCTGTGTGTCACTAACAGGTGTTAAATTTTATCAAAGGCTTCCTTAGCATCTTTTGTAATGATCATAAGGTTTTTTTTTTTCCTCTTTGAACCTTTTATATGGTCAAGAATGCAGTACTTAGCTTAAGAAAAAGATGAGATTTCTAGCATTACAAAACCATTCAGAGAGGCATTGGCTGCCTCATGGATCAAAGTAGTTGGCTCCAAGTCGCTGGAAATGCTCAAACAGAAGTGCAGTCTTTCAATAAATATTCAGGTGCCAGACTCTGTTCTAGGTGCTGATAATTCAGTGAAGAGTGTCCCTGCTCTCCTGGTGCTCACATTTTAGAGAAAGGATGACAGACACAAACAACCAACAAATACAGAAACAAGATCATTTCAGAAAAGTCAAAAGTGCTTTGAAAACAAATGGGAAAAAATATACAAAGGTAGTGTGACTGGGCGGGGATAGGGAATAAGATTAAACAGACTAGTCAGGGAAGGCCTCTGGACAGATTTGGGATATATTTTTACCTGAACAGCACTATCAATCAACTTGATCACATTGACATTTATAGACTACAAGATTAAACAGAGTAGTCAGGGAAGGTCTCTCCAAGGAGGTGACAGCTGAGATTGAATGACAAGAAGGCAGCTATTTCAGGAAGATCCAGAGACATGGCATCCCAGGGAGGGGGAAACACAAGGGCAAAAGCCCTAGAGTGGGAATGAGGTTGGTATATTCAAGGGATTTCAGTAAGAAGTCTGACTGGAGAAAGCAAGAGGGGAGACTGGTACTAAAGGAGGTAGGAGAGAAATTCTGGAGCAAGCCTGTGTAGGACCATGTCAACCATGGGAAGGTGTTTATTCTGGGTACAATGACAAGCCATCAGAGCAATTTGAGCTGGGAGTGACAAGTCTGTGATCATTCTGTTTGATGTGTGGATAATGGATTCTAGTGGGGGCAAAACTGGAAACAGGGAGACCAGCTAAGAGACTAGTTATGAGACCAGTGAGGAAGTCTAGGCAAGAGGCCACAATAGCTTGGGCTAGGATAGTGATGATGAAGAAAGATGTGGACAGATTTGGGATATATTTTCACCTGAAAGCACTATCAATCAACTTGATCCCATTGGCACTTATAAACTACTCCCTCCAACAATAGCAGAATGTACATTCTTCTCAAGCTTGCAGTGAACGCTCACCAAGATAGACCGTATTCTGGGTCATAAAATACATCTTAATAAATTTAAATGAGCATAAATCATATAAACTATGCTTTCAGACCACAATGGAATTAAACTAGAAATCAGTAACAGAAAAAATTTTGGAAAACCCCCAAATGTTCAGAAATTAAACAACATATTTCTAAATAGCATATGGGTCAAAGAAGAAGTCTCAAGGGATATTTTAAATATTTTGAGTTAAATGAAAATGAAACAAATACCATATGATATCACTTATATGTGGAATCTAAAAAAATGATACAAATGAGCTTATTTACAAACCAGAAATAGACTCACAAACATAGAAAACAAACTGTGGTTACCAAATGGGAAAGGGGAGGGGAGGGGTAAATTAGGAATATGGGATTAACATATATACACTAGTATATATTAAAAAAGATAAACAACAAGGTCTTACTGTATAGCACAGGGAACTATATTCAGTATATTGTAATAACCCTTAATGGAAAAGAATCTGAAAAATATATATATATATAACTGAATCACTTTGCTATACACCTGAAACTAACAAAACATTGTAAATCGACTATACTTCAGTAAAATTTTTTTAATTTAAAAAATTGTTTGAAAAAGAAAATGAAAATACAATTTATCAAAATTTGTGGAGTTGTGGAAAATTCCAAACAATCTACAAAAAAAAAAAAAAACCTTCTGGAACTAATGAGAGTATATATAGCAAGGCTACAGAATATAAGGTCAATACACAAACATCAATTGCTTTCTTAGATGCCAGCAATAAAAATTAGAATTTGAAATTTTAAGAAACCAGAACTATTTACAATAGCTGCAAAACAATGCAATACTTAGGTATAAATATAACAAAATATGTACAATATCTGAATGTGGAAAACTACAAAACACTAATGAAAGAAATCAAAGAAGATCTAAATAAATGGAGAGATGTTCCATGTTCATGGATAGGAAGACTCAATAATGTTAAAATTTCAGTTCTTCCCAACTTGATCTATAGACTCCACATAATTTCAGTCAAAACCCCACCAGGCTATTTTGTAGATATAGACAAAGTGATTTTAAAATTCATATGGAAAAGCAAAAGACTTAGCACAACCAAAACAATACTGAAGAAGAACAAAGTCAGAGGATTCACACTCCCCAATTTCAAGATAGCTACACTATCATAAAGCTACAGTACACAAGACAGTGGTATTAAAGAAAGAATAGACACATAGATCAATGGAACAAAATGGATTACATTTTATGGTAGAGCCAACTTGTTGATGGATGTATAGGGTGAAGAAAAGAAAGGAATCAAGAAGGACAAGATTGGAGGAAGATTGGGTTAGAAACCTTTTAAAATTTCTTCCAAACTTTAAGTTTTAATAAAAAGTTGCAAAGTCTATGATTCCATGACCTGATCCACATATTTCTCCTAACCCACTACAGCTACACTTGGGGCTGGGGTCTCCCTACTTGTTGACCCTGGACCTCTAAGCTCGGGCCCCCCTCCACTCTCCTTTCCTCTTCTATGGAGGGGGTGTTGGGGACCCTGCAAGTGACAGCCAGTGAGCAAAGTGAATGCTGCCTCTAGTCTTGATTTTAAGAGGCTTCAAGCTCTGTGGTCAAAGATCCAATTGCTCTATAATAAATGTGTTAATGAAGCATGAGGGAGAGGAAAGGAAAAGAAAGAGAATGAGGAAAAGAGAAAAGAAATTGAAGAAGGAGAGATGACAGGAGGAAAAGGGAAAGAATAAGTGATCTGTTGCTAGAAAGGGCGGGGGGCGGGGGGAGGAGCAGACCATGATGGCAAACAGGAGCCCCCTGAGGCAGATTGCATCCAGCTCTGCTAACCTCAGTCCATGTCCTCAGCAACTACCCCTCTTTATTTGTGGCCAAAAAAGAGCAGAGAAACTATTATATGGAGAAATAGTTCTTCGTAGTGATTCCATCTGGTCAGAGTAGGGAGAGGGGTGGATGACGAGACATGGATGGAGTTAGAGCAATGATGTTTAACTTTTTGTTGAGTCACAGACCCATCTGAGAATGTATTGAAAGCTATGGCTTGCACAGTCTCCCTAGAAAAAATGCTAATACACACAATCATACCAAGTTTTGCCTACAATTCAGCATGTTCATGGATTCTCTGAAACCCTCCAGGGTCCATGAATCCCTGATAGACTCTCTGAATAAGAGACTATTTAGGAGGTAAAAACCAGCATGATTAGTGAGTGAATGGTTTGCATGTGGTAGTTAACAGAGTGAATCAAAGAGGAAGCCTGGATTTATGACTGAGGTGGCTGGATGGACAATGGAATAATTCACTGAGTAAAGAGTAGAACCAGGAAAGTGTGGCATCACAGAAACGAAGGGCAAATCATCTTCCAAAATGGAAGGAATGGTCAGCATGCCAAATATTTCACAAAACAAAATCTGAAAACCAACCGCTAGATTTAGCAACAACATCACTGGTAGTCTTGCAGAGAACATGGAGTGGTGGGAGTGGATGGCAAATTACGATGGGTTAAGAAGGAAGGAGTGGAAGGCAAAATGCAAAGATTAAGAGGTGACCAGAGGGAAAAAAAGATAAAAAAGAAAACTGTACAGGAGGTATGGACAGGAGTGCAAGCCACGTTCTCAAGCTGTTTGCCCATGACAGAGGGGAGATATAGGGCAGAGGCTAGAGGCAGTGTTGTTGTTATCTTTTTTTGTTGTTGTTGTTAGAACATTTAAGTTCTACTCTCTTAGCTAATTCCAATTATACAGTGCAGTATTACAAACTCAGTTATCACATTATACATTAGATCCTCAGACCTTATTCATCACATAGCTGAAAGTTTCTACCTTTTTACCAAACTCTCCCCATTCCGCCCACTCCCTAGCCCTTGGCAACCACTTTTATACTCTCTGTTTCTATGAGTTTAACCTTTTTTTTTTTTTTTTTAAGATTCCACATGTAAGTGATACCAGGCAATATTTGTCTTTCTCTGTATGGCTTATTTCACTTAGCATAATTCCCTCAAGTTTCATCCATGTTGTCACAAATGGCAGGATTTCCTTCTTTCTCATGTATGAATAATATTTCAGTGTGTGTGCGCGTGCGTGCATGCGTGCGTGTGTGTGTATCACATTTTCTTTATCCATTCATCCATTGATGGACCCTTAGGTTGTTTCCATATCCTGGCTATTATGAATAATGCTGCAGTGAACATGGGAGTGCAGATATCTCTTTAGGATAGTGTTTTCATTTCCTTTGGATATATACCCAGAAGTGGAATTGCTGGATCATAGGGCAGTTCTATTTTTAATTTTTTTAACATTTTCTTATTGATTTATAATCATTTTACAATGTTGTGTCAAATTCCAGTGTAGAGCACAATTTTTCAGTCATACATGAACATATATATATTCATTGTCACATTTTTTTCTCTGTGAGCTACCGTAAGATCTTGTGTATATTTCCCTGTGCTATACGGTATAATCTTGTTTATCTATTCTACAATTTTAAAATCCCGTCTATCCCTTCCCACCCTCCACCCCCTTAGACTATTTTTAATTTTATGAGGAAACTCCATACTGTTTTCCATGGTGGCTGCACCAATTTACACTCCCAGCAACAGCGCACAAGGGTTCCCTTTCCTCTAATCTTCGCTGACACTTATCATTGCTTATCTTTTGGATGATAGCCACTCTAACAGGTGTGAAGTTATATCTTATTGTGGCTTTGATGTGCTTTCCCTGATGATTTGTGATGCTGAGCACATTTCATGTATCCGTGGACCATTTGTATGTCTTCTTTGGGATAGTGTCTATTCAGTTCTTCTGCCCGTTTTTTAATCATATTGTTTGGGTTTTTTCACTATTGAGTTGTACAAGTTCTTTATATATTTTCACTATTAATCCTTATCAGATATATGATTTGCAAATATTTTTTCCCATTTCGTAGGCTGCCTTTTCACTCTGTTGATGGATTCCTTTGCTGTGCAGAAGTTTTTAGTTTGATATAGTTCCACTTGCTTATTTTTGCTTTTGTTGCCTTTGCTTTTGGTGTCAAATCCAAAACATCATTGTCAAGACCAACGTCAAGGAGCTTACCTTCTGTGTTTTCTTCTAGGAGTTTTATGGTTTCAGGTCTTATATTCAAGTCATTAATCCATTTTGAGTTGATTCTTGTGTATGTTGTAAGATAGGGGTGCAGTTTTATTCTTTTGCATGAGTCTGTCCTGTTTTCCCAGCACCATTTTTTGAAGAGAGTATCCTTTCCCCATTGTATATTCTTGGCTCCTTTGTGATAAATCAGTTGACCATATATACGTGGGGTTATTTCTGGGCTATTTGCTTCCATTGATCAGTGTGTGTGTTTTCAGGCCAGTAACTGTTTTTCTTCCAGTTTCATTGAGAAATAATTGACATACGGCACTGTATAAGTTTAAGGTGTATAGCATAATGAATTGATATACATGTATTGTGAAATGATTACCACAATAAGCTTAGTTAACATCCATCACCTCATATAGTTACAAAATTTTTTTCTTCCTTGTAATGAGAACTTTTAGGTTCTAATAGCATGCTGTTTTGATTACTAAAGCTTTGTAATATAGTTTGAAATCAGGAAGTGTGATGCTTCCAGCTTTATTCTTCTTTCTCAAGATTGCTTTGGCTATTTTGGGTCTTCTGCGGTCCCAACAAATTTTAGGATTGTTAGTGTTGTTTCTGTGGGAAAAAATTCCATTGGAATTTTAATAGGGATTGCACTGAATCTGTATGTTGTTTTGAATAGTATGACCATTTTAATAATATTAATTCTTTCAATCAATCAGTATGGAATATCTTTCCGTTTTTTGTGTGTTTTCTATTTCTTTCAACAATATCTTATAGTTTTCAGTGTACATAACTTTCACTTCCTTGGTTAAATTTATTAAGTATATTATTCTTTTTGATTCAATTATAAATTGAATTGTCTTCTTAATTTCTCTTTCTGATAGTTCATTGTTAGTGTATAGAAACACAGCTGATTTCTGTGTATTTCCTGCAACTTTACTGAATTTGTTGATTAGTTCTAACAGGCTTTTTGTGGTATGTCATCTGCAAATAGAGATAGTTTTACTTCTTCCTCTCCAATATGGATACGTTTTCTTTCCTTTTCTTACCTAATTGCTCTGGCTACAACATCTACTATTATGTTGAGTAAAAGTGATGAAAGTGGTCATCCTTGTCTTATTCCCAATCTTAGAGGAAAGGCTTTCAGCTTTTCATCATTGAATATAATGTTACCTGTGAGCCTGTCATATATGACCTTTATTATATTGAGGTACATTCTCTCCACACCTATTTGTTGAAAGTTTTTATTTATAAATGGATGTCAAATGCTTTTTCTGCATCTATTAGGATGATCATATTATTTATATCTTTCATTTTGTTAATGTGGTGTATCACATTGATTGGTTTGTGGATGTTGAACCATCCTTTCATCCCTGGAATAAATCCCACTTGATCATGTTGTATTATCCTTTTAATGTAGTGTTGAATTTGGGATAGTGGCCTATAATTTTCTTTTCTTGTAGTATCCTTATCTTGTTTTGGTATTGGGATAATGCTGGCCTCATAAAATGAGATTGGAAGTGATTTCTCCTAGTTTTTGGAAGAGTTTGAGAAGGATTAGCATTTATTCTTCTTTAAATGTTTGGTAAAATTCACCAGTGAAGCCATCTGGTCCTGGACTTTTCTTTGTTAGAAGGTCTTTAATTATTAATTCAAGTCCCTTATTGGTAATTAGACTGTTCAGATTTTCTATTTCTTCATGATTCAGTCTTGGTAGGTTGTATGTTTCTAGGAATTTATCCATTTCTTCTAGGTTGTCCAATTTGTTGGCATATGGTTTTTCATAGTAGTCTCTTATGATCCTGTGCAAGCCTGTGGCATCAGTAGTAATGACGACTCTTTCAATTTTAATTTTATGTATTTGGGTCTTCTCTCTTCTGTCACTAAAATTTGTCTATTTTGTTTATCTTATCAAAAAAAAAAAAAAACCCAGCTCTTAGTTTCACTGATCTTTTCTATTGTCTTTTTAGTTTCTCCTTCATTTATTTCTACTCTGATTTTTGTTATTTCCTTCCTTATACCAACTTTGGGCTTAGTTTGTTTTTCTTTTTCTAGTTCCTTGAGGTGTAAAGTTATGTTGTTTATTTGAGATCTTTTTTCTTTTTTTAAATTTTTTTTCGTGGAGGTACTGAGGATTGAACCTAGGACCTCATGCATGCTAAGCATACACTCTCCCACTTGAGCTATACCCCACGCCCCAAGATCTTTATTCTTAATATAGGTGTTTATCGTTATGAACTTCCTCCTTAGAACTGCTGCATCCCATAAGTTTTAGTATGTTGTATTTCCATTTTCTTTATCTCAAGCTATCTATTTATTTCTCTTTCAGTTTTTTCTTTGAGCCATTGGTTGTTCAGTAGCATGTTGTTTAATCTCCACATATTTTTGAATTTTCCAGTTTTCTTCTTGAAATTGATTTCTAGTTTCATACCAATGTGGTTGGAAAAGGTGCTTGACATGATCTTAGTCTTCTTAAATTTACTAGGACTTTTTTGTCCCTAACATATGGCCTATCTTAGAAAATGTTCCATGTGCACTTGAGAAGAATGTGTATTCCACTTCTGTTGGATGGAATGTACTTGTGTTGTTGTTATTTTAAAAAACAGCTTTATTGAGGTATAATTACATAGCACAAAACTCACCTGCTTTAATTATACAATTCAATTAATTTTAGCATATTTACAGAATTGTACTACTATCACCACACTTTTAGAACATTTCTATCCCTCCAGAAAGATCCCTTGTGCCCATTTGTACTCAGTTCCCATCCTCACCTCTAGCCTCAGGCAACCACTAATCTACTTTGTCTCTATAGATATGCAACTTCTGGAAATGTCATATAAATGGATTCATAATATGTGGTTTTATTTGTGTGTGTGTGGCTTCTTTCATTAAGCCAAATGTATTTAAGCTTCATACATGGATCAGCAAGTATCAGTATTCCATTGCTTTTTATTGCCAAATAGTATGGCTATATCATATTTAATTCATGGATTTACCAGTTGGTGGACATTTGAGTTGTTTCCACCTCTTGGTTATTATGAATAATGCTGCTATGAACATTGTACATTTTTTTATGTAGATACATGTTTTCATTTCTCTTAGGTAGATACCTAGGAGTGGAATTTCTGGGTCATGTCGTGAATGTGTTTAACTTTTTAAGAAATGGAGACAATTATTTTTTTAATTGAGGTAAAATTCACAAAACATGAAAGTAACCATTTTAAACTACATTTCAGTGGAAGCACGTTGATAATGTGCAACTATCACTTTTTATCTAGTTACACAATTTTCATCACTCCAAAAGGAAACATTATACCCATTAACCAGCCACTCTCCATTCCCTCTCTGTGTCCAGCCCCTGGAAGCAAACAATCTGCTTTCTGTCTATAAGAATTTACCTTTTCTGGACATTTCACGTCAGTAGAATCATACAATATGTGGCCAACTGTGTCTGGCTTTTTTCACTTAGCATAATATTTTCAAGGTTCATCCACATTATAGCATGTATCAGTACTTCATTCTTTTTCATGGCTGAATCATACTCCGTTATATGGATATACCACTATTTTGCTTATCCATTCATTAGTTGATGAACATTTGGGTTGTTTGCACATTTTGGCTATTGGGAATAGTATGTTATGAGCATTCATGTATAAGTATTTGTTTAAATACCTTTTTTCAATTCTTTTGAGTATGTACCTAAGAGTGGAATTGCTGGGTCTTGTGACAATTCTATGCTTATCTTTTTGAATAAATGCCAAACTGATTTCCACAGTGGCTACACGATTTTACATCCCCATCAGCCACATACAAAGGTTCCAGTTTCTCTATATCCTTGCCAGAACTTATTTTCCTTTGTTTTATTATAGTCATCCTAGTGGGTGTAAAGTGGTATCTTATTGTGGTTTTGATTTGCATTCTCTCAATGCTTGATATTGAGCATTTTTTCATGTGCTTCATGATCATTTGCATATCTTCTTTGGATAAATTTCTACTCAAGTCCTTTGCCCATTTTTCAATTTTGTTGTTTGCCTTTCTGTTGCTTAGTTGTAGAAATTCTGTATACATTCTAGGTATAAGTCCCTCATCAGGTGTATGATTTGCAAATATTTTCTTCCATTCTGTGGGTTATCCTTTCACTTTCTTGATGATGTCCCTTGATGCACAAAAGTTGCTTTTTAAAATTTTGATAAAGTCCAATTTGTCTTTTTTCTTTTTTTGCTTGTGCTTTTGGTGTCATATATAAGAATCCATGGCCAAATCCAAGGTCACAAAGATTTACTCCTATGTTTTCATCTGAAAGTTTTATTGTTTTAGGTCTTACATTTAGGTATTTGGCCCATTTTCAATTGATTTTTGTATATGGTATAAGATAAAGGGTTCAACTTCATTTTTTTGCATGTGTCTATCCAGTTATCCCAGAATCATTGTGGTGAGGCTCTTCTTTCCCCCATGTAATGGTGTTGGCACCTGTGTTGAAAATCAATTGACCATAGATGTTTGGATTTATTTTGGACTCTAAGTTCCATTCCATTGATCTCTATGTCTATCTTTATGCCAGCATCACACTGTTTTGATTACTATAGTTTTGTATTAAGTTTTGAAACTGGGAAGTATGAGTCCTCCAACTTTGTTTTCCTCTTTCAAGACTGTTTTGGTTGAACTGCAATAATTCTACCTAATAAAACTGAAAAAGGAGGGGAAAAAGACTGTTTTGGCTATGTGAGTTCCCTTGTAATTCCATACGAATATGAAGTTCAACTTTACCTTTCCAAAAAAAAAAAAAAAGATCATTAGGATTTTGATAGGAATTTCATTCAATCTGTTGATGGCTCTGGGTAGTACCACCAACTTAACAATGTTAAATCTCTCAATCCATGAATATGGGATGTCTTTACATTTATTTAGATCTTATTTAATTTCCTTCTGTAATGTTTTATAGTTTTCAGTATGTAAGTCTTGCATCTCCTTGGTTAAACTTACTCCTAAGTATTTTATTCTTTCTGATACTATTGTAAATAAGGCAATTTTTTTTTCTGATGCAAGAGACTTGAATATGTTTAAAGGCTAAGTCAATAGAGAGGAAGCGATTGAAGATACAAGAGGGAGAGAGGAAACATATATGAAGTTTCTCCTCAGTGGGAAATGGGGCATAGAGCACCAATAGAAGGATTAGTCAGCATGAACAAGGGCACCTCTTTCACTGTGACAGGAGGGAAAGATCAAGGATAGGTCAGGTGGGGATGCTCATCAGGTAGTTGATGGCAAGAAGTTGAGAACATTGCTGCTTGGGGTTTTCTATATTAAGTGCAGTAGGAGGTGAAGTGAGGGGGAAAGGGAGAGGAACATGTAGGAAGGCTGAAGAAATGAAGATCTTGCAAAGCTGCCATGGAGACTTGGAGAATACAGCAGGAAAACAGGATTTCCAGGACCCAGTAGAGGTTGGGGACCATGACTCTTAAGTGGCTCCCATCTGAGCAATTGTATGAGCTTAGGATTGACAGATAAAGCGTGGAAAATTGTATTGATCTGGGGTTCAGGCTGTGCTGGAAGGAGAAGGCATATGATTAAGGACATTTTTAGCTAGAGAATGGCAGATAGGGGTAGATTTCCCATTTTTAGGGGAGAGAGGCAAGTTTCAGTTAAGTCAGGAGGTGAAAGTTGGTCAGTGAAGGATCTGAAGACTGGAGTGAACATTGGCATTTTGGCTGCTTAGCATTCAGATACTTTTCCTATTAGGGAAGAATTTCAAGGTAGATTTGAACCAGGGCCCTACCATGTACTACTGAAACCAGGGAAGGGGGCACATATTTCTTCTCCCTATCCCCTGGTGGCTAGTGAATGGGCATGTGACCTCAGCATGACAAATCACATGATCCTTCCTGGCATTTTCAGTGTTGAAGGAGTGATACAAGGTATGCAGGGTCAATTAATGATATTTTCAACCAGCTATGGCAGAGTTAAAAATCTGATAGTACAAGGAGGGAAGGTATAACTCAAGTGGTAGAGTGTGTGCTTAGCATGCACAAAGTCCTGGGTTCAATCCCCAGTACCTCCATCAAAAAATAATTAAATAAATATACCTAATTACCCCCCCCAAATCTGTTAGTACAGCAATAGTATCAAGGGATAGCAGGGTCCATCTGTATTGGAAAGTGCTAATTGACAATGAAAATGACATCATCATCCCATCAGACCATTCATGCAGCAAAATCTTTGCTGTGTCATGTCATGCCACCTTTGGTTCCTGACCTTGCCTGGTTCTCCTGGCCTCTCATGGATCCTGCCGATTACCTGATGCCCCATTCTGTTAGGCATCACGATAGGGTGGCTTATGCTTTGATAATAAATAAACCCCAAATCTCAATGACTTAATACATACACGTTTATTTCTTGCTCATGCAAATCCACTGCAAGTCCAGTGGATTTACAAGACAGCTCCCTTCCAAGAGGTAACTCAGGGATACAGGCTGACATCTTGTGGCTGTCTCATCGAGCACCTGAGGCCCCCCTGGTTGCCATAGCAGAAGAGAGAGCAGCAGGATTGAGCACCAGTTCTTAAATGCCTGTAGGCCAGAACTAGTCACATGGCTCCATCTAACTCTAAGAGGACTGGAAACATGGGGGAGCTCAGAGATATTCAGCAAACAGTAAATGGCTGTCACACCTTCCAGTAATTTCATTTCCTGCCACAGTTAGCCAAAGTCATTGCTGATATAACACACTGTTTGCAATTAAGAACCGTGACCAGCAAAGAATACAGGTGGTTAGAACACTAAAAATATATGTATATATTCATTTTTCCTAATTATTAAAGTGATACATGTTTTAGAAATTTGAACATTACATAAACATTTAATGTAGAAAGTGAAAAGTCCCTCATAATCTCACACCCTCAAGTTAACTATTATTAATTTGTTATATAGCCTTTCTGTATATATTTTTCTATGCTAATAGTAATGTTTTATCAAAATAGGATCATACTATAGTTACTATTTGCAAATGCCTCCTTCACTTAACACTATATATTTAACATTTACAAGTTACACAGATCTATACTTTTCTTGTTTTTTCCCCTGTTTTGTTTTTAATAATTTTTAATTACACAAATAACACCGGAGTAGGTTATCCTTTAATTTTTTTTAAAGCTTTAAGGTGAAGCTAAAGCTCTGTTTGACCATCACCTAATTCTAATTTCTTCCCTACTTTTACATATGTTTTGATGACTGCTTGATATTCCACTATATGAATGCAACATAATTTGAGCAGTTCCCTTTCAAGGGACAATCAGCTTTTTCTTTTCATTGTGGGATACATGCAAATATTTTCCCAAGTTTATCCTTTGACTTTATTCATAGTGTCATTCACGAAAGTTTACATTTTTCTATAGTTAAATTTATCTAGCTTTACAGTGTTACTTGGAAAAAAATTGAAAGGCAGAAAAGTAAATACAGTATATTGCTGTTTATGTAAGGAAAGAGAGAATGAAAATAAATACCGTCATTTGCTCGTACTGGCACAAAGAAACATTGATTGAATGAATGAATAAGAAGTTAATAAAAACGGTTACCTACAGGGTTCAAGGGAGAACAGGTAGGGTGGGGGGAACAGGGTGCAAGCAATGCATATCAGATTACACATATTTATACAGTTTTGATTTTTTAACTATGTGCATTCGACTTCCTATGGCTTCTGTAACAAATTACCACAAACTGAGTGGCTTAAAACAACACAAATGTATTATCTTACAGTTCTGGTGGTCAAGTCTGAATGAGTTTTACAAGGCTAAAAATCAAAGACTGTGTTCCGTTTGGAGACTCTAGAGGACAATCTATTTCCTTGCCTTTTCCAGTTTTTAAGGCCACCTGTATTCCTTGGCTCATGGACCCTTCTCCATCTTCAAAGCCAGCACTGTAAGTGGGGGAGGGTATAGCTCAGTGGTTGAGCGCATGTACAAAGTCCTGGGTTCAATCCCCAGTACCTCCATTAAAAACAAACAAACAAACAAACGAACCTTATTGCCTCCCTCCCCCCAAAAAAGGTAAGCACTGTAACATTTTCAAATCTCTGTCTGTCTGTCTCTCTCCCTTTCCCCCTGATCTCTGCATCTGTTGTCACATCTCCTTCCCTGACAATGATTCTTTTTCCTCCCTTGTGATTACATTGATCCCACCCAAATAATCCAGGAAAATCTCTCCATGTCAAGGGTTTTTTTTTCAGTTCATTCCCCTTTTTTAGTGCTGAGTGATATTTCATTCTATGGCTGTACCACATTTTGTTTATCCATTCACCTCTTGATGGGCATTTGGGTTGTTTCCAGTTTTTTTGTGTGTGATTATGAATAAAGTCTTGGTGGTTTTTGAACACTTACATTTTTTATACATTTGGAACTTATTTTGATGTGAGGAATGAGATAGAGATCCAACTTTATTTTTGCCAAGCCACAAGCTGATTATCTCAACACCATTTACTGCATAATCCATCTTTTCACCAACGAATTGAAATATCATTTTTCAATATATTAAATTCTCCTCGGACTACTTTTTTCTGAACTTCCTATTGCATTCCATTGATCTTGTTGTCAGCTATGAACCAGTACCAGTGTATTTTCATTCCTATACCCTTACGATTTGTCTCAATAATTGGTAAGATTTGTTGGTACTCATTTTTCTTTCAGAATTTCCCTGGTTATTTCTAAACATTTATTTTTCTAAAGAGATACACTTTATTTTTTTATTGAAGTATAGTCAGTTTACAATGTTGTGTCAATTTCTGGTGTACAGCATAATATTTCAGTCATATATATACACACATATGTGTGTTTTCATATTCTTTTTCATTATAGGTTGCTACAAGGTATTGAATACAGTTCTCTGTGCAACACAGAAGAAACTTGTTGCTTATTTTTATATATAGTAGTTAATATCTGCAAATCTTGAACTCCCAATTTATCCCTTCCCATCCCGTTTCTCCCCTGGTAACCATGTTTGTTTTCTATGTCTGTGAAGAGATACACTTTAGAACTTTAAGGTCAATTAAAATCATTTGGATTGCATTAAGTTTATAAATTAATTTGGGGAGAAATAAGATGATTATAAATAGTGCCTGTCCATCCAGGTACCAGGTATTTCTTTTTGTTCAAATGTTTTATATCCTATAGGGGAGCTTGTTAACTATAGAGTGAGGTTCCCAGAGGGTAAATAGAAAGGTTTTGGAGGAAAAGAGGCAGTTCAAGTTTGGCTTAAGGGAAGGAAAGCACAGAATTGTATGAAATAGGTAGGGGAAATCTGCTTTTGGAGCCATTATTTAATTTTATTCTCCTAACAACCTTATGAAGTAGTCAGGCAATGAAACTAAGTTTCAGAGAGGCTACAATGGCCACCTAGGATCTCATAATCAATGGGTGGCAGAGCTGAGACTAGAGCCCCTGTCTTCAAAGTCCTACCTGTTTACATCAGAGTGCCTTCTCCCCAAACACAAAGATACGCAGTTTTTCCTCTTCAGTGGGCTCTCCTACCATCTTCCTCCCTCTCTGGGTTCTTATTGTGGCTAAGGCATTACCAGCCAGTCAGTGAAACTTGCTGCACCTTCCAAAATTACTGTGGGGATAAGAGATAATGTTTGGAAAGCTTCCAGCCCACTGTCTGGCACACAGTAAGTTCTCACTAAATGGAAGTTATTAGCTACTATTATTCTTTCAATTCTTCCAGACCAGCCTCATTGCTACTCATCTTCAATTCTCCTCCTTCCCGTGAATCTCTATGGTACCACATTCTAAGGTGCAACTTGCTTTCAAAAGACACCAATACGTAGTGACTTTTACAGGCAGTCATTGCCCATCTACCAACACTTCCAACAAAGCATATTTGGTGGTCAGTGGTGTGGTTTCAGCTTTCTTTTCCCCTAAATAAAAAAGCAAACTCTTAAAATATAGCTATAACACCTATGGCCAGATCTTGGTTCCTAAACGCTGTTCTCAACCCAAATGAACCAGGACTCCTTGGAAAAAGTGGCTGGTTCCAGGGCTGGGGCAGGGAAAGTAAAGCAAGGCCTGGAGCATCTTATGGTGTCAGAAAACAAGGAAGTGCTCAAGGAAAGATGGAGACCTGCCAAAAGGACCCAGGAGTCATCTTCCTGCTGGCTAAATATGGGGCATTTTGAACAGCAAGATAATGATATTAATTATTATAACCCAGTGAATATGACAGGCAACCATGTGTCCATGAGGATACAAATGTATAAATGTAGGATAAGGGAAAGCTCTCCCTTACACTGAAAAGCCAACTAGCACAAGTCAAAAGAATGCTGGTATTAGACAGTCACCACTTGGCAACCTCACGAATCATCAGGGAATACTGAAATTGGTGGGTGAAAATTTGAGAACAGGGCATATACATAATCTCGATGTATGTCTCCACAAAATACTCATTAATTACAAAAGGGAAAATAGTAACTTTACAGTGAAGAAACACATAGTCATGATGTGCCTCCTGACATGATGCACTGTAAAGGACACAGCATCATTTCTGTGCTATTCCTACCAAAAGGCATAACATGAAATCTAATGAGGGAACATCAGAAAAACCCAAATAGAGAGACAGTCTAAAAATAACTAGCCTGCACTCTTCAAAAATGTCAGTGTCAGAACACACAAAGAAAGACTGAAGAACCCTTTCTGCAACATGGATGGACCTAGAGATTATCCTACTAAGTGAAGCAAGTCAGACAAAGAAAGACAAATATCATATGTTGTCTCTTATGTGTGGAATTTTTAAAAAATGACACAAATGAACTTCTTTACAAAACAGAAACAGACTTACAGACACAGAAAACAAACCTAAGTCTACCAAAGGGGAGAGAGGGGAAAGGATAAATTAGGAGTCTGGGATTATCAGATAGAAACTACTATATGCAAAATAGATTAAACTACAAGGTCCTACTGTGTAGTACAGGGAACTATATTCAATAGCTTGTAATAACCTATGATTAAAAAGAACACGAAAAGAAATATATATATATATTTTAATTTATTTATATATGACTGAATCACTTTGCTGTATGCCAGAAACTAATACAACATTGTAAATCAACTATACCTCAATAATAAATAAATATTAAAGGGGACTAAAGAACTATGCCAACTGAATGCACATGATTTAGAGTTTTCTTTTGCTACAAAGGACACTGCTGAGGAAACTGGTGAGTTCTGAGTAAGTTTTGTAGATTATTATATTGTATTGTATCAATGTGAGTTTCCTGATTTTGATCATTCCTCTGTGTTTAAGGAAGATAATTCCTTGTTTTATGAAATATACACTGAAGTTTTGAGGCTTAAAAGTGCATCATGTTTGCAACTATGAACTATATACATGAGACAGAGGGAGAAATAGAGGAGGATAAACACATGGAATCTGAGTGAAGCTTATACAGCAGTTGTTTGTACTATTCTTGAAACTTTTCTGTAAGTCTGAAATTGTCTAAATAAAAATTTAAAAGAAAAAATACTAACTAAAAACATAGTTGAAGAACATTTACAAAAACTGTACAATTATTATCATACTTAATGGTGAGTAACTAGGTTCTTTCCCACTAAGATCAGGAACAAGGCAAAGATGTATGCTCTCCATTATTCCTTTTCAACATCATACTGGAAGTTCTTGTTAATATAATAGGCAAAAAAGAAATAATAGGTACACAGACTGGGAAAGAAGAAATAAAACTGTTCACAGATTACATAACTGTCCACATAGAAACTTACAAAGAATCAACAAAAAGATGTCTGGAACTAATAAACAATTAGAGCAAGGTTGTAGGATACAAAGTTAATATACAAAAGTCAATCACTTTCTTATATATCAGCAATGGACAATTGGAATTTTAAATTAAAGAAACATAATACCACTTGTATTAACACCAAAAATTTGAAATACTGAGGTATAAATCTACCAAAATATGTAAAAAGTCTGTATAAGGAAAACTATAAAACTCTTAAAAATCAAAGAAGATACATGGAGACATTCCATGTACACATATAGAAAGACTCAATACTGTCAAGATGTCAGTCCATCCCAACTTCATCGATAGATTCAATGCAATCCCACTAAAAATCCCATCAACTTATTTTGTGGATATTGACATAAAGTTTATCTGTAAGTGCAAAAGACCCAGAAGAGCCAACACAATATTGAGGGAGGAAAACAAAGTCTGAGGACTGACACTACTTGACTTGGAGACATTATAAAGTGACAGTAATCCAGACAATGTGGCATTGATGAAAGAATAGAAAAATAGATGAATGGTACAGAATAGAGAGCCCAGAAATAGATCCACACAAATATATCCAACTAATCTTTGACAAAGGAGCAAAAGCAATTCAATGGATAAAGGATAGTCTTCTCAACAAATGGTGCTAAAATCACTGGGCATCCACATGCAAAAACATTAGTCTAGACACAGACCTTACACTTTTTGCAAAAAAATAATTCAAAATCGATCATAGGCCGATGTGTAATATCCAAAACTATAAAATTCCTAGAAGATAACATAGGATAAAAACTATGTGACCTTGAGATAGTCAATGATTAAAAACAACACTAAAAGCACAACCTATGAAAGAAAAAATTGGTAAGTTGAGTTTCATTATCAGGGAAGACGTTGTTGACAATGAAAAGACGAGCCAGGGAATGGGTGAAAATATTTGCAAAACATATGTCTGGCTGGTATCCAGAGTATACAAAGAACTCTTAAAAGTCAAAAATATGAAGACAAACAATTCCATTTTAAAATGGGCAAAAAATCTCAATGGACACCTCACCAAAGAAGATATCCAGATGGCATATAAGCACATGAAAAGGTGCTCAACATCGATGTCATTTAGGGAAATGCAATTAAAACAACAAGATACCATCACACATCTATGAGAATGGCTATAATCCAATATCAGTATCACCGACAATATCAAATGCTAGCAAGGAAGTGGAGCAAAAGTACTTTCATTCTTTCCTGGTGGGAATGCAAAATGGTACAACCACTTTAGAAGACAGTTTGGCAGTTTCTAACAATACTAAACATACTCTTACTGTACTGTCCAGTAATCATGTGCCTTAGTATTTACCAAAAGGAGTTGAAAACTTACTTTCCAAAGCTTGGAATAACCAAAATGTCCTTCAGTATGTGAGTGAGTAAACAAACTGTGGTATATCCACGCAATGAAATATGATTCAGCAATAAAATGACATGCGCTATCAAGCCATGAAAAGATGCAGAGGAAACTTAAATGCATATTACTAAGTGAAAGAAACCAATGTGAAAAGACCACACGTTGTATGATTCTAACTATATGACACTCTGGAAAAGGCAAAAGGATGGCGACAGTAAAGAGATCAGTAGTTCCCAGGGGTTCGGGGAGAAGAAAGAAGAGGTGAAAGGGTGAAAAAAAGGGATTTTTAGGGCAGTGAAAGTACTCTGTATGATACTGCAATGTTGGATACATGTCATTATACATTTGTCAAAACATATAGAATATACAACACAAAAAGTGAACCCTAATGTAAACTGTGGACTTTAGTTAGTCATAATACATCAATCATATCTCAATAAAGCTATAAAAAAAAGGAAAACTAATAATATATTATTATTGGTTCATCAATTGTAACAAATATACCACACTAATGAAAGACGTTAATAATAGGGGAGACTGGATTGGGTGAAGAGGTATATGAAAGCTCTTTGCACATTTCACCTAATTTTTAAAACTGTTAAAAGAATTAAGTCTATACATATAAAAAAGAATGAAATATTGATACATACTACAACATGGATGAACCTTGAAAACATAATGCTAATTGAAAGACGTTAGTTGTAGAAGACCACTTACTGTATGAGTCCAATTATATGAAACATTCAGAATAGGTAAATCTATAGAGACAAAAAGTAGATTATTAATTTCTTAGGGATTGGGAGATGGCTTTGGGGTGACAGCAAATGAGTAGAGGGTTTTTAGGAGGGTAATGAAAATATTCTAAAATTGTGGTGATGGTTGCACAACTCTGGACATACTAAAAACCATTAATTAAGGCACTCTAAATGGGTGAATTGTCTAGTATGTAAATTATATCTCAATAAAGCTGTTAAAAAATAAAATACATACACATTTGTGTAGGCTTAGAATATGCACACAAAGGACACACAGGAAAGTGCTAACAATGGAGATCCCCAGTGGAAAACTGGGGAACTGACGGTGGGGTGAGAAAGAGACATTTCTCACTGTATACCTTCATGTATCATTTGAAGGCTTTATCCTGTGCATGTTAAACATACTCCAAAGTTACCCTCAAATCCTGCTTCCAACAAGCCTACTCTGCTTTTCTGAACTTCACTCAAACATCCTCTCTTTATGCTACTTCTCAAAATAAGACAGAGAAAATCGAACCTAAAACCTGGCCAACCAGTTCTAAAGAAAGGATGAAAGTAATAAAAGGAATGTCAAAACCCATGCAGAAAACAATTCCATAAGTATATCCATTCAGTGGAATATGGTGCAGCCATTTAAATGATGTTTATAAAGAATTTTAGTTGGGGAAATGTTTATGTAAAAATGGCGATATATAATTGAATATACAGCATGATCTCAAATACATTTTTAATTCTTTTTTTTTACTGAAGTGTAGTCGATTTGCAATGTTAGTTTCAAGTGTACACCAAAGCTATTCAGTTATACATATACACACATACATATATATGTTTTTCAGATTCTTTTCCATTACAGCTCATTACAAGAAGTTGAATATAGTTCCTTGTGCTATACAGCAGGGCCTTTTAATCTACTTTATATATAGTAAAGTGTATCTGTTAATCCCGAACTCCTAATCTATCCCTCCCCGTGCTCCATATAGGTTTTTTTACAGCCTAGAATACAGCCTAAATGCACTGAGATGCTAAGATTGGTTTTGTTTGGGCAGTAGCATGTGTTTTTTCCCCCAAATTTTCATCAATGAACATGTATTACTGTTGGAGGGAAGGGTGTTTATTTTATTGCTTGGGGACTTCTGAGCAGAGGGTGAGAGAGAGAGAATACATATGTGTGTGTGTCTGTGTGTGTATGTATATATGTATATATATATGAGAGTATATATATTATATGATATATATTAATATATAAAAATATATTTATTTTTTAAGAGAAAGTGCCCAGTCTGGGCCCAGCATTCTATTCTGGGCCCTTCAAGGCCAAACTTCCCCCTTCCTTTCAAAGCACCGCCCTCCTATCGGTCAGGCCCCTCTCAACACCGCCACTCTCCTCCCAGCCCCTTGCTGAAGCCACAACCCACTTGGCTTCTGAACTTTGCCCATCCCCTGTCTCCTTCCCGTGAGGAGCCTGACACGCCTACGCCAGGCCTGCCCTTGCTGCTTATCAGGTGCCTAAACTTACGTAAGTCACTTCTTCTCTAGGAGCCTCTAGTTCTTCCGAGATGAACCGTGATATTAATAATTTCCACATAAAGGGGCTGCTTTGAGTGGTAAGAATTTGTGTATGGAGAGACCCGAGCAAGTAATAGAAGCTCAATAAACGTTCACGCTCCACCCCCCGCCCCACCCCCAGTATGCCTTGGTGTCATCACAGCACAAGGTCACAGTAGGTGCTCAAGATGTGATTTCTTCCCTCTCTTCTGCTCTGACAATTGTTTCTCTAAGACCCAGATTCGAGGCAAGACTACCATTAACTCCCTCAAACCTGTTTCCCAATGACAATGTTGGGGACAATGTGGAAAGTGACTTGGAGTTGATTGGAGTTGGAGTGCCACCACAGCTGTACTGAGCTGTGTGGCTTTGGCAAGTCCCCTAAGTCTCCCAGTGCCTCACTTTCCTCACCTATAAGGGGAGAGGGAAGAATAGCACCTACCTCCGTGGGCGCCCTCACTTTCCACCCACAGCGCACCCCTTCTCTCCCACCATGCCTCACCTCCCTGCTCACTTGGCTGGTTTGGCCTCACCCCGCTTCAGTGCATGAACCAAGCCAGGCTTCCTCCCACAGCAACCACGCCCAGGAGCTGAGAGGAACCTACCAGGAATCGAGTGATGTCAGGCAAGCTCTTTTAGACAGGAGTGCACAACCGCAGAGCTGAACCCAAATTTCCTTTGTCATTCAACCATTCATGCACCTGAAAGCATGCGATGACTGTGTGCTGACCCTTCTTCTAGGACCAGCCAGGTTCTGGGCTCTGCCAGACACAGAGTCAGCTGCCCTCAGGGAGCTTCCACTTTGTAGGAGAAAGAACCCCAGACGTCAATTCCATACAGGTCAGGGCAGAGGGGACCTCTGGGGGCTGTGGGAGCCCAGAGGACAGGATCTAACCCTGTTTGGGAATCCAGGTAGGCTGCTTGGATGTAGTGACCATTGAGGTGAGTTCATTAGGTTCAGGGTGTCAGTGTGAAGGGCCTTTCATGCAGAAGACTTTGCAAAGACACCTAGAGGAGAGCCTGGTACTTTGTAGGAACCAGTTGTAGTTAGTTTCATGGTCAGAGCACAGTGTGAGGCCAGGGTGTCAAGGGATGAGGCTGGAGAGGTTTGACAGGGGCCAGAACTGGGGATGGCCTCAGTGCCAAACAAGGAGCTAGAACTTTATCCTTGTGGGGGGATGGGGTGTCACAGAAGGAAGCGATATGTTGACTTGCATGCCAATGTCGTCTATGCAATGCACTGCTGGTGTGCAGAAGAACAGGTTAAAGACGGCCAGTCTGGAAGCAGGGAGCCCGGGAGTAGACTTGAGGTTGTCCATGTGAGAGATGTTGAGGCTGGAGCAGGGCAGTGGCAGAGGATGAGGAAAGAAGTTGGAGTAATCGGGAGACAGAAAGGAAAATCAGCTGGACTTGGCGAGGGATTGGCTATGAGGAGAGGAGGAGTTTGGGTTGCGCGTAAGTGAGAGAACACAGAGGAAACATATTGCACAAGTGCTAATTGGGGCGGGGAGGCGATAGTTAAGGCAAAGATAATGGTGGGAGGAACTCTGAGGGCCGAGAATTCAGTGTGGGTTAGCAGGGGCAGAAACACCTTTCTGGAGGAGGTGGGATTCAGGCTAAGACTCACTGTGTGACCTAGGGCCTGCCACTTTATCTTCCTCTGGTCTGTTAGGTTTCTGCTTGCTAAATTGAGAGACAGAGAATGATAATGAGAAGTGAATGACATGAGAGAATGTCCAGGAGGTGCCCAGCACCGTGGGTGATTTGGAGGGGGAGACGTGGGGCAGGTGTCTCTGGTCCAGGTGGGGTGGGGCTGGGCTGCCATTTGTGCAACAGCAATGCCTGTGGTGGTGGGAAACACATACTTTCAGAGGAAGGAGGTGTGTGGGGATGGGATAGGTGACCTGAACACATGCATGTTGGATTTGAGGGCATCAAAGTTCAAGGCAGTCAAATCAGTCTTACCCTGGGAGGCTGTATCATGGCAGTCAGCAGTGGGGGTTTCTCTGAACAAACGGCTACTTCCTTAGGAAATGCCTAGGCCTGGGAGGCCTGAGGCCTCTGGGTTCTGATCTCAAGCCATCACCCGAGTTGCTGTGTGACACTGAGTCAGTTCTAACCCACTTTGGGTCCTAGGTTTCCCATTTGAACAACAACAACAGTAAAAAGCATATGTTTGTTGGTGGAGAAGTGGATGAAATGTTTTCAGAGGTCCTCTCCAGGTTTGTTACACCTCAGTTCTATGACCCTGAGTCCTTTTTGAAAAAGTCTAGTCCTGTCTCCATCCCTGACTTACTGTGTGGCCTGGAGCCAGCTACTGCACCTCTCTGGGCCTATTTTCACATCTGGAATATAAGGAGATGGGGCAGGAAAGTCTCCAACATCCAATGATTCTCCGTGGAGGACGCTCACCCTCTTCTCCAGCTGATCGCCTCAGACAAATCAGAGGAAAGCGAGGTGCTGGTCACAGACGACCCCCCCCTTCCAAATCTTCCGTCTTCTCCCACTGCCCTCCCCTCCCTACTGTCAGGAGCTTGCAGCACTGGCTCGCTTGCCAAACTTGTTGCTATGACAACGGTTACAAATAACTCAGATGCAGACAAAGATTTTAACCCAAGAGCTGCTGGGCCAAAGGCTTCTTCCTCCCTCCCCACATCAGACCGAGGGAACAATCAGACAAATTCTTTGAGATCAAACTACTCCCTGGCTCAAATGCCAGCTAGGGCTCCTCAGTGTCATAGGATTAAGTCCTGGTGTTGAGGCCCTCCTAAAACCTGATTCAAATCTTTTCAGTCGCATTTCTCACTTGCTCCTATTAAAAAGTGGTCACTCCTATTTTTTGAGCACCTACTGTCTGCCAAGCCCTGTGTTGGGTGCTTTGCATTCTGTAGCTAAGAAAATTTCCCCAGAACTCTGTCATATAAACCTTGTTATTCCCATTTTAAAGAGGAGAAGTTTGAGGCTCATGGATGTGACTTAAGTAAGGCGGTCAGAGAGTCAGAATTCAAACTCAAATCCACCAAATTTCCATACATGGGCTTTTCCCATTGCTAATGGTTGTCAAATGTTGGCCTACACACTTGGTGCATATCCAGATGATCTGGGGCAGTTAAAAATTCAGATTCTAACTTGCATTCAAGAAGGTGGAACACATCTGTCTCCTCTAACTCCTGAGACCTCATAAAATAAGAGTAAAGGAATCAAGTGTATAAACCCACATCTCCATAGAAAACTGGAGGAAGTTCCATCAATCAGGGAGAGATTTTAACAACTTTCTGGCAAGGAGAAAGGGGCTGGAGGGGTGGTGGGTGAGAAAGCAGGGCAGGGAAAGGTAGAGGTACAGTCCACACGTGGGAGAGGATCCGCAAGGAGAGTGCTGGTCTATCCTGCAAAATTCCAGCAAAGCTCTGGTGCAGAAAGGTATCTTGTCAGTGGGAGTGAAATATAGAGCCCCCAACAAGTGGAGAATTGAAAGTCTCTGTTGACTCTCCCACCCTCCCTCTAACCTTCCTTGTGCTCGTGGGTAGAAATCACAAGAGCTAAACATCTACACTCAAGCAGAATGCAGAGAGTTCCCCAAGGAAATCAAACAGTCCCAGAGCAAATCCTCCACTTTCTGGATGTAGAGGTCCTCCAGCAGACTGTGCCGGTCCCCACCCAGTCCCCTCAAGATGAAATCTAATACTGGACTTGGCAAACCCCTGCCCCTTCCACAGGCTCCCAACCGATCAATTTTTTTTATTGGTTTCATCTTTAATCAATGGGCTGAACATCTGTGGGGAGATATGCTAATAGCTTTATGAACAAACTGATGAAGGAAATGGTAAAACTAAGGCTGGCCATGTTTCAAGTGAAAAAAAAAAACCCAAGCAATTATTAAATTCAGGAACACAAAAAAGGCCAAAATACTCCAGGTAATTATAGTACATTTCTTGGCTCTGTAGCAACTACTGATTTACTAGGAATTGGGATATAAACATATTGGAAGAGTGAAGGGAAGGAAAATAGGAATGTGTGTGTGGAGGGGGAAAAAATCCTCTTCTACCATAACGTAATAAGTTGTCAAGAAATAATATCTCAAATTACTAAGTTAAGAAAATGTAGCATGAGCATATTGTATAGAAACATGATGGTCCTTCAGTTCAAAATCCTTTCAGCTACAAGTAGCAAAAAACCCAACTGACAGTGGCTTAAACACATACGGCATTATTTATTCATTTATTTATTTATCTTTCAGAAAGTTAATTTATTAACAGAAGTGTGGCATGGGTTCAGCTGCTGAAGGATGACATCAAGGATCCAGCCTCTTTCTAACTTTTTCTTCCTGAACGTGGAGTCTTCATCCTCATGCTCATCCCCTCGTGGTCACAAGATTGCTGTCACAGCTCCAGGCAGCACGACTATATTCAAGGCAGAAAGAAGGAAGGGGACAGTATCGGCTCTGTGTGTTTCAGGAAAGCAAAAGTCTTTTCAGAAGGCCCCCAGGTTGGGGCATAACTGGGGCACATAGCCATCCCTAGCTGCAAGGGAGGCTAAGAACATTATCTAGTTAGTTCTTCAGCCTCTGAGGGGGAGATGGCAGGGAGAAGGGGGTTGGGAGTGGTAAATGCCAGAAGAAACAGCCATAGTGTAAAGCAGTTGGCTCTAGGGAGCAGACTTGCAGTGGGAAGGAGTGGGACAGGATATTGCTGGGGTTTATTATGAGCTCTTTGGCACTATTTTATTTTTTAACTATGTGCAAGTATTACATCGATGAAAGGTAAAAATGTAGAAATAGTGTTATGATTTCTATGAAGGAAAAACCTTTGTAAAATAAAAGCTGGTAGCAGTTTTCTGTCTTCAGAGAAAAGGACGTCAATTTACCTTAGAAGCAAAGTAACCAGAATAGGCTCTTTACTTGGACTAATGTATGTTGGGTATCCACCCCCTGATCTTAGAGAAAATTGTGCCATCACTATTAACCTGAACGTGGCTGCTGGAAACCAGTACAGCGCTGTGTAGCAGTTACATAGGTTGACTGTGCTTAGACAGTCTTGGTGCAATTTCCTGTCTGCCATTTATTAGCTCTGTGACCCTGGGCAAGTGACACCTGGGAGCCTCACTCTCCATCATTATGAAATGATGGTAATTCAAGTGCCTGGTTCAGAGTAAGCACTTAGCAAATGTTACCAACTGTGATTCTAATGTTAAACGTTCTGAGTAGTGACATAATTTGGGTGTACTTTAACAGTATTATGCTTTCACTGAGTTCATTTTTTCAATCCTATACACGGGCTTGGACTGGACTATCCCTGAAAATTACTATTCGCACTTGAGAGACGTGCATGCATATTTTTGCTGAGGCCTTTGCTCACAGAAGATACTCCGTTTGGATCATCAAGAAGTGTGTAGGCTTAGATTGCTGTTGACTCTTGTCAGAGGAAAGACTGTAAAAGGACTGGATTACTGTTTCCACTCGATATACTGTTATTTCACATCAAAAACAATCCACCCAGTGAAATGTGCTGCTCACTATTGTGATTGCCTTGCGTGGGCCATGGGGACCAGGTCTGAACTGTGGGAAGCAGGTGTGAGAATGCCTCAGGAAGAAAATGGATACGGGGAGTGTTATGCTGGAGCAGGAAACACAGTTGGCCTGGGAGTGGGGAACAGAGCAATGACCTCCTCTCTCTGATGTCAAGGTGAAAGCTGGAGACCTGGACACCAGGTGGGGAACACATGGCCCCAAACCATCCAGTTGGTGGATAATAAGCATTCCCACACATGATAGCAGGCCAGGAGGCTAAAGAGAGGGACAGCCAGTAAGCAGCCTCCTTCAGAGGAGCCTGGGTGACATTCTCCTGGAGAGGTAATATCTGGTATCCATTTACAATTTTCCTTTCTGGCCTGATAATTATCATCTGTTGTCCTCAAGACTCCAGTAAAGTTCTATTAAGCACACATACAGAGAAGATATTGCATCCATTTTTAAAAAAGGATGCTATGAAAAAGGCATCTTTGGAGAATAAGAAATAGTGCTTAGAAATTTTAAATGACTGCCAAAATAAAAAAGTTCAATAGATGATGAAGTCAAGAAAATGTCCCAGAATGCAGAACAAATAAGCGAAGACATGGAAAATATGAGAGAAAGTAAAAAGACAAAGACAACTGTCCAGGAGATCCAAAATCCAACTAACAAGACGTCTAGAAAAAGAACAGAGAAAATAAAAGAGAGAAAATTAGCAAAGAAATAAAACAGTGATTTCTTAGAGAAGGGGGACATGAGTCTTCAGATTGAAAAGTTCCAACTACCAGGTGCCCAGCAAAACAGATAGGGGAAAAAAAACACACTTTTGGGCTCATCATTGTGATCTTTCAAAACACTAAGTATAAAGGGAAAAAGTGTAAGCTTCCAGAGGTAGGGAAAATAGGTCACCGACAAAAAAATGAGAATAATATTAGCACCTGACTTCTAATCAGCCAACACTACATGCTAAAACAATACCTATGAAATTCAGGGGGAAAAGATTTTTAACAGAAAATTCTAAAGACAAACTATCATTCAAATATAAAGGTAAAGTAATGCTACATTTTCAGACATTTTCAGATATGCAAAGACCCCAGAATTTACCTTTCTCAAGAAGTTACTTGAGGATGTTCCCCAATAAAGCATGAAGTGTACCAGTCAGGGTTCTTAGATGCAAGTAACAGAAACTGACTCTAGTTAACTTAAGCAGCAAAGGGATTTATTGCACGGGTATCATGTAGCTCACAGAAGTCTGGAGACTCCGGCTGGAGAAGCCACAGCTAAGGCCACACGGGGGGAACAGGTGGGTTTAATGCCGCTACTGGTACTGCTCTATCACATGCCACTAAAGGTGAACTCTAACCATCCTCCTGTCTGTTCTCATTTATTCATGCTCAACTTCAGAATTGTGTTAATCATGCTTTTTAATCCATGGCACGTTATTTTCACTAGTCCATTCAAGGCCCCTCTTTTGCTCTATTTCACTGTATTATTTTTCCCTGTCAGTCCCCATTTTCACTCCCACTCTCCTGCCCACCGTAATGAGCTACTCTGGTGTATGTCATGTATATACACTTCCAATCCATATTCCCTACATCTACTTAGATATATGCATGTCCATGAAAAGATACGGTGTTGTTTTACATTTACACAAATGTTATTATGCTGTAAACCTCATTCTCTTTTTAACTTTTTTCACTTGACACTAGGTTTGAAGACCTATCTGTGGCTATATGTGAATTTAGCTGTTTTCTTTTTTTTTCATTTGGTTTTATATATTCCATCCTATGAATATATGATAGTTTGCTTATCCAGGTCCCATGGTGATGGTCACCTGGGGCGCTTCCAATTCTTCACTACCATAAGCAATGCTGCAACAAACCATCTCAACTATATTTCCTTAAGGACTCGTGTCAGAATTCTCTGGAATATATATCCAGAAGTGCAGTTGCTGGGTTGTAGGCATACGCATACTGAATTTCAGGAAGTACTGCCAAATTACTCTTTTGAATACCTGTACCAGTTTATACTCTCATGCAGTTTTCCTTTTCCTCACATCCTCATAAGCACTTGATAATATCTGACTTTCTACACGTTGCCATTCTTGTAGTGATTTCTCACTGTTATTTTAATTTTCATTTCTCTAATTATTAGCAGAGCTGAAAATCTCCTAATATATTCAAGTTTCCTCTTGTGTAAATTCAAGTTTCTCCTTCTGTTAATTCCTCTTCATATCCTTTGCCCATTTTCCTATTGTGTATACTATCTTCTTTTCCTAGTTATTAATTTTAGTCAGGTTTGCCCACTGCAAATATATTCTCCTCTTCTATCATCTACCTGTTAATCTTGTATATTCCTATCTCCTTTGCATTGCTTACTCTAGATTCAAAGCCATGAACAGAGTATTCAGCCTTTGCTGAAGTCTGACCACCTTCAGTTTCCATGGAGGAAGTGGGGCCCTGTCTCCCACTGGAGATTCACACGAGGCGGGAATCCCCCCAAACAAGATGGAGATTTAGTTGCTAGGCAGCTGTTGGAGTTCATTCCTTTAGTTGTCCAACATCCACATGTACTCTTCTTCCCAGACTTACTCTAAAAAGATGCTTTCACCAATATATTGCCTCATATGACCAAAAAATGCACTCATTCCTTCTCTAAAAGAAACAGCAAAAAGTATAAGTTATAATGCTTTCAGGTTCAAGCAATATAAAACCCAACTCAAACTGGCTTAAATAATAAATGCAATTTATTGGCTCACTTAACTGACAAGTCCACAGGCAGGGAAGACTTCAGGCCTGGTATGATCAGGAATATGGTTCCATTTCTCTGTAATTCTCTTGGCTCTGCCTCCTCCACTTGTCAGCTCCATCCTCCGGTAGGCCTTCCACATGTTCACAAGATGGCTAACAGCAGTGATCAGGCTACATGCTTCTTTGTTCACATCCACGGGAAGACAGGCTACCTCTTCCCTCAAAAACTGAACAAAAGCTTCCGTGTGATTGGATCATCTCTGAACCAATCATTACTGTGGCAAAAGGGAGAGATTACTCAGATTGGTTTATACCAATAAAGTCCTATACCTAGAGTTGGCAGTGGGGTCAATCCCATTCAAATTGCATAGTTGCTATACAATGGGGGAGGAGAGGAATGGATGTTGGGGAGCAACTACAAAGTCCACTACAAAGGAGTAAACTAAGAAAGAGGAAGATTTGGGGTCCAGGAAAGATTGGGTCCAACCCAGAAGAGTAATGAAGGGATGTCCCAGGATGACAGGTGTGCCGCAGGCCTACAGAGCAATCAGTCGAAATTGGAGCAGGAAGACGGAGGGCTCCAGGAGGGAGGTATCTGGGGAAAAAGGGGATTCAAACGATTTTATATTTTCCTTAAGAATTTGGAACAACTTAAGAAGGAGATAAAGTCAGACAATGCAAGGGAAAAAGAAAGGCAATTAGAAGCTCCAGAGGGGGGAAAAGCTGTGTAAGAAAAGAAATGTAATCCTAATATACTAATTGGAGCTTTAGGGAACAACATTTATATAATCATAACAACATAAACACTTTGCTGACTTTAAACTTTTAGAATGACCTGTCAGCAAAGTATGGATGACTTAATTTGGGTTATGGAACAGAAAGTAATTATTATTAATCTTGTTAATATAAAAGTAAAAGTATAAGTGACAGAAGTTGAGCGATTGAAAGAGGGAGTAAGTCTATCTTAAAGGTACAAAAGTAAGAAACAGAGGATATATAATTAATGATATGTTTATACTGGGGGCATGGGAGGAGAGCAGTTGGGTGGTATTAATATCAGGAAGTCAACAGATAATGGCTAAAAGTAAGAAATAAGTTGACAAATAGAAAAAATTGTATATTATTCTGAGATATGAAGGTAATTATCAGAAAAAGAAAAAAAAACAGTTATAAGTAAACTAGTAGATTTCCAGAACAAGATGGCAGACTTACCACATGTTTATCTCCACTCCCACCTGAAACCTTGCTAAAATGATAGTAAAGGAATAAAAAAAAAGATATAAAAACACAGTGATGAAGAGAATGTCCATCAGGAGCAGGTCCATCAGCAAAACAGAAATTCCAACAAATTTCTGGAAGATAGGAAGTAAATGGAGGGATGGTGACTGATGAAGCATGATGGAGGAAGCCACAGCCTGGAGTATGCATGGAGGTGATGCCACGGAGGAAGGAGTTGATCTTTCTCTGCAGAAGCCTGGAGTGTCTTGGGTCTTAACAATGCCAGGTATGATATAGAGTGCGAGTGAGATGTGGGGCTGAAAACAGATTAATTGGAAGGCTGTATATCGAACTGTTAACCCACCCCTTGTGTACAAGTCACAGCAGCCAGGTGTCTACCCATTAAGCAAAACCAGAGGTTTCTTATCTAAGGAAACTGAACCACCTTAGAGAAAATATCTTTGCATCCTGGCATTCAGGGACTGTGCAGCATAGCAGTCAGTTCTTCTCCAATTATCCTAAAGGAAAGCCACCAGTCACCTAGCCCTGTACCCCATACACAGAGCTTCCAATCAAATTTGTATTGTTACATTTATAAACATGATTAGACAACTATGGCATCTGAGAAAAGACTACAAATCGAAAGAGACCAAAATAGGCAAATGGGAAAAAACGAATCCCAAAGAAAACAAATATTTCAAAGAACACAATGAAATACAAAAATACCTGTATTATTCTCAGAGACATTCAAGATAATAGTGCATCCATTAAACAAGAATGGGACGCTATAAGAAAGGAAAAGAGAACATGAATGGGTATTTGGAAATTTTAAAATGTGATTGGCAAAATGAAAAGAAATATAACAGAAGAGTGGGAAGATAAAGTTAAATCTTCTTCCAGAAAGTAAACATAAACAAAAGGACGAGAGAACTAGGAAGGGAGGGGAGAGGGAGGGAGGAATTAAGTGTGGCAGTGGAGAGAACAGATGAAAATACAGAAGATCAATTCAGAAGGTCTAACATCTGACTTTACCAAGTTCCAGGAGAGAATAACAACAACAAAAACAGAAAAGAGGGATGTATCAAAGAAACAATATAAAAGAATTTCCCAGAGTTAAAGAACTTCAAAATGAAGGGACCTAACCAATGACCATCACAATGAAACTCCCAAACCTAAGCACGTAATTATGAAATTTCAGACCACCAAGAATACAATTTTCAAAAACTATTTAAAGAGGGAGTGGATGGAGTACAAGTACTTTTCCCTATTCCTCTCCCCAAGTACAACTAAAATCCTGGGACATTACATATAAACATAAGAAGGCTCTGAGAGGTGGAGAGAGGGCAAACCTGCTGGAGACCTCAGTAGTGGTGGAACGACATGGTAGTGAGTTCCCTGGGTTTGGTTTTCCTCTCACATACCCCAGACCTGGTGCTGGAGAAGATGGCAATTAGATAATAACCACTCTACTCCAGGCAAACACCAAAGAAAAAACTGTGGCCCCACTAGCAAAAGCCAAGTGGGGAAACTAGACTTCCACCTTTGCTAGCTATAGAGTAACTCCTCCCCATTCCCATGGGGATGGTATCAGAGAAGGTTGAGTGGGAAGCAGAACTCCCACCTTCACCCAAGAATAATGAGGAAACCCTCCCTCTAGGGTGTGAACAGAGATTGAGTGGAGATCCTGAACTTCCATGCCTACCTGGTGGTAGCAAGGCAGTGTCCCCTCTTTCACTGCTGGAACAGCGTCTGAGGAGGCAAGCTAGAACAAGGTATTTAAATAAGATCGTCATATTTAACACAATACCCAATGTGTTCAGGTTTCAATAGAAAATCACTCATCATACCATGAACCAAGAAAATCCCAGCCTGAATGAGAAAAGACAGTCAACAGACTCCAACACCAAGATGACAGAGATGTTAAAAATTATCTGACAAGGATTTTTAAGGAGCCATCAAAAATGCCTCAATGTACAATTAAGAGTGTGCTTAAAACAAATGAAAAAAATAGAAACTGTCAGCAAAGAAATAGAAGATACAAAGAAGAACCAAATGGAAATTTTAGAACTGAAAAATACAATAACCCAAACAAAAACCTCAGCGGATGGGCTAACAGCAAAATGGAGGGGCCAGAGGAAAGAATCATTTAACTTAAAGATAGAACAAGAGAAATTACCCAATCTGGAAAACAGGGAAAATAGACTAGAAAAAAGTACTGAACAGAGCCTCAGAGACCTTAGAAACTATAATAAAAAGTCAAACATTCAAGTCTTTGAGATCCCGGAAGGAGGAAAGAAAAAGCAATGGGTGAAGTTACCTAAAAGCAATGAGACTCAGACTGATATTAGACTCCTTATCCTTAAAATTGGATGCTAGAAGAAAGTGGAGCAATATCTTAAAAGTTCTATGGGAAAATGACGTTGAATTTCAAACTTTATAGCCAAGTCTAAGGATGGAATAAAGATGTTTTCAGATATGCAAAGACCCAGGAAGTCTACCTCCTACACAACCTCTCTGAGAAAGTCACTTGAGGATGTGAACTATCAAAACAATGAAAAAAATAGACAAAACAAAAAACTTGGTAATCAGTAAATAGTAGATATAACCAAGGAAAGCAGTGAAGGAAAGTCCCAAAAATGACAGCCATGCATCAGGCCTAGAGAGCAACTAGTTTAGATTTGAGAAAGGGATGGAGGGCTCCAGGAAGGTTTTTTGGTGGGTAGGAGTGGACTTGATGGAATACGTAATGTAATAGAGATTTTTGAAAAGAAAAAAATGAAATATGTGATAAAGTAAAATGATGAAAGAGAAAAAAGAATTAGAAACTACAGAAAAAAACAAAAACTGGTACAAGGAAGAAGTTATAAAAGTACATTAAGTGGTGATGCAATGAACAATATTTACAGTCATATTAATATAACTGTTTATTGCTTTTCAACTTTTTTTAGAACCATGCTATCAAACTATAGACACAACATACACAGAAAAACCTTAATCATGATTACAGAACAGAATTCAACGTTACCAACTTTGGCATATAAAAGACCAGATGATAGAAGTTGGGAAGCTGATGGTGGGGAAGAGGGCAAAAAGTAAAGATATTCTCATCTAACAAAGTTCTGGTCAAGAAATATTATCTCTAGCTCACGGAATAAGGAATAATGGTGTTACTTAAATTCAGAAAGGTATCTAATAGAGAAACTAAGTTATATTAGAAGCAGGAAGACAAGAGTTGAACTGGGTGTAAATTATCTAAATCCTGTCATAGCAGGACAGCAATGGGTAATGTCTGAAATTGATAAGACAAATGCCCACATAGCACAGCATATTATTTAGATAGGGAGATAACATTCAGAAGAAATAACTAAAAGTGGCTGTTAATAATTAAAAGTTACAGAGTGGGGGTGGCGATGTGTGGGTCAATAGACTCTTCTGATGTCCTTTTGTACTGATTTGAGTTTATTGATTTGTTTTCTGAATAGTGTGCATGTATTTCTTCTATTTTGAAATGAATGTGTATTTAAAATTAATTTTTAAAAGCAGAAAAAGAACATTCCTGGCCACCACTTACTCCCTCTCCACAAATTCCCTTATCCCTGAAGACCTAATGGCAGCAGAATATAAAAAAACTTTCAGAAACCTTGCAGTCTCCCTTCCTGCTTCTCCCTTAAATGCAGCGCTGCTGCAGTCAAACTGGAATTCGCCAGATTTATACTCATCTCCTTGCTTGTTTTCATGTCTCCTAGGCCTGGAAAAAAATTACTCCTTATCTCTACCAGTTGGAATCTTCCCTATTCTTCAAGGCTCAGCTCAAATTCTACTTCCTCCAAAAAGTCTTCCTTAGTACCCTGGAGAACTTCTTCCTCCCTCCTTGGCAATTTATGCCTCTAACTATAACACTTACACGTTCGTTCTTCAAGTATGTTATTTAGGTCAATGTTTCATGCCCCCAACCATCTTTCACACCCGCTACTGGAGTGATCTTCCTAAAATACCAATCTGACTCTATCACTTCCCTGCTTCAAACCCTTCCACGGCTTCCTATTGCCCAGAGTTAAAGCTAAGCTTGATCGCCTGGCTTCCACCCCTTCTTCCACTAGACGGGACAGTGCCTGCATCTCCCCAAATCCATGTGCTTTCACACCCTTAATATAACTTTGCTTAGGCTGCTCTTCTGCTTGGAATGTTCTTTCCCCTCTTTCCACATGGTAAACAGCAACTCTGCCTTCAACACTCAGTTCAAGTACCCCATTCTCTATAAATGCTGTCCTGAGTACTCCCTCCATCCCACCCCACCCCAGGAAGAACCATCTAGTGGTCTTATATGCTCTACTTTGCCTCATCTAGACTTGTTACAGCTGGTGCACTTATCTGCTTATCTATCTGAGTCCCCAATTAAACTGTGAATTCCTGGAGCTTAAGGAGTACGTCCTATCGCCAGAACCAAGCACAGGGCCTGACACCCAGCAGGAACTCAACGTATGCTTGCTGAATGAATGGATGGAAAAGTGATGACCGAGTGAATACAGGAATGAACAAATGAGCAAATGAGTAAATGCTTATACTAATGCATGAATGAACAAGTTAATAAGTGAATGAATGAGTTATACATGAATAAGCGAATAAATGAATGATGAGTGGGTGAATGAGTGAGAAAAAGAAGCCAATAAGTAAATAAATGAAAAGTGCCTGTGCCAGTGAGGAGATGAGGGAAGAATGAGTGAATTCCCACCTCTGTGTCTTGGTTCAAATTCGCCTGGAAGAACTTTCTGCCTTGCTCTCCACCCACCTAGAGTGCACGCCAGTGTTAACCTCTTTTAGAGTACAAGGAACAGACACACTCAGGTTAGTGACAGAGATTTATTGAAGCATTCACAGGGAATAAGGAAGACAAAAACAGCTACATAGGCAGCCTCACAGAACAGAAACTTGAAAATGTTCATGATCCAGAGCAGCTCTAGAGCCTGGCTTATCTTGTCACCCCCTCAGCTGCAGGCATCTGTTGCTCCCTTCTCTAGTGCTTCCCGAAATGGTGACTCAACTTCTTTCTGGCTGTATTTATACTCCTCCTACTGCTACTGACTACCTTCTTTCTTTTCCCCTCCTTGCCAGCCCGTGGCCTTCGGGGCCTCCTGGCTCCTGCAGCTTCCTGGCTTCAGTTCCAATTAATCCAGGGCTCCTCTGCACTGTAACTTCTGCTTGCCTTGTATATCCCACTGCCTCTTTGATTCCTGTTGCCTTGCTGCCTCACGGTTCCAGCTGCCTTGTGGCTCTTGCAGTCTCTTCGCTTCCGCTGCCTCATGGATCTTGTCTGTTCAAGCCTTCTGCTGCTTCGTGGATCTCACAGATTCAGGGTTTTGTCTCATGGTTTCTGTTCCTCACGGCTACTGCTACATCGTGGCTCCTATTGCTTCATGGCTTGTGTGTCCTTTTGGCCCATTGTCTTGTTGCTTCATGGCTTCTGCTACTTTGTGGCCCTACGTTCTCATGATACGTCCCATGGTTTCTGCAGGTTTCTCCTGGCTTTTGCTGTTTAGTTTCTGACACCCCCTCATCCACCACCACTTCTGCCTTGCTAAATTCTAATTTCTGGTTCACTTCTGAATGTCTCACATCTGGTCTCCCTGAAAAAAAGATCTGATGGTTTCATACATTTGCCATTCGATACAGGCCATCCCTAGGAGGCGGAGTTCTTACATCAGTTCACCTAATAGGCCACTGGCCAGCCTAGGGATTGGCTGTCCTTGAATAAGATACTATCCCAACTTAACCATCTACAGCCAGGATTGTGAGGTCACATGGTACAGAGCATGGCAACTCATGCTTAATAACCCCCTTAGAAGGGACTGTGGGCATGGCAGTTCTGCTGAGGGTTTCTGGAAGGGGGCAGTGTAATTGGCAAGCTTCTTGTTGGCCTGTCCAGGACATCAACCTTCACGGCCAACCCATGCCCCTCATTCTCCCTGGCCTCCTCTGCCTGTCCTGATCTGCAACGGGAGAAATCAAGGCTCTAGGAGCGATGTGGGAAGGGAACTTAGGTTCCAGTTCTGGCTCCAACACTCCTTAGTGGCAGAGCCTTGGGCAAGATTCTTCCCTTCTGAGCGCCTCAGGAGGGGGTTGGACAAAGTCTGTAATTCCCTTTGCAGGTCTGACATCTGGGCATCTCCCTTTAGATTACTGTATAAAGGATATGAGTCTTATCTGGGGAAGCCCTCAAAAACATCTCTTGGGGTAGGAAAGAGGGAGTCAGAGTCCTGGTTTTGAAGAGCCTCACTACACACAGGAGGTGCTTAGCCAAGATTTATTGAACTGGATGAATGAATCAATGCCAGGGGTTGGGGGAGGGACCACACAGCACACAGAGAATGTTCACCTAACTTGAGGGAGGAATTCCAGTTGCTGAGGAGGCTGGAAGGAGATTCTGATTCAGATGGATGAGGAAGGAAAATGGGATAGGGTAGGAATCTTGGCTATTAACGAGTATTCACTCTATCCTTTCAGTCACCCTCCACATCCAATAACCAGTCACCAAATCTGGTTCACCATCTTCCCTTAACAGCTCACACCATACCACCTCCAATCCATTCCCACTGCCCTTGCTGTTGAGTAGGCCTGGTATTTTCAACAGTTCCCTAACTAATCTCCCTGTCTCCATTCTCTCCCTTGCAAATGTACTCATTCGTGCATTCATTCATTCAAAACCTATTTACTGGGTGCCTATTTGGGGTCAGGCACTGTACTTCTTGCTGAGGATATACCCGTAGCAAGTAAAACCCAGGCTCACCCTTGTGGTGCTTACAGCTTATTCAGAGAGGCAAAACAAGCAAATATAAAACAGTGTGAGAACTGAACAACAGGGAAACTGCAGGCATGGGAACATACAGCATGAGCATCTAACCTAATCCAATTCCGCACTGCCCAGTCAGAAAGGAGTTTGCTAAACTCTCATCTGGAGTCTCCCCTGCTTAAAACTACCCCATGGCTCCCCTGCTGCCTTCCGCCCATAGCTCCCAAACCTGCTGTACCCTAGAGTCTTGTGCTAACTCTTATAAGCACTCAAGAGCCTGAGGCCTCCACCCCAGTTACAGAAAATTGACCTTTTAGAGGCTGGGGCCCAGGATGACCCAAGTGTTTCTGGTGCACAGCCAGTTTGGGAACCACACAGTACTACTACAAGGTAAATCTGAACTCTGAAACCAGGCTCTTCCAACTCTTTTCAAATCTGGTTGATTACCTCTCCAGCTTCATTTCCTGCTGCTTTTCCCCAGCCCAGGAAACCTTATGCTTCAGTATTTCTGAATTGCTCTGCTGTTTCTTATCTTTGGGTCTTTGGCATACTGTTTCCACTACCTGGAGATTCCTTCCACTTGCTCTTCAACTGGCTGATTCCTGCCAGTCCCTCAAGACTTAGCTCAGGTGTTACCTCCATGACTAGGATGCCTTCCGGGAACCTCAACCTAAGCTAGATGCTCCTCCTTTTTCCATGCTCCTGTCAGAGCACTGATCACACTGTTTTATGAATTGCCTCCCCGATTAGACAGTGAGTTCCTCAAAGGCAGGATAATGATTTGACTCATGTTTGTGTCCCTGGTGCACAGCACTGTGACTCAGAGTGAAGTAACCAACTAAAGGTAGACACTGTCATGGAGTATTCTTCAACTCCCCTGGACCAAGACCACCGGGTCCAAAGCATAAGGGAGGCAACCTAGTGTCCTCCAACTAGCCCTAGGGATTTTATTCACATCCAGCTTGCTCTTGGAAACACACCATGGTGTCTGCTCTCCTCTGGGCACAGCCTTCACTGAGCACATGTTGCCTTGTGATGACAGGAGGCAGTGTGGCACAGGGGGAAGCACTGGGCAAGCACAGAGAATATCCCAGTTGAGGTTGAGGTGCTGCCACTGAACCCCTGAGATCTCAGACAAGTCATTTCACTTCCTTGATCCTCAGGACCTAAGTCCTTTGTAGCACTTGTGTTCCTATGTGCCAGGGCCTTAGTCCAAGTGGCAGCTCATGTAATCCTTTCTACCCTGAGGTAGAGATTAGTTATCCAGATTATTATCCATACCTACTGAATTAGATTTACAGGGATGGGACCAGAACAAGGAGCTCCACATCCTTTGGACAGGGAACTGTTGCTTTTCATTATAAGCCCTTCTGTACTATTTTATTTTCTAACTGGTGTATATATTGCTTTGATTAAAAAAAAAAAAGAAAAAGGAAAAGGAAAAGCTTCACAAGTGATTCCGGTGCACAGCCAAGGTTGATAACCACCCTCACAGTAGAGAAAGCACAAGACTGAATTGGGTCTGGATTCAAACCTTCACTGTTATCTAGTAGCTGTGTTACTTAACCTTCCTGGGCCTCAGTCTCCTCATCTGTGAAGTGGGGAGAATAGCAACTGCTATCTGTAAAGGCCTGTGAGGATCTAGGTGCCAGCCAAATTGTTTCAGATATTATTTCATTTCATCTTCCTTACACCACTGCAAGGGAGGTGTATATTATCTCCTTTCCTATGTGAGGAAACTGAGGCTCAGGGAAGTGAAGTAACAGGCTTAAGTTTCTACAGCTAGGATTTGAACCAGGGTGACTCCCAAATTGTGCTCTTCCACGTATGCCAGCATTTCCCAAATTATGGCACACATACCAGTAGTGGTATGTGACTTCTTTGGTTGAACACAGACAAATTTATTTTGTTTTGATAGTTATGCCTTTTAATATGTATTAGAAAAATACATACTTAGCACATCAAACCCGTCATTTCACGGTTATCACTACTTAGGATAAAATCAAAGTAGATAACAATATTAGACCTAAGACAACCTCAAGAAAAATATTGAGTAAATAGTACAGGAGGGCAAAAACAAAAATATAAATAGCCTATGACTCTGCAATTCAACTTCTAGGAATCAACCCCAGGCAAATTTTCTCTCTCTGCCTCTCTCTCTCTCTCTCTCTCACACACACACACACACACACACACACACACACAAATGTTCCTGTGTTTTATCCTATGACAGCAGAACAGAAAACAGTCTTACTGTCTATTACAAGAGAAATGGGTAAATAAAATGTGGTAGAGTCACACTATGGCAATCCACATAACAATTACAAAGGATGAACTGCATCTACATTTAGCAACATGCATAGATCTCAAAAACATTGCTAAGCAAAAAAGAAAATTGCAGAATGATTCAATATACCATCTGCATTAAACACAATATTTCCAATGAATTCATATGCAAAAGTGTTAAAACAAAGTCTAGATGGATGTACAACAGACATTAAGGCAATTAAGACGGGGAGGGGGAATGGCAGTCAAATGAAGCTAGCTTTATTTCTAACAATCTAATTTCTTAAAAAGAAAATGGATTCGTGCATTCCTTGCGTAATCAGAACTGACTTAACTTTTAAAAAACAAAAACATAGCATACAGATCAGGACAAAGTGATGGTCTGATGGTATATGTGAACAAGCAAAGACTGACCTCATGGCAGCAGACTCTGCTGCCTCTGCACGGTCCCTGCAACTAATATTAGTTCCTAAAAGGGACGTCATACACACTTGGCAGGGATGTGGCCCAGGCTACCTCTCCCCTATTTCCTCACAACCCAGGTTGGGGCCCAGGCACTCAGTTATCATACATGGTCGAAGCATTAGGCTTCCTTAGGCCCTCTGCTTACCAGGTAAACCCCACCAGTGCCCTGGAACTTTCCCAATAACCAGGGCACTCTGCATCTCCCAGATTTGGAGGCTCCTTCTGACCCTAACAGCTGGGATCAGAAGCACTCAGGGGTTGGGCATGAGAAGGCTTGGATTCTGAGGGGTTGGCACCTAGTGGGCTCCAAGCAGGGATAAGGCCTCCAGTGAGGAGTTTGACATCATTAAATCCTATGAGGTAGGTAAATACTGTTAGCCCCATTTTACAGATGAGGAAACTGAGGCACAGAAAGGTCCAATGACTTGCCCAACATCAAACTAGTAAGTGATAAAAAATGGGCCTAGAACTGTCCTCAGAGCCCAGGCTCTGCTCCTAGTACCCAAACAAATCCTACCAATTTGTCAAGGTCCAGCTCAAATGTGACCTCCAGGAAGCCTGGAGGTGATCGTCCTCTTCTTAAATTCAAAGCACCTATACAAGATTCTGCTAACTACGGGAACTCATGAACCCACTAGCATTTCCTTAGTAGGAGGGTAGAGATCATGTCTGATTCAGTTCCATATTCCTAGCATACAGCCTGACAAAACAGAGGGTGTTCAGTATGTGTCTGATGAACACACGAATGAATGAAAACATGAATGAGTGAATGAGGGCAGTTTCATGTAACTGCCTGAATCCTATGAAGTCCAGAATACTTTTGCCCAGCTCTGGGGTGCTGTCATACTAAGCTCTCTTGGAATCAAATTCAGCCTAGGCTCCTTCTAAAATGGGTCTCCAATATCTTTATTATTTTGCAAACACACCCACATGCACACATGCAGGCACATATACACACACATACATACCCACACACAAGCAAAATGCAGGGGGGCCCAAGGGACCCATGATCATGGTTGATGGGAGAAGGTCCAGGATGAGGGAAGGGAGGGATGGACAGATGACCCTGTTCAGCTCAGTTCAGCTCAGCTCAGCACCTCCTTCCAGAGGCCAGGATGCTCCCTGAAGCTCAGGAATTTTTGCTCCAGAACTAACATCACCTCTGTTCCTCTTCGTGCTTGATAGCAGTGCCTAAATCCCATGATTATACCAAACAGGGACAGGAGGTAGGGGAAGGTTGGGAGCCAAATATCCAGAGATTGGGAGAGGGAAGGCTTAGGGATCCAGACAGGGCAGGAGGGCAGAACTACTGCTACTGCTCATTGGGGTTGGGGTTGGCATCTGGGTACTTGGTGAGGTCGAAGGTCAGGACTTTGCTGATCACACAGTCCCCTTGCTGAAGGAGGAGGGAGAAAAAGAAAAATAAAATTGTAAGGAGAGAATTAAGAGGGGTCTAGCGCCCCAGGACTGGGGGCCTCAAACCCTCCTCCCTACATAACCTGCCCAAAGCCCAGGCAATGTTCTCTGGGTGTAAGAGGATGTGCTCGGTCCCATGTGCCTTCTCTCCCTACCTACCTCTGCACTCTCCTCCTTTGCTCTGCTGTCTGGATGCCTCTGCCTGGCCTTTCCACCTGTCCCCAAATGCAATGGCCCTGCCCAGCTGGGCTGGCTAAGCCTCCAGGGCAGAGCTCCAACAAGCCCAGATGGCTGTTCAGGACCTGAGTCCCTATGCTCCCCCACCCCCATGCCCGTCCAGTGCAGCCTTCCCTTCCTGCCCTGGGGACTCAGGCAGGGAGTAGGGCTGGCTCCTGAGCCAGGCCCGCCCTACCTCAGGGTAGACGCCAATGAGGCTCTCTGCCTTGGTGTAGAACTCCTCCTTGAGAGAAATGACGATGGCCTGGAAGTTGCAAGTCGACTGCTCCTTGATGTAATTTGCCACCTGTGGGAGGGGCCGCCGAGCACTTAGCAGGGCTGAAGCCCTAACACTCCCCATCTTTTCCAGTCAGAACCAGAGGCAGATGGGGTGGGGTAGGGGGGTGGAGGGGAAGGGGGAAGAGAGGCTGAGAGGAGGCCAGTGACTAGCACAGTGAGGAAGAATCTGGGCCCAGCCTCCCGGGCACAGAGAGCAGGCAACAGGAACGGCTAGGGCGCACTCAGGAACTGTTCCCTGAAACCCAGCCCTGACCTGGGGCCTCCCTCCCGGGCCCCACTTTTCTTGCACCCACCTTGCCAATGTTGGTGTTATCCAGGGCAGCATCGATCTCATCCAGGACGAAGAAGGGGGCTGGCTTGTAGCTGGGAGGGAACCGGTAGGTGAGCTGACACAGATGGGGGCAGGGGCGGGGCAGGACAGCCCCAGGGCCCACCACACAGGCCAGCCTCCCCTTCCACTTCTTCAGAGATTAAAAAACCTAAGTCTAAATGATGCCTGAGCCCCTAAAAGCCAACATACCAACTGAGCCCTCCTCTGCATCCAGCCCTGTGCTCCAGAATCCTGCAGAACCAGGAGAAGACATGGTCCTCTCTGGAGTTTCCAGGATGGTTGGGGAGACAAAGCTGCCCTAGGCTCTGGCCATACTGACCAAGCTACTTGGAGGTCTACCCCAACCACCCACACCATGCTGTCACATCTCCCTGCCTCTGCACATGCTGTATCCTCTACCTTGGAACACCTACTGGTCTCCCTGGCTAACTTCTACTTATCCTTTGCGTTTCCTGCTCAAGTGTCACCTGCCCTTGAAAGCCTTTCCTGGCCACCCACACCCTCCCAGATTGGGTTGGTGGCCCTCCTCTGTGCATCCACAGCCCACATGCTCACCCATTTACAACACTTAGCTCACTGTCTGTTTACACAGCTGGCTTCCACTAGACCATGAGCTCCTGGAGGACAGAAGCCATGTCTGACTCATCTGTGTACTTAATCTCCCAACAGGGTCTGGTACATAGCAGCCCTCGAGAAATGTTCATTGAATGACACTGTACAATCAAGCGCTAAGTTTTTGGGGGGTCAGATTCAAGTACTATTGGCATTCAGAAGGGGGAGGTCAGGGTATGCCACAGTGGTCGAAGCAGGCTTCCTAGAGAAACAGGAGGAGGAAAATGAGATGTGAAGGGATGGTAGGTGACGGTCAAGCTAGATTTGCATGAAAAGGGCTTATTAGCCAGCAACTATGTGAGCAAAAGCTTGGCAGTGGGACTGAATACATGCAGGGGAGGGCATGCTGAGTGGATGAGGGTGGATTGGGGAGACAGTTCCAGGAAACCAAGGCCAGATATGCTGTAATAGGTAGGGAAACAGGGGTGCAATCCAGAGTCCATCACATCTTCACCTCCACAGATCTCTGCATATCCTTGGACCTCAGAGCCTTCAGTGGCCTCAGTTCAGTCTCTCCACCAACTGCCCTGGGGGGCACGGCCTTACCTGTGTATGGCAAAGAGCAGGGCCAGAGCTGCCACTGTTTTCTCGCCCCCTGACAAGTTGTCCATAGGCCGGAAGCGTTTGCCAGGAGCCACACAGTTGTAGTTGATGCCATCCAAGTAGGGCTCCTCAGGGTTCTCAGGGCCCAAGAATGCCTAGGGGGAAAGCAGCTGGGTCAGGGTCTGGGTCTGGGTCTAGATGGGGATGAGGACAGGAAGCCTGGGGGGAAGGGCAAATGAAAATAGTAGGGGCTAGCTGGGTAAGGGGCTCCAGCCTACCTGGGCACTGCTGTTACGGGACAGGGCCTTGTAGATCTCATCAATGTTGGTGGCCACAGATTCAAAACAAGCATTGAAGCGGTCAAAGCGCTCCTTCTTGATCTGTTCAAATGCTTGCTTGGCCTTCTTGGCTCGTTTTCGGGCTGCCTCAAACTCTGCCACAAGGGAAAGACAGGTGATCCCTCAGTGGCCGGGCTCTGCCAAGGCTGAAGACCATGCCCTGACAAACATGGCCTGCAAGTGACAATCCACGGAGCAGGGACATCCCAGAGGGAGAGGAATGCCTGGGGAAGATCCCAGGAAGACGGTTCCACCTTTGCACTAGGTGGCTGGCCCACCTGCGTCCAGTGGGCTCCACCAGCAACCAGTTGTATGGCCTCAGACAGGTCATTCATCTCTCTAAACCTCAGCAGTTTTCTACCCTATAAAGTAGGTGTAATAATCCCCACTGTTCAGGACTCTTAAGAGTTTCAAGTAAGAGGGCATGTAAAAATGGGAGCCCCTGTCTTATCTCCAGCCTCCTGCCTGCATTTTAGGCCCAAGTAAAAGAGGGACCCCTCACCGTCTGAGGTCTCCTGGAACTTGTCTCGGACACTTTCCAGCTTCTCCATGGCCTTCATGTTCGGAGCAGCAATACGCTGGAGCACACTCTGCTGCTCATTCAGCTTCTGCTGCAGTGTGTTCATCTCCTGCTTGATCTCCTCCTCGGCCTGGGCATCCTGCAAACCCCAGGCCCAGCAACATCAAGAAGGGCCAGGCCCCTGAGCCCAGGTCCCTACAGAGATGCTTGTCCAAGCGGGGGCCTGGGCACATGTTCTCAGGCAGAAGGCAGGTTCTTCTTCCCTAACAGATCTTGCACACGGTAATCATTCCCACCATCCCTGGAAATGACAGGCTGATGTCGCTTTTCTCATCTCTAGCCCTTCCCCCAGGTCCTGTTAACCTCTCCATCTCTCAGGAGGAGCAGCTGGTGGTGCCCCTCTCTGGCTCTCAGCCCAGGCCATGAGCCAGCACCATCCCAGGGTGACCTAGAGGCTCCCACACAGGCTGGTCTGGACTCCACTTACAGCTCTACAATGAATAAAGCAACTCACGTTTTCTGCTCAGATCACTACACCTTAGCTAATTCCACTTGAACTTGGTTTTAGGTCTTACAGATACTGCAATGCATGTCTGGGCTTGTACCTTTCTGCCACTTTTAGTCAATAAATATTTACTGAATGCCGTCCGATGCCAGGCACTGGCCCCTCATATCCTGTGAGCCGTGGCTCCTGTGCTCACACAGCTCATGGACTAACAGAAGAATGCATATAAATAATCAGAACAACATATGGTGAATACTGAAGCAATGATAAACAGACGGTAATGGGTCAGCACACAAGAGGGCACCTAACTCAGACTCGGGGGCTAGAGAAGGCTTCCAGGAATATGTTTAAGCTCAGGCTTACAGGATCAATGGTGAGGACACTTTGAAGGAATACTCTTTCCATGCAGACAGGAGTTATCACATGCAAAACCAGGGTTTTCTCATGGTTCATTCAAGGAAATCAAAGCAACTCAAAACAGTAATCAACTTTAATAAACTTCAAAAGCCAAACAAATAAACAAAGAACAATTCAATATGGCAATAGTAGCAGTTGTGTGTGCATGCACTCGTGTGTGTGCGCTAGGCAAAGAGACAAGGCTGGAGGCACATGAAGAAACCCGATGACAAAGGGCTTTTTAGGCGTTGTGAGAAGTTTGGACTTTACCTCAAGGGAGGTGATGTACCAATGAATGACTTCAAGTACAGGAAGGACTGAAAATATATATATATATATATATATTAGAAAAGCCCTCCCAAAGATCGCTATATACTGCTACAGAGTGGTCTCCTGGATATACTATAAGTGAAATATGACAGGAAAGCAATAGAATGCTATCTTTTATCTAAGAGAGGGAATATGAATATATTTACATACAAATAAATTTGTATTTTAAAAATCCAACAACCAAAAATAGATAATCCAAAAATCGAAAATGGTCACACACAGAGGAAGGGAGGTGAAGGGTACAAGAAAGGAAGCTAAACTTCTCTTCATGAACCTTGTATTATACTTTTGGTTTCAGAACCAAATGAAGAATTTACTTAATTATAAAACAAAATCAAATCAAAATGTGAAAACCACTGGGTAAAAAAAAATATTGTGGAACAAGATATTCACAAGATGCCAAAGAATGACCCTAAAGATTACTTATTACTTACAAAGGTAAAAGTGTACGTTTAGCATTGAGAAATCTGGCAATTGATACCTTAACTGAGGATCAAACTTAGCATCATGAATAGTGGGACACCCTAACATTATGTGCCTCCTGGCATGATGCAAATATAAAGTACACAGTGAAATGTTCTTGCCAAAAAATTACTTAACCCAAATCCATCAAGCCTCCAAACTACATCAAGCTTCCAATTTATAGGAAATACAAGGTTAGGAGGAACAAACTAGGCAATAATGAAAGGAAATTAACATCTATAATGTACCCATAACACCCACTCTTCAAGACAACACATAGTCTGTTCAAGAGATCAATGTCATGAAAAAAGGTGAGGAGACTGTCCCACATTAAAAGAAACTAAAGAGAACAACCCAAAGCAGTACATGAATTTGATTGGATCATAGCTTTAAGAACAACAAAAAAACCCAACTACTATAAAGGATACTTTGTAACAACTAGGGAAATTTGAAATAAGGCTGGGATACTAGATAGAAAATTATTATTATTTTTCTTAGGTGTAAAATCAAACTGTGGTTATGGAGGAGAATCCCTTAGTCCTAACATGCTGAAGAGAGTTAAAGTCTGCAACTTCTTTCAAATGGTTCAGAAAAAACAAAAAAGTGTGCAGTGCGGACGGAGGGAGGGAATCAAGAGAGATAAGAGAGAAAGCAAACTGGGAAAATGCTTATTGATCAATCTAAGGTGAAAGGTATATGGGTACTATTCTCTCAATTATTCTGTAGGTTTGAAAATTTTCAAAATTAAACTTGGAAAAAGTAAAGCAGAATGCTAAAAAGGGAAATCCTTTAAAAATTGAAAACGAAACTAAAGAAATCTGACTACATATTAACCTGGTTAAACACTCAAAAGAATTCTTTCAAATCACTTCAAAACATAGGTCCATGTCCAATGAGCCATTAGCTTAATGACAAAAAGAACCTCAAGGAAATCTTAAACAGTATTCAATAATCAAATTGCTACTAATATTTTATTGTGATTTTCTATATACAGGATACCGTAAATATATTATTTGCTAGAAACCAAGATTTTTGGCAAGAATAATTGGGAGACTCAAACAAAATCAATGATGTTAAACTGTGACAATTACAATTTCAGTTGGAAGTATCAATATGAACTCATGATACATTTTTCCTTCAGAATAAAAAATGCATTTTGTAGCCCAGTCTACTGAAAAGTTCTGGAAGCACTGAGCAACCCAGTAGTCATGAACACTCCAGTGTCCAGATGGTAGTCACTAAATGATAGCATTTCCCACTAAAAAAAGTCAGAGCTTCTCAGAGAAATGGCTAATTCCAGATCTGGGGTGGGAAATGTAAAGGATGAGCCTGGACATACCAGGAAGCAGGGAAGATATCAAAGACTACAAGAGCCATGTCAAAATGATTCAGAAGCCAACTTGAATGAGCTCCCACTGGCCAAAGACGCAACAACTTGATCCAACAAGAAGGATAATAATCACAACAGAGTGCAACACATCGAATGTGTTTAAATCCACAAGTTCACAATGACACGAAAACAACTCAGTGGATAAATCCTGAGAATGCCAAAGAACCAACTCATTATTTTATAAACTGGTAAATAAAAGGAATGAATCAAGCATACATATCCTGCTTTTCCTATACAAACTACTTCAGGGTAACCAAATAATTGATGAGAGGAAATCTCTCTTTACAGTATTCCAGCTAATAAAGACATAATAGAATAAGATGACCATTTTGCAACCCCTGACAAATTATTGGATCTAGGCAATAATTACCATGGCTGCAAACCATAGAAAAAGAGCCACAACCAGACATTATGAACCTCCTGATGGAAGTAATGATGTCACTTATGAAGCAGTCTCTAGCAAAACAAACTCCAAAATGAGACGAGACATTTTCAACCCATCACTATTATCAACCACCTATCTCTCTCATATTCGACTCAACTCAAGCAAGAAAACTGAGTGTGTATGTTATTAACAATCAGGGAAGGCAGGGGGAGGTATAGCTCAGTGGTAGTGTGTGCTTAGCATGCACGAGGTCCTGGGTTCAATCCCCAGTACCTCCATTAGAAAAAAAAATCAAGGAAATGTGAATACTAATCATAATATCAATAGTAAGGAATTGTATAATAATATATAACTCCAATGTTATTTTTTGGGCATGACAATGGCTCTAAATATTTTAAAGAATTATATCTCTTATAGAGATACATTCTGAAATATTTATAAATGAAATGATGTGATATCCAGAATTTATTTTTAAACAACCTGGGGGTGGGAAGGGGAGGATGGAGTATGTGGGCGTGCACATGAAACAAGTTTGGCCATGAGCTGATAACTGCTGAAACTGGTGATGGCCACATGAGACAACACTGTACTATTTTACTTTTGCATATGAAATTTTCCATAATAAAAATCTAAAAATAAGAACAAGAAAAAAAATCAACTTGAAGTGGCTCCACTGGCCAAGGATGGGACAATTTGAACATCAAAAAATAATCCAAATAGAGAAACATACCAAAATACATTTAAACAAGTGTTTATAATAAAGCTTATAATAAACACAAATTAAAAACCTTACTGGTCACCTTTAAGGGTTACAAGGGCAATTAACTCATTCTGAGAGCTGGTAAATAAAGGAAAAGAATAGTGTTTAATTCTGTTACTAACTGTATTTCAAAGAAACTAAACAGTTGATGTGAGAAAGTCCTTTTTAGGAATCCAGTTAATAAATGTAGGGAGAATGAACGAATCAGAAAATTACCATTTTGCGATCCTTAATGGATCTAGGCAATGATCGTTAACAGTTGCTAAAACCAGCTGTGGAAAGGCTGATAGGGAACTTTATAAAACTGATGGGGCTAACAACACGTGAACCTAGTGACCATGACCGTTTTTCCTTTTTTAACTTTATATTATGTAAATTTTCAAACATACACAAAAACGAAGAGAATCATATTAATGAATCCCCACGTATCTATTAACAGCTTCAATAACTATCAACACATGGCCAGTACTCTGCCATCTATATCCAATTCCTTTCTATATTCAATGATTTTAAAGCAAATTTCAGATATTTTTTACTTCATCCACAAATACTTCAGTATGTATCTCTAAAAAAGGGTTTCTAAATCTTGGCTCTAATGACATTTTGGGCCAGATGACTCGTTGCTCTGGGGGCTGTCCTTTGTGTACCATAGGATGTTTAGCAGCACCCCTGCTGTCTACCCACTAGACACTGGTAGTAACCTCTGCCTCAGTTGTGACAAGTGAGTGTGACAAGAGTTATCTCCAGAAATTACCAAATGTCCCCTAGGGAGGCAAAATCCACCCCACCCATAGAGAACCACTGCTATTAAAGATAAGGATGCTTTAAAAATAAAACCACGATACCACTATTTCACCTTAAAATATTAACAATTCCTGAACATCATAAACTATCTGGTCAGTGTTTAAATCGTGCTGATTGTGTTATAAAAATTTTTTTTACAGGTTTTTCAAAGCAGGTTCCAAAGAAGGTACACTTACTGCAATTGGCTGATATGTCTCTTAAATATCATTTTATCTATAAGTTCCCCTTCCTCTCTTTTCTTTGCAATGGATTCAAGGGAGGGGCACATATTCTAATTGATTGATTTGTCTCTTACAGTCTATAAAAGTTCTCCCTCTCTGTTTATTTCTTTCTTCACATTTATTTCTGGAAGAGAACAGGTCTTTCGTCCTTTTGAGTTTCCCATATGCTGGATTTAGCTAACTGCATCCCTGTGCTTTTATTTAACATGTTCCTCTGGCACCAGCGTTTCATATAATGGTGGCTATAAAAGCCTAATCAGATCCTTGTTGGAGTTTTTGGCAAGAATGTTTCGTAAGTAATGTTGAACATTCATCAATCTTATCATTACAAAGATAGAAAGAACTGACAGTGTCTACCGATGTGATGCAAAAGAAAATTCACAAGTACATAGCTCCACCTATGATATATTCTTGCCAAAAATAAAAAAATGAACCCGAATCCAATCAAATCCTAGATCTAACTACCAGTTTAAGGGAAACACAGGGATGGAAGAACATGTTAAATAACATCATGGGACACAATCAGTCAAATTCAGAATGTAGAAAATTGTACAGGACCAATGACCCAGTTTCCTCCATAAATAGGAAGAAAAAATAAAACGGGATAAGAAAATGTTATAGACCAGAAAAGACCAATTTTAACACACGGACCTCACTTGAATCCTGATTTAAACACAAAAACAGTATTTAAAAAATATATATACTGAGGTTTATTCTTATTAACGGAATAATATGTGGAATTTGATTTAAAATGTGACAATCAGAAGAGGGAAGGGTATAGAAAAGAGTTTTAGCTATATGTTATCAATTGCTGAAGCTGGAAGATGGGTACCTGGGGTTCATTATATCATTCTCTGTTTGGAAGTTTACATAATAAAAAGGTTTTTGTTTTGTTTGTTTTTTAATCAAGTCCCCTTAGCTACAATGATGGATTGGAAAGCATCAGAAACTATTTAGGAGGCTCCTGCAGTAGTCCATGTGACAGGTGAAGTAGCCTGCGCTAGAGAGACAGTGGAAAGAGAAAAAAGTAGAATTCAACAGATGTTTAGGAGGTAGAATGGACAGGGCTTGGTAATTCACTGAATATGCAAAGTGAGAGCGGGAGTCAAGGACAAGGCTCAGATTTTTGGCTTGGACATGCGGCTGCAGCTGGCAGTGAGGAGAACAGGCAGATCTGGGGAGCAAGGCTGGGGTCTGAGGTACCTGTGGTACCAGGCATAGAGATGGCAGCTGAAGCCAGGGGAGTGGAGGACATACCCAAGATGAGCGAATGCCAAGTGAGAAAGAAAGCGCCTGGGACAGAGCCCTGAGGAACACCTGAGGTCTATCTGTTCACAGCAAAGGAGCCCTTCTCCATGCATCCGGGCTGAGACATGCACACTTGTGGAAGGGGAAGACTGGCAGCAGACAGGGATGCAGGCAACTGGGGCTGGGGGTGGAAGATGGGCCTTTGTGTGTCTGTGCATACGAGGGGAGACCCTAAGTCACAACTCCATCCTCCCTCCCTCACCAGTTTGCCCTTCTTTCCAGCCATGGTCTGTCTCCACAGGGCCCCCAGATGGGCTGACTGACCCTCTCTCTGGACAGCTGGGAAGATGTCCCCACCCCACAAGGCGATCCTCACCTTTAGATCCTCACACAGGTCACCGTAGTCAATCTCAATGAGGGCCTCTCGTGCGTAGATATTGGAAGTTCTCTGGGAGCCACTCACCGAATCCTCCCCCTGGGAGCTACCCTGCAACGGCAAGAGGGAGAGTTAAATGGAGCAGACCAGCCAGGAAAGTGCTCCTCTAGAGGGGGCTAGGGGCTCCTTTGCAGCCTTTAGTGTCTTTGAGAAGCATCCTGTGAGAAAGCACTTGTGGCAGAAGGAACGGCAGCTTTGAAGGTAGAAAGACCCAAGTTCAAAATTGGGCTCTACCACTGACTAACGGTGTGACGCTGGGCAAGCCATGCTGTTGGATCCCGACACTTGAATCCTCATTTAAACACACAAACCCTCATCTGTAACATGGGACAATGCCTGCCTGACAGGGCTGTGCTTGGGATTAGGAGTAATTGTATCATGTGCTACCACGATGCCTGGCACACTGCTGGTGTTTAGAAAGATTTTGCTGAATTAAACAGAAATGCTATTTGGGAAGAAAGTAGGGAGAAAGACATGTGGGACTGAGATATATGTTCAGGTCAAAGACAAGATACATGCAAACCTCCTCTCAGTTAACATTCCCACCCCCTTGCTACCAAGCTTCACTTCTAGTGGATAAAATACCTTGGCTCTTCTATTGGCTAGTGTCCCTCCCTTTCCCATAACTAAGCTTCGTCACCTCTGCATTGCCGATGTCCCTTACCCAACCCTCTCCTGGCCAACCTCCCTCACTGCAGCTAAGTTATCATCCTTCAGGTCCCCCAGCTTCCGCCTTCCTTTGCTCTTGGTGAATGTCCCTCAATCCCCACTCCTACCAATATCTATCACCTGCTGGAGCTAACTTAGCTCAAGTCCCTAAGGTTAATGAATGATTTCATCTTCTCCGGGCTTATCTCCTCCACCACCTGACATACAGCCCTGCCCCCAATTTAACTTCCCTCTCATATCAAGGCTGTTACCCTTCACCTCGCCTACCCTCAGCCTCACCCTGCCTCATCTCCCCTGCATCCCTCCTTATGTTCCTCACCACCCTCACCCACCATCCTTCTCTCTCATCTGCCCTCTCTGGCCACCTTCATTCCCCATCCCTGGTTATGCTGTTCACAGCCCACACCCACCACCAACCGTAATACTTACCTCTTCCTGACTAATATCGTCCATGGTGCCCTTAGATAATGGCAACTTGATGTCCTGCATCTTGCAGGCCTGCAGCAAGTTATGGCGGTCACTGCGCTTCTGTTCAAGCTTGGTCTCAATTGCTGTCACCTCCTTTTGTAAATGGGTCATTTCCCTAAGAAGATCCAGGGAGACAGGTGAGACCCAAATCCAGTAGGCTAACCGTACTACGTAGCTCCCCCAAGCCCAGGCCTGAACCCACTCACTTGTTGGCGCCCCCCAGTTTCTTACGAATCTCCTCCATCTCGTGGTTCTTGTCATTCACCTCAGACTTCTTGGCCAGGTGCTGATTCTTCAGGTCTTGTAGCTGGGCCATGGTCTCATCTATGATCTTCATGTGTCTTTGCTCCTCCTGGTCCAAGCAGGGGTAACAAGACAAGAGGTGAAGGCTTTCCCCATCTCAGCTGCAGATCTTCTCTCCGTGCCCCTACCCTTTCCACCAGGCAGTCTGTTGGAACCTATCTTTAATGAGCTCTGCTTGCATAAACCCCTATCACCCCTTCAGGCTTCCTTTACCCTTTTCCAAATTATTTGATTGACCTTCCCCACGTATCCCATTATACAAGTTGCCTGTTGTAGAAAAGTTCAAAGTATAGAAAAAGTATAAAGTAGGAGAAAAAAAATCACTTGTGGGCGAGAGGGTGTAGCTCAGTGGTAGAGTGAGTGTGTGCTTAGCATGTAGGAGGTCCTGGGTTCAATCCCCAGTACTCAATTAAAATAAATAAATAAATCTAATTACCTCCCTCCTCACCCCAAATCACTTGTAATCTCACCAGCCAGAGATAACCAGTTAACATTTAGCCTATTTCCTCCCAGCATTACTTATAGACAGCTCTACATAGTTGAAATTAGTCTGTAATTAAAAGTCTTGGGGGGGAGGGTATAGCTCAAGTGGTGAAGCACATGCTCAGCATGCACAAGTTCCTGGGTTCACTCCCCAGCACTTCCTCTAAAAATAAACAAACCTAATTATTTCCCCCGCCCCATCAAAATAAAATAACTAAATGGTGCAATAATAAATAAATTTTTTAAAAGTCTATATTCTGACAAAATGTTATTTGAGCATCTTTTCCACATCAAGACTACCATCATGAGCAATAACAACATCAATGTTTTTTAAAAACCCACACAAACAATACTGTGTATTTTCTGTGAGTACACATATATGAATGTAAAAGTATTTAAGTAAATACTTACAAAGTCTGGAAGAATACACCCTACATAGGATTAGACTCAGAAAGAGCAAGAGGACTGGGATTGAGAGCGGTCAGTCAAATCTTACTTATTATGTTCTGATTTTTTAAAAAGGGAATGCTTTTGTATTCTTTTTGACCTTAAAGTCACATAACGGGATGTATCTGCACCTTATTCTCAAACGGCTCATAAAAAATAATATGCATAGAGAGAGCGCAAAAGCAAATGTGGCAGCATGTTAATGACTGATGAATCTTGGTGACAGGTAGATGGGAATTCTTAGTACTATTTTTGCAACTTTCTGCTTGAGTTTAAAATGATTTCAAAATAAAAAGTCAAAGAAATATATGATTCTGGGATCATCTAGATGTCTACCTACTCCTGCCTCAGGAGCTTACTGTCCAATCTTCATCTGAGTTTAAGATTGCAGTGACACCAAATAGGACTGCTTTAATCATTAGGGTTTAATGGAGATAAAAAAAAACCCCATACAACCAACAACAAACATAGGCAGACACAAAAGTCAAATGATATATTCAAACCAAGTGATGACCAAATGGCCTCAGGAGGGGATGCTGCGAGGAACAAAAGTTTCACAGGAATTTAAAGAGAAAGGGTGTGGGAAAAGTGAGTCAGTTGTCAGACAATAACCGGTAGCACAGGCATGCTTGACTCAAAAGAAACTGAGCCATGGCAGTCAGCAGCACAGGCGCACTATGAAAAGGAACTCAGTTTCAGCAAAACACCATCATCTGTTGCATTGAGTTAATGTGGTTAATTATAAAATTCAATTTGGAAGTTTGTCCTGGCTTTTTGGTTAAGTGTTGTATGTTTGTACATATTTAACATTAAGGATATTTTTAAGCCAACACTGTAGATCTTAGATCTTTAAAGGGAGTCTGTATATTACTAAAATTTGAAACCACTAAACTATACAAATACTTAAATGAATGCAGCATAATTTGCTAAATTCCTAATTCCCAAGGGACCCTGGGTAGTTTCCAACATAAAACTACAAATCCCTGTCATAAACATCAACCTGTGAGCACAAAGCTGTGCCAACATTTTGGATTTCCTCAGGTATTACTGAGTTGGAGGGGATAAATGCATTCTGAAGACTCTCAATGGATGGTGGTGCCATGTGGCATAAAAATGCTGGTCTTGTGCGCCATGGCCAGTATCCTTTAAAAAAAAATCTTGGATAATGTGATAGGAAACAAATTATTACAAGTGACTGTTGCTTTAATTTGCATTCCTTTGATTTCTAATAAGGCTAAATTATGTATATGTGTTTACACGCTATTTGAATCTCTTTTTGAACTGTTTGTGCCACTTACTCATTTTTTCTCCCTCATGTAGGTCTTGGTGTTTTTCTTATTTAGATGAAAGCTTTATAAATTATGGATATTATCTCTTCCAATTTACCCCCCTAGTTTTTAGTTTTTCATACTCTCCCTCCTTACCTTCTTGAGCTTTTCTATCTCATTTTCATCTTTTTTCACTGTCTGCTCCCACATGTGTACTTTATCCTGGTCTTCCTTCAGTTGGTTCTTTTCAAAATCCAGCTGGATGCCCAAGCGAGTCTTCTGATTCTCAAATTCCAAACTGAGGGGACAAAGAAGAACTACCTAGGCCTAGGGTGCAGGGACTCAGTTACTATTGAATTTCAATTACCAATCAGTTCATCTACACAGATCCACATAAAACTGTTCCCTGAAGTTAGAGAACTAAGTTCCTTGGCTTAGCCTTCTGGATATGGTACAAGGTAGAGGAGACTGGGCCAAACTCCAATAATCCCCCTTTAAACACTGGAGCCCCGCTCTCCAAGACCCTAGAAAAAGGAACAAAAAGGTCCACCCGAACCCACCAGCTATGATAATTCCTATTTATTAAGCTCCTGTGTAATTTACATACATTACCTCTAATCCTCTAATCAACCGCTCCACAGGTAGGCATTATTATCCTAATTTTACAAATGAAGAAACTTGGACCAAGAGGTGAAAGACCTTGCCCAAGGCCAGTTAGTAAATGTGAGACTGGATCCCAGGCCTAAACACCAAAACCGGGGTTTCTTCTCCTATGGCACCCTTGCAATGTAAAGTGGGATAAGAGGATTGGTATCCCAACTGTGCCATTTACTAGTAGAATAATCTCAGACAAGACAGTTATACTCTCCATGCCTATTTCCTCATCTGTAAAATGGAAATAATAATAGTACTTATCTCACAGTTATTGGGAGTTAAAATGTATAAAGACCTTAGAACCATGCCTGGTATACAGCAAGTACTCAACAAATTTTAGTTATCATCTTCATCTCCAGGTATACTGGCTGTATTCAGTTCATATTTGCCCATGGGCTTTGACTCTTTCCAACTACCTCCAAACCCCCGCAAACACCTCTGCCCCAAGATTCCAGAACCTCTAGGGGACCAGACGTTGGGTAGTAAAAAAAAAATATCGAGAAAATAATAGATTCATGCTAGTTCCCTCCTCTCATCTCTTTAGAAACTCAAAGAGTATGTAACCAGCATACACAGATACTAGCAGGACAGGCAGGCTAACTTCCAACTATCCCTCCACCCCTCAATATGGTGTGACAGATGCTGCCAGATGTCATGCTAGCAGCTTAAACCTATTAGTCACTAAAATCCGAATGGAATGTAATTAACTCTATAATTTTGAGCTATGCAATTTTAAGTTCAATCTCCTAAGCATGACTCATAAAGCCTTCTGTGATCTGGCCCCTGCTGACCTCTTCACCACCCCCGCCTTCCTCCTGACCCCATTTTTATGCTCCAGACATTCAATACTTAGTTTGCAGAACAAGGCATGCTTTCTCACACCTCTGAGCATGCTGTTCGCACTGCTTAGAACTCCCTTCATCTGTCTACAGCCCGGCTGGCTAAATCCTACTCACTCTACAGGTCTTCAGTTCATCACTCCTTGCTCTGCAAAAACTTTCCTGAGGATTGTGAGCAGGTTCTTAGTTTCTGTTATACTTTGTGGGGTTCCTCCCTCTTTGGTGCAGTTGAGTTAATCAGAGCCCATGGCCCATAGCACACTTATGATCGCTGTCTGTGCAAGACCTTTCCCTTGTCTCCTGTGATTCAATCTGATTTCCACTCCTATTATCTTCCTTATGGCGAGCATGCACTCCAAAATGACATAAATATATGTATGTACATACTTATGTATATAACCTTAAAAATGAACATCCTTGTAAAATGTTGTTTTGTTTTTAAATTTACACAAATGTGCAGTGTTATAAATTTACTAATGTTACTGCCTATAAATCTAGTTCTTGTTTGAACTGCTATACAGTATTCCATAGTCTGTATATTCGTCACATTTAACTTGTACTTTCCTGCAGTAATGGCCGTTTACATTACCATCAACATCCCATTAACACAAATTATCCCAAGATGAACAAGTCTGAGTATGTCTCTTTGTGACCCTATGGCCAAGACCCTGGGATATATACCCAGGAGTGGCTTTGCTAAGTCATAAGGCTCATATAGACTTATTTTCACCAAATACTGCTAGGTTGTGTTAATTTGCATTTCTCTGATTAGGAATGAGACTGATCATCAATTCATAGTAATTAGCCATTTGAGCATCTCTTTCCATGAAATGCTAACTATATCCTCTGTCCATTTTTCTGAGTCTCTTGGTTTTTATTTTTCCTCTTGTTGATTTACAGTTCCTTCAAGATTTCCTCTGTATTTTCTATCTACCTCAAGTACAGCATTGTTCTGAAATTACTGATCTACTTGTTTGTCCCCCCCACTACTCCAAAACTCCCTGAGGACAGGGACAATCTCTGATTCAATTCTACATCCTTTGAACCTGGCTTGGGGGTAGGAAAGCAATGAATAGTTACTGTATGGCTGATGGGCTAGACAAACCGCTGACTGAAGCCCAGGGTCCAGGAGGTGACCTTCAGAGAGACTGTCATGTTCATCTATCTTACCCCATCTCCTGCCCTCTCCAATACCTGGCACAGGACAACTTAACACAAGTAGGTACTCAAGCAAGGTTTGTTGAACAAATGACTAAACTAAAGCAGAGAAGAGAGGAGAAACTTGTTCTTACTATTCTTCCACCTTAGAACTTTGGTCCTTCTCCCCTGTATCACTCATCAGGATAACAACAACAATAAAAGCTAATATTTATTGCTCTTAGTAGGTGCTAAGTATCATGCTAAAATAAATACTTTATAAGAATTTAGCCCAATATCTGATCTGCCCAACAATTCTATGAGATGGGTATCATTATCCCATTTGATGCATAAGGAAACTGGGGCTTAGAGAGGTCAAGCCACTGCTGGAGATAATGAACTGTGAAGCTGGGATTTTAACCCAGGTAAACCACATTTAAAGCTGGCACTCTTAACCCCTATACTGTGCCACACGCGTCCCCGGTGTCCCCGTTCTTTAAGGCTGACTACAATAAATGTCCATCATTCTAAGAGCTGCTCCCCGCCTTATGATAGCATGTGACCTCCCAGACATCAGGATAGGGGCTCAAGGGCACCCCAGTCTCCTCTTCTACCCACACTTCACCTACCGCTTCTTGGCGATTTCATTCTGCCGCTTCACCTTCTCTTCCTCAAACTCCCGGATGTTGCGCACACCGATCTCCCGACAGAACTCTTCAAACACCTCATCCTCTACCTGAGGGGAGAAGCAGGGGACAGCAAAGGTCCTTTGGGTCAGAGTGCTGCTTCCAGCCCCAGTCCTGCCCCAATGCACACGCTGGCATGGCTCCTCCTTTACCAACCTGGTTCATCTTCTCCTTCAAGTCTTTCATCTCCCTCTCTCGGCTCTGGATGATCCTCTTGATATCATTGATGCGAGGCCCAAAGTTGGCTAGCTCACTCTCCAGCTTAGACTTCTCCTGCAGGAAACGGGGTGGAGAGGACAAAAGAAACCAGGATCCTTGGAGAAAAAGAGCCACCTAGAGTGTACTGGCCCCATGCACAGTAAGGGCTAGCTCTCCACATGCTGCAAGAACCTGACTTGGCACTGCTCCAGACAAGGCTCTAACATCTCATTTGAACCATCACATGGCTTCCTCCCTGGCCTCCAGCCAGCCAACTTCAATCCAAAAGGCTAGGTACCGGAAAACATCACTACTTGCAGGTCCACACTCCCTTATCTATAACCCCTGGGGTCAGGTATGTTTTGGAATTCACAGACTTTTTGATTTTAGAAAAAGATAAAAATGATATATACATATTACATAATACCTCCAGAGTGGTCTCGGGAAGCACCCATAATCACATTATAATATATCTAGAAAAGTACCCCCACCCACAGAGACCGAAATGTCTGTAGCTCACTTTCAGAAGAAACTCAAATACTTGTTGAATCAATTATGTTAATAGCACCCAACATTTACTGAACACTCACTAGGTACAAGGAACCAGTCTAAACACATATGTTAACTCATTCACTCTTTACAAGGACACTATAAAGCAGGTATTATTCTAATTTCCACTTTATAGATAGATGAAAAAGCTGACGATGAGAACATTAGTAATTTGCCTAATGTCATACAGAGCCAAGATCTGAACTCCTGGCTGTCTGACTCTGCTATGCTTGGTTCCCTGGAGCAGATCAGGAGGAGAGAGGGAAGTGTGACAAGTTCTTCACCCCCCAGAAAAACCCAGGCCGGGAATGTGAGGATGGCCTTTGGCAGACAGGGCTGAAGGCCAGGCCCCACCTGCAGATTCAGGGCTAGGTGTCGTGTCTTGGTCTGTTCTAGGTCGCTCTGTGAGTACTTGAGCCGCATCTGCAGTCCGTGAGCCTGAGACTGCACTTGACGCAGTTCTGCCTCTTTCCGCTTTGCCTTCATCTGCTCCTAAAGTGGACAGGAGAGAAGGCCTCAGTGGTAAGAAGGTGGCCGGCTGACCTGAGGTTAGGACCCCCATTCCTAGCGAAGCCCTGTCTGTGCCTTACCTTCAGCTCTTCTGTCAACCGCTCCTTCTTCTCTTTCAACTTGTCTACTGCTTTCTCATCCCAGCGCCGTGCCTTGGCCTTTAGGTCACTGGCCCCGCCAGAGATCACCCCTGACTTCTGGAACAGGGTCCCATCCAATGCCACTGTCTACGTAGAGTAGGAAGAAGAGAGGAGGAGGAGGCAGAAGCTGAACAGAGGAATCTCCAATACTAAGCCTGTCCAGCTCCAATCTGGGCAGGGGAATCCATACCTTGTGGCGCTGGTGGCCTCCAAAGGCAATGCGGCGGGCGTCCTCCACGTTGTCACACACAAGGGCATTGCCACAAGCGTACTGCAGGGCCTTTTTGATGTGAGGTGGCTCATAGCGAATCACATCAATCACCAGCTTGGCCCCCTTCAGCTCCCGGAGTTTCTCATCTGTAGGTTTCACCTGTGAAAAGCAGCTCAGTTAAGTGGCAGAACATGGAGAGCTAGGAGGAGAGCCCTCTCACAGGGCCCTGGCCACATCCCCACCAGCCTCACCTCCAGGTAATCAAGAGGCAAGAAGGTCTCAGGCTCCCCACGCTGCTCCTTGATATACTGAATACAGTCCCGGCCTGTCTTCTCTGAGTCCACGATAATGGCATCCATGTTCTTGCCCAAAACCTTGGTTACAGCAATCTGATACTTCTTTTGTGTGGGCTGGCAGAGGTCAATGAGGCGGCCATACTGAGGAAAGTCAGAAGAGAAAACTGAAGCATCAGGTACTGGGGAGCTGGCCCAGGAAACCAAATTCCCAACCTGAGGAGTGAGGGAGGCTAGAATCTATCAGGAACACAGCCCCCACACTATGGAAGAAAAGCCTACTCTGGCCCCAAAGCAACAACTTCAGGCAATCACGTCTGAATCCAAAATCATCTCTCTAAACCTCACTTTTACCATTTCACAGACCACTGCCACCCCAGGCACTATGTCAGAGACCCCACATGCATTATCTCAAATTCTCACAAACACCCAGCAAAATAAATCTCTTTGTCTAGTTCACTTCCCCACTGCCCCTCAAACAAACCATGGTTCTCTAAGAACTATCAGATAAAGGGTAAGATCTTCAAGGGCAGGGACTGAGCCTAATCCATCCTTATCAATGCCTCAGCAGTGCCTAGAGGAAAGATCAGGAAATATTTGTTGAACCCAGGGATAGGATTATTGCAATAGAGGGATAACATTCAAGGAATCTGGAAACCCAGGATTTGGTTCAAGAAGCCAAGAGATCTAATAAAGCCTAGCAAATGAGCCGGTTGTTATATGCCAAAGGAGCTCATACTGAAGCCTGCATAGAGCTACTTCCTCGGAGCTAATTCCTGCCCCATGGCCCCTTCCCCTTCCCAAAGGCCTCTCCAGTTTCCCCACCTCCCACAGAGGAGTAGACACAGCAAGACAAAACTTTCAGAAAAATACCACCAGTGTGATGAAAAGAACAAGAGTTAAGAGTCAGAACAAGTTGGGTTTGAATGGCAGTTCTTACACTTACAAGCTATGTTGTTTTGGGCAAGTCATTTAATCTCTCTGAGCCTCAGTTTCCCCAGCTGTAAAAATGGGATTAGCAATCCTGCCCTCACAGGGCTGCTGGGAAAATCATCTGACAGTGAGTGTGAAAGTAAGTGCTCAGGAAATGGGTTCCCTCTCCACTCTTACCACAGAGCCAGGATACAGGCGCTTGATACTCTCCATAATCTCTGCCTTTCGCTGTTGGCGGCTGCTCTCCTGCCGGTCAATGCGGGCATCCCCCAGCTGCTCCATCACCTGGTTCAGCTCCTTATTGATCTCATCAATACGCCGCTTGGCCATCTCCACCTCCTCTGTCAGCTCCCCCTCTAGCTTTTTCTGCTCCTCTAGGGACTGCCTACAAAGTAAGGAAACACAGGGGTTACCCCAGCTGGTCAGAAAATATTCCTGGCCAAGAGGGACTCTGGGGGTCCTGCCTGGGGAGGGGCAGGACAGGCAGGGTTCACAAGAACAGGCCTGGAGGTAACAGGAAAGGTTACAGAGCCACATACTTGCTGGTCGTGATGTATTCCTCTAGTTTCTCAATCCGCTTCTGATTCTCTTCAATCTCCCGAAGCTTTTGCTTGATCTTGGCCTGGAAGAGAGACAAATACCCCATCACCACAGGCTGAGCAAGTTAACTTCCAGACCATGGGGCCCTGGCTTACCCCCATATGCCCACTCATCCAAGAGCCCAGCAGTCATGGCGACTGTCACTAATGCAGGAGGCCTACTAAAAAGCAGACACACAGACAGGGTTCAGTGTGGCTTTGCTAACTGATGGGACCACCTACGGCCCTAGGAGACCCTCTCACAGGTGTTCTACCCAGCCAGGACTACCTGCCTCACCAATCAGGGAGGCTCAAATCAAGACAAAGTGAAGCTTTCTGGGCCTTTCTGCACCTCTGTCTTCTCATCTGTAAAATGCAGGTAACCTCTACTTCACAGAATATACATTAAGTGCCTAACATCGAGTAGCTATTAATATTAATGCCTACTGCCTTCTTTAAATACTTAAAAGTACTTAGCATAATGCCTGAAACACTGTAGGCTCTTGGGGTACTGTAATAACTTTCTAGCATTGTTATTATTCTACTATTATTGTTATTAAGAAGACAAGAAGTGACATATACTTCGTAAGTGTACGCTTTAGAGCTAGACCACCTACGTTAGGTCGTTCCTACGCCAGTTCTGCCACTTAATAATAACAATGTGACCTTAGGCAAATTACTTCCTCTGTGCTACAGGCTTCCTCATTTGGAAACTAAGGAATTAAATGAGTGAATACACGTAAAAAACAGTGCCTAGCACACAGTAAGTGCTTGCTAGATACCAGCTATTGTCATTATTATTAAGACTATCATTACTTCCTTTTCTCTGCACCATTGTCCATCATCCCTAATGTTGTAATGCATGCCCACCTCTGTCTCTACTTTCTTCCTCTCTTCCAGATCCAGCCGGTCCTGGTCGGCTTTCTGGTCTCTATTGAACTTCTCCAGCTCCTGGGCCAGGGTAGCTGCTCTCTTGCTGGCTTCTTCTTTCAACCGATGATATTTCTTCACCTATGTCAGGGACAGGGAAGGAGGACAGGGATGACCAAGTCAGTCCATGTCAGCCCAGTGATCCCTTCACCCCCTCCACCTCCCAACCCTCCCAGAGTTTACCTGATTCTCCTCCAGGGTCAAATCTCTGCCCTGACTCTGACTCTCCTCTTCCATCCGTTCCTCAAATTCCTGCCGGGCTTTCTCCACTGACAGCATCTCCTTTTCCAGCTCATCCATGTCACCTTTGCGCTTCTTGTAATGCTTCTGTGCATTCTGTAGGGACTTCTTGGCTGCTTCCAGCTTCTTGATTTTGTGGGAGGTATTCTCCTTGGCTTTGATGTACTGAGGCCGCTTCTGGTTCAGCTCTGAGTCCTTCTCCCTTTTATCAGAGGAGACAGGGCGGGAAACCAATTAGCACTGTGGGAGAAGGGAGGGTTCCCAGGCTTTTTAATCCAGAGAAAGGGGGCCTAAGTCCCCAAGCCAGCCTCAGGGAATTACCTAAAAGAACAAGGGCCTGATGTCCCACAGATCCTCAAAAAGGGGCTATTCCCTGGAACTGATGGCTTCAGCCTGGCATTCCAGCCACTCTATAAGGTAAAGCTACCACCCCTGCCTCAATCCTAGTCAGGCCAAGCCCTTCAGTAACAACTCCCAAGAATAATACCCCGTGCTCCCGTAGTTGTCCTCCATCTGATCTAACCTTTTCAAATTTCTGTCCTTTAAACTTATAGGTCCAGTTTTCCTCTCCTAGGAAGGCACTGCCAGCCACAAGTTGCTTCCTATCATTTCCTCTCACTCAGCAAAGCCACCTGCCCTTTCAAGTTCTCCCTCTTCTGAGTACCTATCTACCCAAAGTCTGAGTACTTTAATATTCTATTTGTCTAAAATGCAAGTGAGGAAATGTGCCTAATTCTGGCCAAAGCAAGTCAAGGGTAAAATAAAGAAACCAGGACAAGCACTGGGCTCTTCACTCAGAGGAGCCCCAGGAAACAGCACAGCCTTTGGGCTTCCCACAAGTTGCAGGCCCAGGCCTGCCTCTTACTTGATCTCCTTCTCAATCTGCTGCTGCTCCCGCATCATTTTGCCCAGCTCCTTCTTCTTCTCCTTCAGCTCATCCTCTACCTTGTCCATCCGCTTCTTGTCCTTCTCGATCTCCTTGTTCTTAGAGGCTAGTTCCTTGTTGAGCTTCTCGATTTCCACTTCATTATGATAAAGTTTGAAAAGCTGCAACTGTACCTGAGCTCGCACCACCTCATCTTTCAGGCGCTGGTAACGGTCAGCCTGTGCAAATAGGGGCGTGGAGGCAGGGGTGCATCAGTAAGGCACTGGCTTCATCCTGGCCTCTCAGAGCCCAAAGGCAGCCTGGCCACCTACCTCTTCTTTTTCCTGTTTGGCCTCCTTGCGTTCAGCTGCAATGTTTTTTTTGCGATGGTAATTAAACTGAGTGTCCTCTTCAGCTTTCACCATCTCCTTCTTTCGTTTGTCATATTCCTGGGCCAGCTCCCCAGAGCGACTGATCTCTTCAAAAAGAGCTGTCCTCTCTTTGGGGTTCTTCATGGCAATAGATTCCACAGCACCCTAGTAAAGGTCAAAACACTCTCCCCACTTAGTCCCTAGCCAGTCCAGTTCCCCCTACCCACTCCCACTCAACCATTCAGAAGTTGTTCACCGCCTGCTTCCCCACACTGGGTGCACATTTCACCACTGAGCTTTGAGGATACATCCCCTGCCTTTTGAGGTACATGGATAGCAGAAGAGACAGAAGCAAAGACAACACCGTGTGCTACATGCAGTAACAGCAGTAGCACACAAGAAGGACTAAATAAAACTTGAGGGAAGGAGACTAGTAGGGGTATCTATCTGGGAAGGCTTCCCAAAGTGGACATCTAAGCTGAGTTTGGAAGATGGGGAAGAACTAACCAAGAAAGTAAGAGAGAAGAGGCTATTTCACGTAGAGGAAAATTAGTATTGCAAAGGCCCGTAGGCCAAAGAAAGCAGGTGAATTTGGGGAACTGTAAAGGGTTTAGTTAGGTTGGAGTGTAGGGCTGGAGGGGCAGAGTATTGGCAGATAAGGCTCGTGAAGTCAGCAAGAACAAAAGGGTGGTGTTTCCTGAATGACAGGAGTTGAATTTTGTGCTAAGGCAATGGTTCTCAAACTTCAATGTGCACCATAAAAACCTGGAGAACTTGGGAAAACACAAATTGCCCCCCCCACAGTCTCCGCCCCTATAGGTCTGGGGAGGGCATGAGAATGTGCATTTCTAACATGTACCCAGTTGATGCTGATCTGGAGACTCCAATTTGAGAAATGCCATCCTAAGGCAATGAGAAATCACGGAAATGTTTTGAGGAGAGGAGCGAAAGGAACATATCTGTGCCCTCATAAGATGAACCTGGCCTCGGGGATGAACCGGAAGGGGCCAGACTGGAGTCAGGAAGCCCAGTAAGGAAGCTGCTACATTAGTTCAGGGGAGAGATGATGAAGCCAGAGATGGAGCAGGCCCAGTGGGGAGAGGACGAAAAGATATTTGATAATTGTTAAAAATACCCACCTGGAAGACGAGGAAGTTACGAGCTTTGATAAGAATGCCCAACTTCTCTAATTCCTCACTGTACTCATGTAGTTGGACCACTTTGTTGTTGATTTTGTACTCAGAGGAACCTCCTACAAGACAACGCAGGAGTGAGGCAAGGGTCAGGCCACCCTCCTACCCCAACAAACTAGTCTAGCCACGCCCCCACCCCCACCCCCACCGAGAACCTTCTGGCCAGCCTCACCCACCAACAATGACACGGGCAAAGGTGCGATCCTCAGCACCCTCCTCAGAGTAGACCATGCTGACAAAGGCCCGGTTGGCAGCTGGCTTGCCCACAGGAGCTCCATGGATCAGGTCCCTCAGGGTCTTAACCCGCAGGTTGCTGGTTTTCTCACCCAGCACAAAGCTGATGGCATCCATGAGATTTGACTTACCTAAGTGAGGAGGGGACAAAGCAGAGGAGGGGAAATCAGGAAGAAGGGGAGAGGAAAAGGAATAAAGGAGACACTGAGAAGGAAAGAAATGTTCCCTAATTATTCAGTGCTCAAACGAACAAGAGAAAAAAATACTGCTTTGCCCCCATAAAGACTGGGTAAAGGCTTAGAAAAACAGCTCCTTTGCAGTAATCGCTTACAGCAGCTCCAAACTAGAATCCCACCTAAGGAAATGGTATATTCACAGAATAGATCATTCTACAACCTTTGATGACATGGGAAAATGTCCACAATAGGAGAAGCAAGCAAGATACAAAATTCAACATAGTTTGATCTCAACCAAGTCAAAAAAAAAAAAAAGGCAAAAAAAACCACGGGCTGAGGGAAAGGGGAAAATGGGGAGCTATTGTTTAAGTATAGAGTCTCAGTTTTGTAAGACAAAAAAGTTCAGAAGATTGGTTGCACAGAAATGTGAATATATTTAACACTACTGAACTGTACACTTAAAAATGGTTACTATGGTAAATTTTACATTACGTGTATTTTCCCATATTCCATATTTTTTTAAAAGGCATATTCCTGTTGTGATACAATATGAAGCACACAGCATCACCTATGAAGTATCTTGCCAAAAATATTTAACCTGAATCTAAACAAACCTTTAAATCTACCTTCCAGTTTATAGGAAATACAGCAGTTAAAGGAAAACGGTAAATGATACTATGAGGAAATCTTATGACAAACACAGAATGTGGGATGTTCTACAAACAACTGGTCTGGTCTTTTCAAAAACTTAATGTGTTTTTGGGAGAATCATTCCAGAAAACAAGAGATTACTGAGACATAAGCAAAGGCAGCACACAAACTTTGACTGGATTCTTCAAAAGACATTTTGGGAACCTTGAATATAAACTGGATAACTGATGACATGAGGAAATTAATTTTCTTAGGTGTGATACTGATGTATGTGAGAATGGTGATTTTAGGAGATGAATGCTGACGTTAGAGGTGAAATGTCGTTAAGTCTACAATTTACTTTCAGATGATTACATCAAACACAGATGTAGGTTTGAAAAGTTTCATGATAAAAACATGGGGGAGAGAAAGGCAGAGGAAAAAATACATAAAAACGTAAACAGAGTAACAGTGGTTGTTTCTGGGAAGAAAAATAGGTAACAAGTCAGGGAAGGGAGAGAGCCTTCTTTTTACTGTATATATCCTTTGAGATTTTTTAAATTTTATTCTATGTACATATATTTACTATTAAATAAATAAATTAACATTAAGAGTGATTATATTTTCAGTAGTGTAGTCACAGTTTTTAGTTTCTCCATTTTAGACTCAGGGGAAAAAAACATTAAAAAAATTGGGGGGGTGGGTATAGCTCTGTGGTGCTTAGCATGCACAAGGTCCTGGGTTCAATCCCCAGTATCTCCATAAGAAAAAAAAATTTAGACTGGGGTTGGGGGTGGGGAAGTTTAATCTCTCTAAGTTCTATCTCAAGATTCCCCTTAACATGTTATCTGACCTGGAACTGAGGACCTGGTTTCCAAAACCTTTCTACGCATCTATAAAAATGGCAGTCCAGGTCCTTCCACAGGGCAGTACAAGGCAGTGATTAAGAGCTGGGGTTCTAGTGCAACAGACCAGGCCCTAACCTTAGTTTCACTACTTCTTAGCTGACCTTCTTTTCCCTCACCTGGAAAATTTGAAAAACCATGACTCATGGGTAAAGCATCTAAAACAATGCTTGGCACATAGTTCTCTGTGGGAGTGGCAGGGGCACAGGCTTTGAAGTATGACAGGCACAGGTTCTGATCCTGGCTCTGAGATCACAGTTCTTTGTGCCTCAGTCTTCTCAGTTATAAAACGAAGATAATGGTATCTCTCTCCTAGGGTCATTGTGAGAACTTAAATGTAAAGTGTCCCAGTAAATAGAGTTCTTGGCACACAGTGGTTGCTCAATAAATGGCAATACTGGGGCTCACAGTCTTTAAGGTGTTAGCCTGCTGTGACTTCTCTTGCCTGGCAAAGCAATAAAGCTGTTCTTTTCTATCCTCCCTCCACCCCAAAAAAAGTGGCAATGCTATCCTAACCAGTCTGGGCTCTATCTCCCTCATCACAGCAAGACTAGCACATCATGCAGACCAGGAGTTGGCCTTTTAGGCACCCATTTCCAACCTTTGGGCTCCTCCCATGCTCTCTAAGGATGGCAAGAACATCTCACAACCAAAGGCCTCCCTATCCCAATCATTCACCATTGTAAACAATTTTATAACATGCATTATGACCTGAACAATGGTACAATGTTTTAAGCAATGTCTTCTTTGGGGCACTTACCATAGACCAGTAAAGAAGATACAAAAACATATACCATGAATACAAAACAGAAAAAATTAAACATTAACATGTACCAAGTGTCTACTGTACACCAGTGAGGAATTCACTGAGGGGAATCAAGGAATGCCTTTGTGGAGTTGGGCACTGAAGAATGGGGGAGGGGGTGCAGTCAGACCAAGGGCCTTTTCGGAATGCTTGGGTATACAAATTTACTCATGTTGAGAGGACCGAAGGCCAAGAGGTGCATCCTGACTCTTTCCACAGGGGCCACCACACCAAAATCCTAAGAAACTGCAGTGGAATCCCAAGCATCAGCCATCTAGGCCAGTGGCTCTCAAACGAGGTGGAGGATCAGGGGAGTGATTTTTGCCCCTCCCCCAGGGGACATGTGGCAATGTCTGGAGACATTTTTGATTGTCACACCTGGGTAGTGGGGGTGGGCTGGCACCTAGTGCGTAGAAGCCAAGGATGCCACTAAACATCCTACAATGCACAGAACTGACCCCACAGCAAAGAATTATCTCACTGGAAATGTCAATAGTGCTGCTGTTGGGAAACCCTGCTCAACAGAGAGCCAAATTCTGGCAGGACTCCAAGGAAGGACATCAGTTAGAGCTACCTCAGCAAGGGTAGTCCCTCAGGCTAGGAAGTGATTTGGCTGGAACACCTCTGGGGTGGAGAAACACAGCAGGATTCCAAACAGACCGCTTGTGGAATCCAAGCTTGAGGAATCCAAGGTGTACCATTTAGAGATGGGGAGTTTAGATATGAAATAGAGGCCTTCCTTACCTGACTACCCTTTCTTTCTTTCTTTCCTTTTTACTCCCCCCAACCCAGTTTTAATGAGCTATAACTGACATATAACATTGTATTAGTTTCTGGTGTACAACATGATTCCGTGTTTGCACAGACTGTAAAGTTATTGCCACAGTAAGCTTAGTTAATATATATCACTTCGCAGCAACATTTTCTCTTGTGATTTAAGATCTACTCTCGTACCAAGTTTGAAATATACAATACAGTATTGTTAACTAATGACCACTTTCTAAAGAGCCATCCAAGTCACTCTATCACATCATCACTGTATCACATTAATTTCCTGCACAGCACTTATCACAGCCGAAAAATAACTTATTTTCTCATTTATTATAGTCTTTCCCCTCTGCAACGTAAGTTCCCTGAGAGCACGGCTTATTCTAGTCTCCGTTTTTCCACAGCACCTCGATTGAACAACTCCTTATAAAACAGTAAAACATTCAATAAACTTGACGAGCGAATGAGTTCTGACTTTTGACGGTTTCAGTGGTAGGAAAGGGGTGAATTCGAGGCAATCCCACCTCTCAGATGAGGGGGGGGGGGGTCGAGACCCCAAGCACTCCAGAGACATTAGCGCTGAGTCCGAAATTCAAAAGTGCCGCCTCCGGAGGAGTGTTAAAAAAAAAAAAAAAAAAAAAAGGAACTGGAGTGTACCAATGCGAGGCGGGAGGGGGCGCTGAGCTGAAGCAGAAGTACACCGTTTGGGACCGGAGACCACCGGAGGGCTACCAGCGGTCCCACATCTTCCGGAGGGTTCAAACAATGCGTGGAGGCCGGATGCAGCTGGTCCGGCGAGGAACTGCGAAGCCAGAGACTGGCAGCCGGCTCGGGACGCGCCACTTTTGGCGGGAGGGGGCAGTGGGCGGGGTAACGTACAATTCGGCCCGTACCATTCGGGCCGAGGCGGGGGCCGCGCAAAGAGCAGGCAACTGACACCTGGGGAAGAGGCTGGAGTCAGAGCACCCGAGCGGGGAAAGCGGGTCCGGGCCGAACCCCCTCAGGAGGGCAAAGAACCTGTTAGGGTTCGCGACATTTCAGGCTGCACAGGCTGGGTTGTACTAATTTGCTGCCGGATAGGGGGTCCAGGCTGGGACGTGCGCAGGGCCGCAGCCGGGCTTATCTCACCAGAGCCATTGGGTCCAATGATGGCGGTGAACCTCTGAAATGGTCCGATAATCTGTCGACCCTTGTACGACTTAAAGTTCTCGATCTCAATCAGCTTCAGGAAACCCATGACCGTGGCGGCGCCGGCGGCTGTACCAAAGGCCCCGCCGTACGCCTGCGAACTGGGGTAGCCCGCGCGGGAAACACCGCAGTGCAGGCCGGGCGGACGGCAACCCTCGCGAGAATTGTCCAGGCCTAGCGGGATTTTCGGCTTCCGGCGCGGCCGGGAACCAGGGGCGGGGCCTTCGGGTGACGTAGAGGTTTGGTTGATCCGTTGCCAGGGCGCGAGATTACGACAGACGTTTAGGCCCCGCCCTCTCTTCTTGTTGCATGGCAACGCAAACCGCGGCTACCTAGTCGTGGAGGAGGCGGTGCCGGGAGGAGTCTGCAGCTTTTGGGAGGCGGGGAAGCTGGCTGACCGAGCCGACGCCTGCTGAGACAAGTTAGAAGTCCCAGCAGGGCTATGCCCTCAGGGCAAGAAGGTAGGAGCTCGGCAGTGGCTTTTGCCTCGCCGGCGGGAAGCTCAAATGGGAACGGGGTCGGAAATTGGAAGGACCCCAGGGAGCGGAAGGCTGTACAGGAAGGAGGGGCCAGCGAGAGGATTCCGTGTTATAGGAGCTCAGATTGCTGACGGTGGAGTAGGGTTGGGAGTGGGCTGGGGTTAGAAGTGGGATAGGGTGTGAAGGGGGATGGGGTGTGAATGGAGATGAAGCGACTCTGGAGCGACTGGGATACGGGGCTGGGGAAAACTATGGCCAGAGGTACTACCCCTGTCCGCTGCCTCTCTTGTTTCTCCAGAGTTCAGAGGCTACCGCTGTAGCCCAAGAATAGTCTTGTACCTGAGCCACTTGGCTGCTTGAACCTAGACCCCACCTGGGAGCTTCAAAATTGGGACTTCTTGCTGAGAAAGGTATTTTGTGTGACCTCCCCCGGAAGTCAGTGTCCCTAAGCCAGTGCTTTCCACCTGTATACTTCTTTGCTTCTCCTCCTTCATCTCTCTCCCACTCTTCATGCCTCACCCCCACCCCATTCCCTCCTCTCCATCCCCCTCTGCCCCTTCCCTTGCTTCCTCCCTTCCTCTTCTCTCTCTGCTCTCTGTCCCCCTCCTCCATCAACTGCTCTGTTGCCCTCCTTCCTCTTTCCCCCTCTGCCCCCTGAGTCTGCCCTTTCTGTCCCCTTCTCCTGTTTCCCAACTTTTCTATCCCTCTCCTCCATCCCCTCATCCCCCCTCTCCTTATACCTGTTCATTACTAAGCCATGGTTTTAGCAGTCCAAGAAGCTGTCTGTGGAATCCTCCCCTTTAGTGTGACCTTATAATGTGGTGATAGATGGAATGGGTAGGCTGGGGTTGGTGCTTAGACATGGAAAGGGTCTGGTGGCTGCCATAGCCATTCCTGTAACTATCTTTAAAATGATGTCTAAGGGCTGGGAAGAGTCGTAGAGTCTAAGAATAAGTCCAGGAAAGTAAGAAAGCTTGGAGCCATAAATGAAGTTCATTTGGGAGAAACAGTCATGATCAGGCTGAGGGGTAAAATGACCAAAGGACAGCAATCTCATATAATTGACAGGAACTATTGCTCCATTTAAGAATATGAAATGGAGCTTCAGGGAAGAACTCAAATTTAATCCCTATCTCTCACACCATATACAAAATGCAATTCCAGATAGATTAAAAACTTAAATGAGAAAAGCAAAACTTTAGAAATTTTAGAAGAATATATGGGAGAATATCTTTATGACCTCAGGGGATTTCTTAAATAATAAAAACTTCTAAGCTTAAAGGAAAAGATTGGTCAATTTGACTACATTCAAATACCTCCAAATTACAACATAAAGTGAAAAGATGGTAAGTGCACACAGAAAGCGTCTAAAGTACATTGATAATGTTTTCTCCTCTGTGTTCTGTAGAGGGTTCACGGGTGTTCATTTTGTTGTACTTCATAACTTACATGTGTGTTAACCATATTCTTTTGTATGTATCAACTGTTACCATAAAATTATTCTATAATAATAATAAAGTGAAAAGACAAGCCACAAACTGGAGATGTTTGCCACATTTAAACTAAGAAATGATTAGTGTGTAGAATACATAAGGAACTCCTAAAATTAATATGAAAAGGACAAATGATTTTTTTAATGAACAAAAGATATGAGTGGGCACTTCACAGAAGAGAAACAAAAACGGGCAAAACGCACATGAAAAGATGTTGCAACCTCATTAGCAGTAAGGAAAATTCCAATTAAAATTGATCATTATATTATACCCACAAATTGGCAAAAATTAAAAAGTCTATATCAACTGTTGGTGAGGATGTGGAGTGGCTAGAGTTTTATACACTATGGTGAAAGTATAAATTGGTACAATCTCCTTGGAAAACAACTTAACATTATCTTGTAAAGTTTAAATAGGCTTATGCCCTATGAATCAGCAATTCCACTCCTAGGTATATGCTAGAGAAACTTTTCCACCTGTATGTATCAGTCTCTTCTAATCTGCAAGTTCCTCCTCTTATTGCAAGAGATTGCAATTTGAAAAAATAAAATAAACTTGGTTGTTTGTGCTGCTGAGTCCTAGTCTCTCTTGAACCCACTTCAGTCAGGCTCCACCCAAAATGTTCTTGTTAAGGGCATCAGCAACCCTTCCCTGCAAATCAGTCAGTCCTCAGTCCTCATCTTAGTTACCCATCATCAGTTGCTCACCCTCTCCGCCCAAAAGCACTTTCTTCACTTGGCCTCTCAAACACCACCCACTCCAGTTTTTCCTCCCACCTCACTGGCCACTAAGCCTCCAGTGCTGGCTCCGCCTCTCCCCATCTCTCCTGAGGCATTCTTCTCCATCTACACTCACTCCCTGGGAGATCTCTTACAGCCTCCTAGCTTTAAAGTCCTTACATCCGACAGGATGGGCTGTTATGCTGAGGTTACCAACAACCTCAAAATCTCCGCAGCTCATAAAAACAAAGATTCCTCACTCCCGCTTCTTGTCCATTGTGGGTTGGCTACATCTCTGTGCTGTCATTCCAGGACCGAGGCTGAAGGAGCAGCCCTTACCTCAGACATTGCCAGTCTCACAGCAGAGAGTGAACAGAGAAAGTGGCTTTCACGTCATGGCTCTCAGTTCTACTTGGGAATAGCACAGGTCAATTCTCACATTGCAGACAGCAAAGCAGATCATAAGGATAACCCTGAGGGCAGTGAGATAAGGATATCTAATCCTTCTGTAAGGAGGAACAGCAGATCTTTTTGAACAATAACAACACTTACCATACCATCCATGTGCTATCAGTGGATATCTACTAGGCCCCCTCAAACTCTAAACTTCCAAAACTCATCTCTGGATCCTCCCCCCATCCTATACTGTTCTCCCCACACAGACTATTCAGTTGACAGCAACTCCTCTGATCACCCCAGCCCCAATCCTTGAAGTAATTCTTAAGGCTGCTCTCACACCGCACATCCAATCCATCAGGAATTCCTGTTGGCTCTGCCTTCAAAATATATCCAGAAATCTGACCACTTCTCGCTACCTCTGCTACTGCTAACCTGGTGAGAGTCACCCTCATCTCTTGCCTGGACGACTGCAATAGCCTCCTGTCTGGTCTCCCTGCCTCTAGCCTTGCCTCCCCTGCCCTCCGCAGTCTATTCTTAACATAGCAGCAAGAGTGATCCTTTAAAAGTCAAAGACAGAACACATCGTTCCCACTGCTCAAAATCCTCCAATGGCTGCTCATTTCTCTCAGAGTAAAAGCTGCAGCCTTTACAATGGTCTGCCAAGTCCTACATCCTCTGTGCCCCCCACCTCCCCTAATCTCTCTAATGTCATTTCCAGCCCACTTCTTCACTTCCACACGTGCCTTCCTGCTGTCCCCTTGAGTGTGTGCCTCTCGTGTCCACCTTAAGGCCTCTGCACTTGTTCCCTCTGCCTGGAGTGCTCTCTTCCTAGATAACAGAATAGGAGACTCCCTCACCTTCTTCAAGTATTTGCTCAAATATTACCTTCTCAGTTATGCCTCCCCTGACTTCCATATTTAAAACTGCAACATTCCACCCCCCCGCCATTTCCTTGGCACTTCCAGTCCTCCTTATCCTGCTTTATATTTTTCCCCAAAGCACTTATCATCATCTTCTTACAAACTACTTAATGTACTCTCTATAGTCTGTCTGTCCCCACTAGAAAGTAACTTCCACAAGGACTCAGATTTCTGTCACTTGATGTCTCCCAAATGCTTAAAGGATCGTCTGACAGTAGGCACTCCACAAATATTCATTAAATGATAGAATGAACATGGGTGAAAGAAAAGAGCAAGATGTAAAAGAATGTACACTGCATGATACTTCATAAAGTTCCAAAACAGGAAAATGTTTTAAAATATTGTTCAGGGAATAATACACAGAGAGTCTATGAATGCATGATATTAGTAAAGGAATGGTAACATTTGGGATAGTGGTTATCTCTTAGGATAAGGATGAGAAGAGACATAAGACCTACTTCAATAGTATTGATCAGGTTCTATTTCTTAAGTTGGGGAGGTGGTTCATAGGTCTCTTTTATCATGCTTCCAAACTTTCATATGGCTTATATGTATTCTCCTGTATGTGTCAAATATTTAGTTACAAAATGTTTTTTAAAAAAAAGGACGGGAGCCAGCTCTAGGAGTTGAGCAATGGTGTACTAAACAAAGGAACAAAGGGTACAAAGGCCTGAGGTGGGAAAGGTGTACTGTTGGAGGACTTGATAGAAAGCCAGGGTGCCTGGAGCACTGTAAGCAAGGGAGAGGGTGGCATGAGATGAAGTGGAGACGTATGCAGGAACCGGATCGTGTGGAGGAACTGGATCTCGAAAGCTCACAGTAAAGAGTTTGGATCTGATTCTAAGTGCAGTGGGAAGCCAGGGGAGGATTTTAAGCAGGTGAGAGACATATCAGATTTACGTTTGCAAAAGTGATTTTGGCTGGGGCTTTGGCTGGTTCTCGAGCCAAAAGTGGGCTTCCCCAGATATGAAGGAACATAGGCAAATTTAAGCCCTCTAGCCTTTCATCTGACTAGAGAATGAGTAATAAGAATAAAGGGGGAATGGCAGTGGCATTTACTGAAATGGGGAACACTGAACAGAACATAATGCAAATGGGGGTGTTGTAAGTGAGTTTGAGACTTGGAAAGGTGAGCAGGGGTCAGATCCTGAAGACCCTTATAAATCTAACAAAGGGGGTTGAACTTGATCTTGTAAACACTGGGGAACCATGTGCTCTACAGCTGCTTTTAAAGGTTTTAAGCTAAGGCGTTCCATGGTCAGATTTGCTTTTCAGAAAGATCACTTTGGTAGCCAGGGCAGAAAATGAAGTAGAGAGCGTAACACTAGAGAAAGGGAGGCCAGTGAGGCTCCTGGGAATACTGTCTGGCACCAGATTGTGAGGCCTGAATTAGGGTGATGACAGCAGAGATGGAGGACACAGATATGAAATATATCAGGAAGGAAAATCAGTAGGAATCAATAACCGGTGAGATACTGTGGGGAGGAGTGGGGGTGGAGGTGGAGTCAAGGATGGTGGTCAGTACTGATTGGCCATTTGCCTCCCCCTCGCTCCAGATGTTTAAGACAAACGTGCCACCAGATCCCAAGGAGGTGGCAGCCATTGAGGCTAGAAGAAATCGAGAAAAAGAACGACAAAGCCGAGTCTTCAATGTGCGGACCAGAGTCATGGGGGTGAGTGGGCAGCACCTTCTCTGGACCAGGGGCCGCCTCACTCATGTCCCTGGAGAGGAGCATAGCAGGGCCCATCACAGCCCCTCCCTGACTCGAGCAGACCTGAGAGCTGAAGAGGAGGGAGGAGGGGGAAAAGGCACCAACTCCTATAGGTGCAGGAAGGGCCTGGGAAAGGGGGTGGAGGGTGCAGGGGAAGAGGAGCCAGTGACAGCTGACTCTTCTCCAGTCAGCTCTGGGCCAAGTGGCCGGGTTCTCGAGAGACAGGCACATGGAGCCAAAAGAAGTCTAAAGAATATTTGGTAGTGTATGTGCCTGAACTCTCTGGAAGGCTACATAAGAAACTGTTAACCGGGCTGAGGGACAGAGATGGGAGGGACACTTACTCTTCACTAAACTGTAGTCCCTTTTGCACTATTGTGAAATGTTTTAAATGAATTATAACCAAAAGAAAAAGAAAATATTGATAGCTTAAGAAAAATAGATTGCTGGGTGGGTGTACAGAGGAGGGATGCAGCATGGTGTTCTGGAAAAGACCCCATACCTATGCTCAAGGGCCAGGTCTGCAGTTTACTAGAGGTGTGGCTTTGGATAAGCTCTTCTCTGAGCTCCCACCTCCTCCTCTGTAAGATGAGGCTAAATAAAGGAAGTGTTGGGGTGAGTATTAACAAATGGTGATGGCTCTGAAAAACAGAGTGGGGTGCCTGACACAAGTAAGTAGTTGGCTGAGGGGTGAGTGGTGTGACTGAGATCAAGTTGGCAAGCGTTTCCTCGGGGCCTGCTCTGTGCCGAGCAAGCCCTGGATTGGGCGGTAGGGATACAAAGCTGACGAAGGCCCAGTCTCTGCCCTTAGTGGGTTCACAGTCTGGTGTAGGAGATAAAGAGGCAAACTTCAATATAAGGTGTACAGTGAGTCCTGGACTCTATGGGAGTAGCACCTGCTGGAGGGGTCAGGTAAGTCAAGCCTGAGCTGGTCTTGAGGGATGAATAGGAGTTTGGGTAAAGAGGAGAGGAAGTAGGGCTCCAAGCAGAGGGAGCAGCTGGAGCAAAGGCTGTCAGTTCAAAATAGTCTAAGAGGTATAGGGAACTGTAAGCAAAGCTCCCGAGGGTGGGAGAAGGCAAGAGGGTACTGAGATGAGGCTGGAGACAGAGGCAGAGGCTAGACCACTGAGGGGCTTACAAACCAGAGTGAGATGGTGACACATTATTCAGTAGGTACTGGGGATCCCATAGGGGGATTCTGAGCAGGTAAATTCTTAGCAGTTTGTGTTAGAGCATTCAAGGCCCGCTGCTGGGCCTCTCTGCTGATTCCACTCATTTCTTTGGGATCAGGTGGATGTAGAAGCCCTGAACAGCCAGGTGGAAGAACAAAAGCTTCGGGAGACAACAGAACGGAGCAAGGAGGCAGCTTATGGTAAAAGCCCAAGGCCAGGGGCCAGCCAAACGGGAAAAGCAAGGGCCTGAGTGGGCAGGTCAGGCAGTTCTGCCTCGGAGTGGGGCCTGATGCCTGGCGTGTGGTGGGACAAACCAGATGGGCCTTTGGGAACAGTGGCTGTGCTGAATGGGCTCTGTCCCTCCTGAGGGGCCTTCTCCAACGTCCGTGACCACCACCCCCAGGTACCACCCAGGTGCAGTATGATGTAGTAGCTCAGATGCTAGAGAAAGAAGAAGCAGAACGGAACCGTCGGCTGTCCAAGAAAATCCAGGAGTTTCGAGAGCAGAAGCAGCAGCTCAAGAAAAAGTGTGAATTTGACCCCTGGGATCCATTCCGACTCTGGATGAAGTATCCAGCTCCTCTCCGTGACAATGATCCCTACTGTGGTGCAGCCAGCCTGCAGTACTTCCCGGGGGAGAACCTGGACAGGGCCAGATGCCCGAGAATGCAGCAGGAGCAGTTCAGGTACAACCTGGAGAGGCAGCTACAAGAGCAACAGCAAGCCAGAGCTAATGAGACTTGTATAGGTAAGCAGTGGGGCCCTCCAGGCTGCAACCTGAGGCCTAGCAGGGAGTCGTCCTGAGCTGGGTTCAGCACCCGGAAGCCCAGAATTGTGTGGGGAGGTCCACAGGGCTAATGCTGAAAGGTTAGACTGAGCAGGCCCCAACCTCCCTGACTTCCTTCAGTAACGGACAGTGTTGCCATTGATTCCCCCATCAGCCTTGGCACTCCATTACCTGGAGGTGGCAGAGTGAAGACTAAGGGCTTTGCTGCTGAATAGCTGGTCTGAGCAAATGAATTTTCCTCTCTGTGCTTCGGTTTCCTCATCTTTAAAATGAGGATAATAATCCATACCACAAAGAGCTCGTATGAGAATGAAATAAGATACTGTATGTAAAGGCACAAGCGTCAGTGCTCAATAACCAGGAGTTCCTATTACTATGACATCTGTGGCCACGTCCTCTTCCATTAGAGTAAGCCCTTCAAGGGCAAGGACCATCTCTTAGCTACCCACATTGCTCACCTTTAAAATTGGCCCTGTTAACAGCATCCTGTTCCGTCTACCACTTATAGAGGTAACTAATTCTCAAAGTATTTGTGGAATGTCTGTCTTCTTCCCAAGCTGTCAGCTCACTGCAGATGAACCACATCTCTCTTTTCCACCCCTTGTATCCCAGTTGCCTAGTAACAGTCTGCCACAGTGTCAGGGGCTCAATAAATCATTGTTGAATGAACAACTGGAGACCCAAGTGAACAAGGCAGGCCTAGGAACCCACAGAACCATGCCTTCCAGAAAAATCAGTTTAGTGTAAGAGAAAAAGACACATGCATAAGTCATTTATCAGTAAATATCTATGCTTTAACACTGTGTTAGGTCCTATGATAGATACTGTAATAGAAATATATACGGGACAAGGAGCGACCATCAGTCAATATGGGGGTGGTCAATTCTCACAAAGGAAGGGAGGCAGCGTAGGGGGTTGGCAAAGGTCAGCTGTCAGGAACCGTTTTTGAAAAGTCGGGTACACTTTTTTGCGAGATGGAGAGCGGGAACAGGAAGAGGTCATTCTAGGTGGCCCCCCCCTCCACCTAGAGGAGGGGTGAGGAAGTGGGGAAGCAAGAGGAAGAGCTAACCTTCATTGTGCACTCACTGCATCCCAGACACTGCACTAAGCTTTCTAGTATGTATTAACTCACTTCATCCTCACAACAACCCTGTGAGGTAAGTACCAGTAGTATCCCCATTGTCAGTGGAGGAAACGGAAGGACAGAGATGTTAAATAACTTGCCCAAAGTCGTACCATTAGTCGGTGATGGAGGTGGGAGGTGAACTCAGGCAGGCTGCCTCCAGAGCCCATACCCTTGACCGCGACACCATCCTGGCCCTCTCTCTGTCACCATGAGAAAGTGGGGACTGAGAGGCCGAGGGAGTCGGCCCATGTCCTGGAGGAGTTCAGGTGGGAACAGAAACCTGTCTATTGGATTCAGAAATTCGGAGTATTGGGTGATTTGGGACAGAACAGTTACCACGGCACTGGGGGCCCAGCTGCCCAATGGCAGCAGGCAGGTATACAAGAAGGGAGGGCAAGGCAGCAGGGGCCAGCAGGATGCTGAGGGGGGAGTCTGTGCAGTATGATGGAAGGAGCGTGGGCTGATTCCTCAAGAGACCTGGATTCCAGCCCCAGCCTCCCGCTCACTGCCTGTGTAAACTTGGGCATTTGATCTCACCTCTGGACCTCAGTGTCCCCTTCTGAAAAATGGGGCTGATCTGTCTTCTCTTGGTTGCTGTGAGGAGTGAAATGAAACAATGCACCCCTCTCCTCTCCTTCCCCCCACCCTCCAGTCTCTGAAGTCTATGTCCCTGTGCCTCTTCAGAGCCAAGCCTATGCTTTGGACTCCATTTTCCCTGCCTGCCACCCACGCTATGCTCCGTCAGGTATCCCCTCCCCAGCCTTCTCAACTGGCCCCTTCCGTGCAGGCTGTAAACACGCTTCCTTCTGTCTAACTCATCTTCAAAACTCAAATGCCTCCCCCTACCCTGTGATTCCTCTAGATGCTGTGAGCCAGCTGTTTTCCTCTATGGCCAGACTTTTGAAAACACCTGCTTCCACTTGCTGTCTTACCTCCTAACTTTCCAGCCACACCTCAACCCCGGAGATCTCATTTCCCCCCACACAACTTCACTGACACTACTAGTACTAAAATCATCCATGCCCTTGTGTTATGAGGTACGAGAGGCTGTTTAGTATCTTCTCCTTGATCGGACCTTTCTTGCTACACTTGCCTCTGACCACATCTTCCTTCTTAAATGTCTCTTCCTTGGCTTCGGTGACAGCATGTTCTGCTCATAGCTCTCTGACCATTCCTCCTGTCTGCCCTTTTTGGGCTCCTTTTCCTTCTACTCCTTCCTTCTTGAGACTCTGTCCCTGGTCCACTGCTCTCCCTAACCTGCATGCTTACCTCAGGTGCCCCAGGCCCTCATTCCGGTTTCAGTGAACATGTCGCCACCTCTGTGCTGCAGAATCAGCTAGCCAGATGCATGCTGACCACCTCCAACCCAGCTTCCTAAACAGAACTAATCAGTGGTGCCTAACCTGCTCTGCATTCTCTATCTCCTTTCCATTGCTGGCCACACCATGCTTGCAGTCCTCCGAGCCAGGACCTTAGGAAGCATCCCTGAGTCTTTCTTCTCCCCTACTCCCTCATCCAGTCCATCAAGTACTGCTGATGTAACCTCCATCTATTTCCCCTCCATCCTTTCCATCACTGGCCTGGTTTGAGCCCTCCCGATGGGCCTACTGTGAAAGCCTCCGAGATGGCTTCCCTTCCTCCACTGTCTCCCACCAGCCTGACTGTCCTCTATACTGGCTACCAGAAGGAGCTTTCTAAAATGCAAATCTAACTGTGCTCCCCTCCTTGCTTAAAATCCTTCCATGTTCCCTACCACCCTCAGGGTCAAGGTTCTGGCCCTCAGTCTGGTCCCTCTACAGCTTCCTGGTTACTTGCATTTGATGCTCCAGCAAGAGCAGACTATTTATAATTGGAGATACAGACCATGCTGTTTCTTGACTTATTCATTTGATATTTAATGAGCACCCACTATGTGTCAAGCTCTGATGAAGGTGCTGGGGTGTGGTGGCAGATAAAACAGACAAAATTCCCTGCCTTCACGAAGGTTTACCTTTAGTGAGAGAGACAGGCAATAGATAAAATAATCAAGTAAAATGTGGGGTATATTGGGTGGTGACAAATGCTAGGGAGAAAAATAAACCAGGGAGAGGATAAATGTTGGGGGCAGGCAGGCTGCAATTTTAGGTAGGAGAGACAGGGCAGGCCTCACTGAGGCGGTAACATTTGAGCAAAGACCTGAGGGAAGCGGGAAGCAAGAGAGCATGAGATAAGGGTAACATTTATTGCAGATCCCTAAGGCAAGAGTGTCTGGCATGTCCTGGAAACAGCAAGGAGACCAGTGTGGCTAGACTGAAGTAAAGTGTCAATACCTTTGCTCGTGCTGCACCTGCAGCCTGGAATGCACTTTGCTCTTTTTAGCTATATGCAACACATGTTTCAAGGATCACCTCCTCCTGGAAGCCTTCCTTTCACCCAAACCTCTCTTAATGCCCTGTACACATCTGTCATTGCTCTTACCACCTTGTGGTATGCTGATTTATGTTTGATCCCTCTCCTCTACTGGACAGGGAATTCTCTGAGAACAGGATTGAATTCATTGATGTCCTCCAAACCTAACACATGGCCCTTAGACTGAGGCTCAGAGATGAAAATGATTTCCCCAAGGTCACAAAGCTCAGATCCAATAGAGCTGGCACTGAGACCCAAGTCCATTGGAGGAATCTTTCAGTTAGGCACCTGAGAAATCCTTGTAGCTGTCACTTTGGTTATCCATCGCCCTAAAGAGTAGCTCCTTCCACATTCCTGCAGTTAGGACATTACCTGCCTCCCAAACACACATACATAGACATCCACAAAGCTTGCTGAACAAATGGCTGAATGAGTGAAGCGGGAAGGGAGCAAGCTAGTACAGTACAGCTCTGGCCATCTTTCTCTGTGCAGATATGCTCAGTGACCAGCTGCGCCTAGCCATGGACATACGGGCCACCCAGATGGTCAAGTTGGAGGAGTCCTGTCGCATGGCCATGATGTCTGCCACGGCTAATGCCAACAAAGCCCAGGTACGGCAGGAGCCATCCAGGGCACTGGGCTCTCCCCAGTCCCTTGAACAAAGTCCTGGGGAACCTGAGCCACATCTTTCCCCCTCACACACTGTCTCAAATCAACACCAGCCCCCTCATCTGCCTGAGGACTTCCCCCTTCACCTAAGGGCCCTTTTAGGGTGGAAGGTACTCTTCCCCACCTCTAGACTCAGGATGATCTGAGAACAGAACACTGCCCTCCCTTCCCCCAGCCTCTCAGTCTCAGGGCTTCCAGAGGGCAGAGAAATTCCCTGCCCATGCCAGCCCTCCCCCTACCTTAAGTCACTCAAAAGACCATGAAGTATCTGGTCCTTCTCTCCCTGGGAATGGAGGGAAGTAGGGCCATGTCCCCTCCTTCCCTGTGGCTGAGAGTCCCCTGAGGTTGGGCATCCACACACTCACATTTGAGGGCCCCACCAGGCAGCCGAGATGGCTGAGCAGCAGCGCCGTGAACGTCAGCGCCAACAGGAGGCCAACCTCATGGAGATCCAGAGCCTGGTCTCGAGCAACCTACTGTCGGAGAACCCCCAGGTCGCCCAAAACCCTGTGGCTCCACACAGGGTCCTGCCCTACTACTGGACGGGCATGACTCCAGAGCAGCGAGCTGCCATCAGAAGAGTCCAGGAGGCACAACGCCGTGAAAAGGAGGCACAGCGCCAGGCCGAACAAGCACTGGATAGCGAATGGGAGAGCCAGGCTGTGAACTTAGCCCAGGCGGCCATGGAATTAGAAGAGCAGGAGAAGGAGCTTTGTGCTGAATTTCGGAGGGGGCTAGGCTCCTTCAACCAGCAGCTGGCTGAGGAGCAAAAGGCTCAGTGAGTTCTTTGGGGTGGCAGCAGGGGTGAATGCCCAGGGAGGGTGAGGAGGGATGGCAAGGGCCATGGAGTGAGGCAGAGCCCGTCAGCTGAGCCCTCTGGGTTTCTTTCACAGGCAAAATTATCTGAATGCAATCATCTACATCAATAAGCCTACAGCCCAGTATTACCTGCAATACAACACCAGCAGCCGCTGACTCAGGATGGTCATCTCTCCCTCCTCCCCCATCAAGCCCACAGAGGCTGAGTCAGAGGAAAATGCTGCAGACCCCCTCCACCAATCCTTCCCCAGTGGGAGAGAGCTGAGCCACTACCCCCACCTTTGACCCTAGGTAATAAAGTTATTCACCAAAATCAAGGCCACGTATTGTCACAGGACACAAGAGGTGTGAGGTACTGCCTCTCCCGCCCCACCCCTGGGCTCTGAGCATCCAACCCTGTCAGTCTTCTCCCATTCACCTTTCTTCCCCATGCCAGCTCCCCCAGCACACAGTGCTGCCCACTTCCCTGTGAGAAACAGAGGTTTTATTAGGCACAAAGGGTGACTGGTGGGCAGAGGTTACAAAATGGCTACTGGACTTCCTCCTAAGCTGGAGTAGAGAACTCCAGAAAGAGGGGCAAAGGGGCATGGTACATGTTTTCTCTGCCCTCCCCCTTCAAGGCTGCATGCGGATGGCCCCATCCAGCCGGATGACCTCTCCATTGATGAATGGGTTCTCGATGATGGCCTGTACCAGATGAGCATACTCAGCAGGATCGCCCAGTCGTCTGGGGAAGGGCACCTGGCTGGCCAGGAAGTTGCGCACTTTATCTGGGAGGGTGGTCAACAGCTGGGTGCCAAATAGGCCTAGACAAGACAGCCAGAGTCAGAGACCCACCCCTGCTTTCGTATTTACCCAGTCTCTCAACTCCCTACTTGGGGTGCCTCCTGTGCCCAGAAATGGAAGGCCGCTGCTATTTAGGTGGTAACTACTTTCCCCTCTCAACTAACTGCCCACGGATCCCACCCAATCCCAGGTGTGGCAGGGAAGGGATATGTCTACCTGGAGCAATGGTCATCACTCGGATGCCCATGGGAGCCAGATCACGAGCAATGGGCAGTGTCATGCCCACTATGCCCCCCTTGGAAGCAGAGTACGCAGCTTGTCCAACCTGAAGAAGGAGGGCAGGTCATAGGGGGCAGGACCCCAACAAGTCACCGAGGCACAAGCCTTGCCCTTGCCCACACACCTGGCCCTCAAAGGCAGCCACGCTGGCAGTGTTGATGATGACCCCACGTTGGCCTCCCTGGTCTGGTTCATTCTGGCCCATCTCACCAGCCACCAGGCGGATCACGTTGAAGGTGCCTACGAGATTCACCTGGAGGACCAGTAGAGACATGGTGTAGGACCTGAGGCAGAGGCAGTCTCTTGTCCCCTAAAAGCTTTGGGGGCACCCACAGCCAGATACCTCTCATTACTACCCCTGGAGAACCTCTAAGGCCTTACATTGAGAACTCGTTGGAAGTCCTCCAAGGTATGGGCCTGGCTCTTCTTTAAGTTGTATGTCTTGCTGGCCACTGCAATGCCTGCACAGTTGACTGCCACATCCACACGGCCAAACTTTTCTTTTGCTAGAGTCAGGGCTGCTTGTACGTCCTTCTCTGAGGTCACCTTCAAAGGGAGAAGTGGAGAAGGTATTCATCCCCCATCTCTCTCTCTCTCTCTCTCTTTTGCGCGCTCTCTCTCACATACACACACAACTGAACCTGGGGGAGGGGAGGGCAAGTCCAGTCTTTGAGTGACAACTGAATTGTGTAAGCAAGGAGAGGCGAAGAGAAAAGAATGTGACAAAGTTGAAAATGTTACAGACTATTGAGCAGTGTTGTAAAATATTTTTCAAATCTAGACCCTCTTTTGATAAATTCACACACCCCTGGAGATTATTAACTGCTGTGGATCAGAGTAGTTTTGAGAATTGTTGATATGAAGATAAACTAGATTTTTTATACCTCTACCTGCTAAGATGATTTCCTCAAGCTTTACTTTCTGTCGTTTGTTTCATGAAAAGTTTTTCGACTTCGTAAATATAAAATTACAGGGCATGATATGCATTTCCAGACTATACATACCTCCTGGAAGAGATTCTGACATGTCCAATCCCCAACCCCAACGTTGTGAATCCCAGCTTTAGAAATTCCTTATCGTAGGTGTTTGAGGATGGCTCAGGCCAAAATGGAAAAGGAGACGGGTCCACTGCCCACGTAGACAGCACCCTTATGAAAAGGGACCCCATGGAGAAGGCGGGGTAATCCCACTTACGTCCGCTGGGGCAAAGGCGCAGCTCTTCCCTAACTTCTTGGCCTGGGCCTCCCCATCCGAGTTGGGCAGGTCCAGAAGTACGGCAGTGGCCCCCTGCCCTACCAGTCGCTCTGCCGTGGCCAGGCCTAGGCCCGAGGCTCCACCGGTTATTAGGGCGACCAGACCCTGTGAAGAGGGGCACTGTTAATAGTTACACTGTGCAAACCACCGCCACACTTTCATCTGCCCATTCTCCAGGCTTCTTCGAGGGAGGCTCCTGGTCACCCCTGCGGAGTGACCGCGGTATGCCGCCTCACCTTACTGATGGGACCTCCAGGTGTCTCACCCCTAAACAGCTCATCTAGTCGCCCCACATACACGTGCCTCGGAGAGTTGACCTTCACCTCCCGAGCCCAACCGCCGCAATACCAGGCCGAGATAAGCGTGACCCTTTCTCCCAGCACCGAGCTCTTCCCCCTAGTTCTCCAGCCGCGCCGTCCCGGGAGGTTCAGCGGAGTAAGCAGCAGGGGAGAAGACCCGGTTACCTTCACGCTCCGACACGCCGCAGCCATCTTGCGCTCACCTCTCCTCAGGCAGGACTGTCGAGCGCTCTTTGATTGGCGGAGGCGGAGCCGCGGGGCGGGGCCGGCGAGGCGGGCGGTCCTCGGCCCGGGACTTCCGGCGCGTGTCAGCCACTCACGTCGTCTGCAGAGAGGGCGAGGCCAAGGCCGGGTCCACCCCTAGAGAGTTATTTCACCTGGGGAAAGAACCTTGCAAAACCGCCGCACCCTCCGTCCAACTCTCTAGTTGGTCTTTGGTAAGGAGGTCAGCTCTGCTGGGGGAGGGGGACAGAAGACTGAGAGTGTGTCCCTTACTCCTCGGAAAAAGCCTCCATTCAAGTATAAACATATCTGAGAGACTTCTATTTGCCAGGCTCTGTGCGGGGCACTGGGAATACCCAGGGGAATAATAAAAGGTTCATACCTTCCAGGAGGACACGATTCCTTTGGAAAAAGAGATAATTACAGTAAAAAAAAAAAAAAAAGATAATTACAGTACAGACACAAAGGAAGGGAGAGAGAATCAGATTCTGGAACCGAGACATAGATATCCAAAGACGGAGATTCTGAGAGCCACGTAGAGAAACACGTGTTGATGAAGAGATTGAGAGGAACAGAGATGCCAGACGGGATCCTAGAGATATGAATGTGGCGAGCCATTAAGAGACAGGAAGCTAGGAGACAGACATTATGAGACACAGCTGCTGAGAAGTACAAGCTCAAGGAGACATAAACAGAGAAGCAAACAACATCTTTCATCAGTTCAGCCTTTGCCACTGTCTTCCGTGTCTAACCTATTTTAAACCTCAAAGCCCAGGTCATGCATTTTAGATTGGACCTGAACCAGGGACTGTCATACTTATCAGGTCTTTGATCATCCTAGAACATCTTTCAACCAGTATCTCAATTAGAGTCTTGAGCCCACCTAATCTGCCTAATCTGACTTCTTTCTATACTTTTCCCCAAACCAAGGTCTTCAGACCATAAACCTTAGTCTACATTTTCAGCCGCATTCAGCTGTCTGTTTCCTCTATCTGAAGGTTCTCCCTACATGCTTTCCCACTCAGGAAGACTTCCCTCTGGGCCTCCTAATTATTGACAACCACTACACCCCTGGTCACTACACCATATTCATCAAAGGATTTAGTACCAGATTCACAAACTTTCTGACGACATGAGTTTCCCCTAGCAGTCTAAAGCACTCTTCACTGATCCCAACATGCTCTAGCCACAGTCTCTTTATGTTCATCTTTGAATTAGCTATTCCCTCTACTTGGAATGCTCTCCCCCAATCTTTACAGGACTGTATTTGTTGTTGTTTGGTCATTCAGAACTAAGTTGCAATGTCACCTCCCCTCCCTGACCACTCAAGTCACCTCGTTCCAAGTCCACTGTGTTGGAGGAGGTCATCAAGAGGATGTGACCTCTGGTTGACCCCAGAGTTGGATCAGTCATTGGGAGGATCCTCACCTCCTCCCCTGTCCTTAGAATGTACCTTCTACCTACCATTCCCACAGCCAAAGCTTTTTCAAGGACACAGCCTTGGGAGAGTAAGGTGTTGTTGAGACCATCTGGATTTAATACACGACTAAACCTCATTAAGTCCTCTACATAAACTTTTAAGATTCTGGCAGGTGGGTGCAGAGATCTACTCGTCTTTCTGCCACCCAAAACAAACCTTGTAAGTATGTTCCCTTGCTCGTTAAATCTGACACCCACCAGTCTGGAATGCCCTGCCTCTTTTTCCATCTCTCCTTGCCCTCTGTGTACAGGGGCCCATTTTTGAACCAGCATGTTGCATGTTTGAATTCTGTGCATAGCACTTACAGGTCTATAATCTTTTTTCCAACTTTGGGGCCAGATATGTTTTGGAATTCAGAATCTTTTCAATTTTAGTCAAGAAGACAGATACCCTACATTACATAACTCTGTACACTGCACACGCTCTATATTACGTAACTACTGGGAAAGTTCTGGAGCATCACTTAGAATTCAACATTAATACTTCCAGAGTGAAAGTATGAGAATTCACACTGAGTGAATCAAAACTACAAATAGCCTCATGCTACTTCAGGTCAGTTTTTGTCACCTACTGAGTTTGGGCTCCAAAGTATGAAAAAAAAAAACCTACCTTATACTTTTCAGAAACTTTGGTGTTATGGAATTGTGCCTAAAGGCTTTTGAGCCTTGTCTAACCTGACCTTGTGTGTGTGTTTGTGTCATTCTCCTCACACTGCAAGGTAAACCCCATGGCAGCAGAGTCTCCTCTTACTGGTTTACCTCTTGGCTACCCGATGTCAAGAATACTCAATAAGGATGAAAGAATATATTAATCCATCATCAATCAATCTCGGGAGAATTTGCAGGTCCAGCTTCATGTTCTTTCATCTTCTTAGCTCCAGGGATTTTCATCTCCTCCCTACTTTAACCACCTCTATCTAGACCACATTATTAACCTTGCCACGCTCTGAAATGACTTCCCCAACCTCCCTGGCATCTACACACCACTGTCTCTCACTCTGACCATCTCCTCCCAGTCACCTAGGGTCTCCTCTCTTCACTACTATTTTAAAAAGTAATTAACTTATTTTGGGGGGTAATTAAGTTTGTTTATTTATTTATTTATATGGAGGTACTGGGGATTAAACCCAGGACCTTGGGTGTGCTAGGCAGGCACTCTACCACTAAGCTATATCTTTCCACCACTTCTTTTATCTCCTTGAACCCCGTTGTTCTGTGAGCCTAGTCATTTTCTTCCAGCCTAGCAGCCTCTTTCTACTTTTCTTCTGGACAGTGAAGATCCTCTCTCATCCCTCCTCTCTCTTTACCCATTTCTCACCAATACCCTCAACCATTTGCCCCTGGGCATTCTATCAACTCAACTCCTTGACTTTTCAGCACAGACTCTGAAGCCAGAAGTCTGGGTGTGAGTCTCAGCAGCATCATTTACTAGCTGGATGACCTTGGGCAGGCTACTTGACTGATGTGCCTCATTATCTTCTTCCATAAAATGAGTATAATCAAAGCACCTCTGTTGTAGGGTTGTTAGGAATAAATTAGTTAACAACTACATAAGAAAAAAAAAAGGTACTTTGAACAATACCTGGCTTCTAGGAAGAGCTGTGTAAATATTAGCTAATTACTCTTCGGAGCAGTGTCTCAGCCTTTTTTATGGTGTGGACACCTCTGGCAATCTGGTGAAGTCTAAGGAAACCCTTCCCAGAATAATGCATGCATAAGATAAATAAGGACTACAAAAGAAATATAATTACCAAAATAATAAGGAACACATCTATAATGCAGTAATATAAGTCAGGTCTAGTGACTACCATGATTTCAAAAGAGTAATGTTATTTTGGGGGATTGGCCACAACCATGATATACTCTGAAAATCTGATTTAAGCCACAGGCACTGCTAATACTACTATAGTTTGTTACCCACATCCCCTAGAAGGACATGCTATATTTCTGTTAGTGATAGTGAAAATAAAGTTGCAATTTCCCCCCACCCCATCCAAGTCCATGGGTTCCTTGAATTCTCTCTACAGACTCTGAAGGGGCTGTGGACCCTGGGTTAAAAACTACTATGTTTAAAGCAAATGGAGGAGGGAAGGTATAGCTGAGTGGTAGAGCATGTGCTTAAGGCCCTGGGTTCAATCTCCAGTCCCTCCATCAAAAATAATAAATAAAAACCTAATTACTCCCCCCCAAAAAAACAAAAACAAAAAAATAAAGCAAGTGGAGGCCATTAGGTGAACACTTTCTCTCTTGTCACCTCTAACATTGTCTCTATTCAACGCTGGTGTTTCCTTGGCTTTCAGAGAAGAGAAGTCCTGTTTGGGGCTTGCCTTTTCCACTGAGCTCTGGGGCCCAAATCTTCTCACTTCCTTGGGGATCTGTGCCATTGGGCATCCCCTGTCTTTATTGTTCATAACTATCTCCAAGATAATTAGAAAATAGGGAACAGAGCAAGTTCAACTCATCAGTTAGGGTGCACGAGGGCCAGAGGTGAGCAAAGAGGCATGTCAGGGACACCAGAACCAGGAACATCCAGCGTTATCTCACAGTCCCAAGGGGTTATTAGCCCACCAGGAGGTGAGAGAAAAACAAAGGTGGTCTTCATTCCTGAGAGAGAAAAACCACAGGATAACGTATTTAACCCTTGTGGGTGCCTGAAGTCATCCCTGCAAAGGCAGAGCTGCACTGGCTCCAGCTCTGAGATGACATTGGCAAATATAAAGGACCCCAACTAATGAATATGGAGAGCATCTGAATGTGTGCCTGTAATTTCTGAGTGAGTTGGGGCACAATTCGAATGAATGGTTTATATTCTGAAGGAGTGTGTGGGATGTGAGAATGACTGTGATGAGCATCTGAGAGCATGCTCGGGACACATGTTAGCTAAGTGTTGATCATTTGAATAAATGGGACTGATGTCTAAATGAGCCTGTGTGATGCCAGCCTAAGGTCATGATGACTTTACCTTTGCCCAAATCAATGTTCAGTCTTTGTGCAGTCAGAACTTTCTGGCTGCATTTGACATGGTTGATCACTTTGTCCTCCTAGAAACCACTTCTGGCTTCCATGTCACCTCACTTCCCTGGTTCCTCCTACTTCTCTGTTTCTTCTTGGTCTTCTTGCTCAGTTCCTCTTTTGGGGAACTCATCCATCTCCTGGTTTCAATACTACCTCTCTGCTGAGAGCTTCCCAATCACCAGGCTCACCTTCTCCACTGAATGAAATAGCCAATCTCTTGCTTGTCCCCTACACCAGATGTCTCTTAGGCATCTCCAACACATGTCCTAACCTAAAATTAGTCATTGACTCCAACAGCTGCTCTTTCTCAGTTGGAAGCAATACCACCTTCCCAGACACCCAAGCTGGCCCCTAGGATTGATGCCCTCTTCACTCCATCTAATCAATTGCTAAATCTTGTTGATTTAACTACTACATACTTCTTAAATCTGGCACGTCCTCTGTCCTACCTATTATCACTATCCAAAACCTCTGGCTGTACTATTATAATTGGTGAGATCCCACTCTTAAAAGGATCCTCCAAGAAGCCAGAAGAAGCCTCTTCCTAAAACTAAAATTTGATTATACTACCCAGCTTGCTTTAAACCCTTTGAGTGGTTCCACCTCACTTTTAGGGCTCCCATAAGTTGCTGCCTTCTGATGATCGGACTTCAGCCTGTATATAACACTGTACTTTCCAGCAACAAAGCATAACTTGATACCCTCCACAGTAGTGCTGCCAGATGAGAGATAGGATGTTCCGTAACTAAATTTGAATTTCAGATAAACAACAAATAATTTTCAGTATAAGTATCTCCCATGAAATATTTGGAACACTCTTACACTAATATTATTTGTTATTAATTAAAATTATTTGTTATTTGTCTGAAATTCCTATCTGCGTGGGCATCCTGTATTTTTATTTGCTAAATGTGACACCCTACCCCACAGATAATCCCCAGGATAGTGTGATGTCCCTCCTCAGGCTCCCACAGCTCTCTATGCCCACCTCTGAACCAATATTTACTCTTCTGAGAGATCAGGGATCTAGTCTCATCTCTGTATCCTTCATATGCCATACAGGGCCTGGCGCAGAACAGATGGCAGTGTTTGCTGAGTGAATGAATGCATATGTGTGACATCGCAAAAAACCCGCATCATTTGGTGGAATCAATGTGTTGTGATCAGTATACAGTGTCAGTTCCACTTATATCCACCTTCCCTTCACAGCCTTGGAAGAATTACCTCATGGTTTACACACCCACCCAGCAAACGAGCTAGAAAGCTGGGAGTCGTCTGCAGGCTTAGCGAAGCCATTATAGGACCAGTTGGAGTTGGGTTTTTTTGTTGTTGTTGTTGTTGTTTTTCGGAAGGAGAGGAAGCGGGAGGAGGCGAAGGGAGACGACAGTATTCTGGCGACATGGAAGTGGAGGAACGCAAGAGGGCGAGAGCAAGGGAGGAAGTGAGTGGTGAAGGAAGGGAAGGGGATGCGGACAGTCTGTAGGAAGGCAGGAAAGCGAGCAGGTAGGCATGAAGGCGAAGAGCCAGAAGCCAGCTGGCACCAGCGCGAGGAGTGACAGCCGCCGCCGGCAGGGGGCGGGAGCCGGGAGGAGGGAGGCTCCGGCAATGCTGGCGGAACCATCCTCCCTCCCGGCTCCTCACCACCCCTCCTCCAGGCCGCGCGGAGCACCCCGCCCTGCTGGTGGCCAGAGGCCGACACCCGGGGCTCGGCCCTCTCTGGGCCCCCTAGGTCTCCAGCCCAGGGCTTAGACTGGTTTCTCCAACAATTCTCTGGCCCCCAAAGCCCCTTCCGCGCCCGCCCAGGTCGAGTTAGCAAAGACTCGGAACAGAATAAACGGCTGTGAGGATGATGAGTCAGCTCGGGCGGGATGGCGGCTGCCAATGAAACACCAGCCAGTGAGACTGGGCAACATCCAGAAGTAGGGGGCCCGCGAGACGAAGCTGCCCATTTCGGGTGCGAGGCTTTTGAGGCTGTATCAGTAATAAGTCTTGACCGTGCGCCCACTGAAAGGGCGGCTGTGGCACCTGGATTGAGTCGTCTTCGTCTCTTAGCCTCAGGTTTTGAATACGAACACTCGATTTCTCCAAGTGTATCATGTTCGGCATAAAAAGTGGTCAGTCAGTAGTAACTGTCGTGCTTAGTGCTGTGCCCTCCACCCTAGGCCACTCACGCCTTGTGAGACTGTCCCAATGGCGGGGATATGGGGCACAGTGGGGAGACCCTCATCGGTCATCACAGGGAGCCCGAAGGTGGCTCAGGCCCTCAAAGAGTCTGGCAAGGGGGCTCGGCAGGAGACAAGTTCCTCTTTTATTTCTGCCACCCCCAGTTGGGGAAGAAAAGATGCCTGCTCTGGAACCAAGGATTGGGTGGCGATGTACAGGCTGCACCCACTCTAAGCAAGTCAACGGACTTAATATGCTTGTTATTCACCCATTCTTTATCTTTATTAGACAGGTTGCTAACTAAACGGAAGGATTCACACTAAGATTCCAATACGAGGCTGTCCTAGAGACCTGAGTGTGGGAAGACGAGACCCGGGGAGAGGAAGAAGGGCGGCAGGGGGCGCCGAGATGGACAAGTCTAGCTTCACGCGGCCACCCACTCGCCCCATCTTCGCTACTGGCGCGGTGCGCGGCATATGCGCATGCGCTCTCCGCCCCCGCCAGGCCGTCCGGCGGGGTCGAGCTGTCCTCTGTGGAGGTGCTGTCCGCGCATGCGTGTCACTCTCCCCTTATGTTCCCCGTGAGGCCGCGGGGTCCTCTGTGGACCTGGCCGTGCGATTGAGGGGAGAACCGTGGCCTGGCCCATAGAGGTGGCTGTTAGGAGTTGTGGACAAAGCGGCGTGTGACAGCGACAGATCACAGAGAGAGGAGGAGGATAAATGCGGACGCCCGGGGCGGTTTAGGCAGGGGCAGAGTCCTCGGAGGTAGACGGGCTTCCTTCTCCTGGATTGTGGTTTGCAGTCCCCTCGGGAGGCAGAAAACCAGAGGACAAAAGAGAGTGGGTGTGTTAGAACCGGAGGAAACCCCTCTGGATCCAGTCTTCACATCTTCATTCCCTAGAAGGGGCCCAATCTTAGGTCCCGTGGCCCCCAGCTTATCACCCCCGAAGAAAAGCTAAATTTGGACAGAAACAGCGCCGCACCCCACCCTCAGTCTTCCGGTCAGTTCCAGGGGCTCACCCCGCACTCTAGGAGACTCTGAGTCAAAAAGAACGTCCCTGGGGACAGGATGGGGTTAAAAGAACTGCTGTGGATCGGTCTCCGGGGCTGGGAGAACCTCTGCTTCCTCATCAGCCATTGAGGTTGAGGAAGAGCCCCCCCCCCCCACGCGCTGGCCAGTGTCCAGGAGAGTGACTTCAGACCACCTATCAGGCAGTGAAAGAGGTGTAAAGCAGCCCAGTGGGAGATTGGGTTAATGACTCTGACCCCTGACCCCAGACCCCTGTAAGGAAAGGGAGGGAAACTGGCTGCTCCAGCTGTAGGTGTGAAGTCATAGAGGCATCTTTGGCCTTAAAGCCTGATGAGGATCCCTAGGCCCAATCATATTATTTTACACTTATATGTGATATGTCAGGCTCTGGTGTGAGGGCATTTACTCTGTTACTTCTCACAACCCTGTGACGTGGAGATTACAATCATCCCCAGTTTACAGATAAAGAAGGGAAGTGCTAAGAAATTAAACCACTTTCCAAAGTCACATAACTAGTAAGGAACAAAGCGGTACTTCAAATTCAAGGCAGTTTGGCTCCAGGGTCTGCACTCTTAAGAGCATGAGCTATAGGCTCTGGGTAAGAGACCAGGTAAGAAAGACCCAGTAAAAGGTCAAGATTGGAACTCATTTCCTGAGCACCGTGTTTCTCTCACACTATTTCAGTCTTCCCAACAACCCTGTGAAGAAGGAATTGCTTGCTCACTGAGGAAACTGAGACAGAGAGAGATTCTGTATCTTGCCCCAGGTTACACAGATAGCTGTTGGACCAAACTGATGAAGCAACTTGACTCATGTTAACAAGTTAACCAAGACAAATGATGAGACTGAAATTTAGGTCTATCTCCCAATCTTGGGGTCTTTTTACTATATGCATTTTAACAAATATTTATTTCTTCATTCAGCAAATGTTTGTTGTGCTAGTCATTCTTGAAGGCACTTAGGATTCAGTAGTGAACAAAACAGACGTAGTCCCTATCCTCTGAGCCTCAGGTAAAGGTGGAGAGTGTCAAAGATCAACAAAGCTGCAGCACTATTTATAATAGCCAAGACGTGGAAACAGCCTAAATGTCCATCAACAGATGACTGGATAAAGAAGATGTGGTATATTTATACAATGGAATACTATTCAGCCATAAAAACCGACAACATAATGCCATTTCCAGCAACATGGATATTCCTGGAGAATATCATTCTAAGTGAAGTAAGCCAGAAAGAGAAAGAAAAATACCATATGAGATCACTCATATGTGGAATCTAAAAACAAAAATACAAAACAGAAACAGACTCAGACATAGAATACAAACTTGTGGTTGCCAAGGGGGAGAGGGGTGAGAATGGATAGACTGGGAGTTCAAAATTTGTAGATACTGACAGTCATATGTAGAATAGGTAAACAAGATTATTCTGTATAGCACAGGGAAATATATACAAGATCTTGTGGTAGCTCAGAGTGAAAAAAAATGTAACAATGAATATATGTATGTTCATGTATAACTGAAAAATTGTGCTCTACACTGGAATTTGACACAACATTGTAAAATGACTGTAACTCAATAAAAGTTAAAAAAAATGTTAAAAAAGGTGGCACTTTCTAGTTAAAAAAATAAATTCTGTTTTCTAATAAAAAAAGAAGATCAACAAAGCTGGACATTAGTTAAATCAATGAAAACAGACTTTGTTCAGTAACTCCTGACAGTTGGGAAAGAGCTGAGCTCTGTTCCAATTTGTGCAGAGGGCGTCTTAAAGGGACAGTGAGCGAGGAAGGAGGAGGAGCAGGCAGGGGCTCAAGTAGAGTCAGGGAAGTGAAAAATTACAAAAAGCAGTAAGAAGATTGATCAGTGTAAAAGCAATTATTTTACCCCAAAACTGGGCTTGCCTCTTGGTGGGCCTTAAGCCAAAAGACACAAACAAGCCAAAGATCAGGAGAAGGAAGGATTTATTACTTGCAGCAAGTAAGGAAAACACTGAAGATCTTTCCCAAAACAGTGTCTCCCCAGAACCAAATTGGGGAAGTTTTAAACTAAGGGTACATGCATATTCATGAAGAGGCTTGGACAGTATATGCATATTCATGAAGGGCCTTGAGCAGAGGAGAATCCAACATAGAATTGGGGCAAAGCTCAAGAGTCCAAGCTTTAGTTGAAGTCATGAGGGTCAGAAAAGATCAACATCTTTATCCCTTAGGTTCCAGTTAATCTGGTTGAGTGCTCGAAGAGGCTTTAAATTCTGCCAAACGGCTCGAGAAAGTGCTTCAGGCTAATGTTTATCGCTGAAACAGAATTGGGAGTCTTTAAAACTGATTCATTATCTTTGCTATTATTACTTCTCTTGCCTGATAACAGTCGTTTTGTTCTTTATTTATGAATTATTTTTTAACGGAGGTACTGGGGATTAAATCAGGACCTCATGCATGCTAAGCATATGCTCTGCCACTGAGCTATACCCTCCCTGAGTCATTTTATTCTTTTGTTCCCTTAAGATCATTATTACTGAGACCTGTTTAAGGGCAAGCATTGTGGCCAGGCTTAGGTCATAAAAGTCCTTTTCCTCCAGGGACTCCCCCCCTACCCTATTAGCTTACAATTAGGCCAGTATCTGGTAGCCAACAATTAGCGAAGTTAGGATTATTCTGCCCTCTCACAGTTATTGGGAGACCCAGGCCCTATCCTTCCAGATGATTACATGTCAAAGGAATAGCCCTTAGGTCCTTAAGAAAGACATTTCTGAGTCCTAGGAGATATATCTGTATCCATATATATCTATATCTCTCTCTATATATTTATTATGCACACACACACACCTCAAAGGGACAGATGAATTCACAATTGTAAGCCCTTTTTAGTAAATGCTCTAAGAAAAGGAGGTCAGGGGCCTATCATCAGGTGTTGGCTAGAACAAATGGTAGATTCTTTTGACAGCCCTGAGATTTTTCAGACAGGAACTCAGAAGGGGGCTGGGTCATCCCAGGCACCCAGATTTAGGCTGTTAGAAGCCAGGCTACAGTTTGGTCAAGTCTCTTAGTGCAGGGGTGGAGCTGCTGTTTGAAATGGAGTGTTCCCTATGGAGAGTTTTTGCAGTTCTTAAGGGAGGTGGAGTCAACAACAATCATGTAAATAAGACTTTCAGGGATAGTGATGATATTGAAGGCCTGGGAGACTAGGAGATTGACTATATTGACTATATACATGTTGACTATATTAGTGAACTGAAAACCAAGATATGCAAAGGTCTGGGAGTCTGGGAAGGAAAGCAGTCGGGGCAGGGGGTAAGGGGTGGAGAGCAAGTGAAAAGCCCTGAGACAGGGCTGGAATGAAGGCCAGTGTTCCTCAAGTGCAGATACGACGCAGTCAAAGCAATGAATGAGAGCAGGGGAGGGTGGGACAATTGAAGTCTGAGGTCTTGGGGACAATCAGGGGCCAAATCACAAGTACTTCTTATGTGCCAGAGGTACCGCCCCATAAAGTCATGCAAGTTTTCACTGTACAGGAGGACACGTTGTGCTGAGGTGGTGAGGATGGGAGTCTTAAAGTCAACCGTTCCTCTGTTCACCCAGCTGTGCAGTGCATACTGCTGCAGAGCTGCGCTAGCCAGGAGCCAGGGGGAGCTTTTCCTTTCTTATTTTTTAAATTTTTTGAAGTGTAGTTGATTTACAATGTTAGTTTCAGGTGTACAGCAAAGTGATTCAGTCATACATATACATACATATATATTTTTTCTTTTCAGATTTTCTATTATGTTATTATAACAAACTGAATATAGTTCCCTGTGCTATACAGTAAGTCCTTGTTGTTTATTTTATCTATAGTAACATGTGTCTGTTAACCCCTAACCTCTAATTTATCCCTCCCCGCCCCTTCTCCTTTGGTAACCATAGTTTGTTTTCTATGTCCGTGAGTCTGTGTTTGGTTTATAAATAGAATTTATATCTTTTTTTTTAGATTCCACATATAAGTGACATCATATGATATTTG